>NC_080597.1:74180000-74521854 GCF_027887145.1 Ammospiza caudacuta | reverse complement strand
CACTTCTCTCCAGCTTTGAGTCACCAGAAGGTTTCCATGATTCCAGCATCCTGAGCAGTGTGGGTTTGAGGTTCATGTGCTGGAGAACCTGCTGCTTGGCTGGAATGCACTCTCCAGCTCCTCAGGCACAGACCCAGCTGTTCTGTCATGGACACTGCAGTTGTGGAAGATCTGTTTCTTTTGGCTCCTGGATGTACACATACCATTTGTCCACTGTGAAAGCAGCCACTCTTGAGAACATCTGAGAATCTGGTGGATTCTCTTTGCAGCACCCCAGATATTTACTCCACCTTCGCTGTCCAGTGGTGGAGATCACTTCCTCAAATTCTGACTGGAGGTCAGGTGTCACCACAGTGACAAGCCAACCCTCCCAGATGTCCCTTGATAACCACATGAGGGGGTAAAACATAATTATGAATCTATAAAACTTTTCTTAACCTATATACATGATATTTGTCTGTTAATTGTGAGAGTCAATCATTGCATTACTCATTTATAAAATGCATATTTGATGATAGCTGGGCTGCTGAGGATCCATCTGCAGCTCTTGGGGATCAATGAATGTGTGGCTGCCTTTCCCCTCAGAGCATTAGGCTGATATTTGTGCCTGTGGAAGGCAGCACTTACTGGGAATAGGGAACAAAGGAAGCTGTGGACTAGCAATCAACCTCTTTTTTTTTTTTTTTTTTTTTTTCTACGTCCCACAGTTTGCAGTGGCACTGAACAAATTTGTGGAAGAGCAGAACCTGAAAGACCTCAAAATTTGGACCAGTCAGCTAAAGAGGACAATCCAAACAGCAGAAGCTCTCCAGCTGCCCTATGAGCAGTGGAAGGCACTCAATGAGATTGATGCTGTGAGTATCTGTGCAGCCACAACAGCTGCACAAAAGAGAAAGAGAGGTTTTTGTCTGGAGGCTGTGCTGAGAGCATGTCCAGTAACCTCTTGCTTTCCTGTCCTGGCAGGGTGTGTGTGAAGAAATGACCTATGAAGAAATCAGGGAGCAGCACCCAGAGGAATTTGCTCTGCGTGACCAGGATAAATATTACTACCGTTATCCTTCTGGGGAGGTAGGTGTGCAGGGACACCCCTGCAAAGTCTGCAGGGCTTGTACTTTAAATGTGGCTTTTTTTTCCTCATTCTGTCTTCTACTCTTGAGCAGAGGAGCAGTGGGTGCTCCAAGAAACTAAAATTAAAAGAGAGCAGGGCTCATGTTTACCTCTACCTTGAGCTCTTTCAAAATCTTGCTATATGAAGATCTCACTAAGAAATATGTCACTTAACAAACAGTCCCACTAACTTTATAGCAAATTAGCATGGAAAGGTCTCTAGAGGTTTCTAGTCCAACCTCCCGTTGTTATATCTGCTGGCAGTTTTGTGCTGGCCTAATTTTCTTTCCTTTCATTTCCAAAAAAAGCAATTTTCACCTTGTTCTCAGTATCATTCCCTAAGGGTTGATGGTAATATCTCTGTTCCTGGCAGTCTGCTTTCAGGGTGTGACACAATGAGGTGGGAATTGACATCAGTTCTGGATGATACTTTAGGCTGTGAATTGAGCAGATTATCCCCAAACTGAAAGTCATGCCCATAGACATTGCAGAAAAATCTTTGGAGACATCCTCATGACCCTGTATCTGACAGAAGAATATGTGGGGATCTCAGACACCAACTCTGGGTGTTTGGGACTCCTTCTGGCTGCCTGTTGTGGTTTTTATGAGGCGTTTCAAAACTCTGGGGTTTCTCAGGTTGCTCCAGACTTCTCAGAACTTTGAAATCCTGTAGCAAATCAGATGTCAAGATGATGGAGAGGCTCTATCTTCAAAGCCCTTGTTGCTTCCCCTAATTAATTCTCCAGGCCTAAGCTGTGATTCAGTGAGATGTGAATGCCTCCTTCTCTTGCAGAAGAATTAGAAGTTCCAGAGCAGCCTGGGGATGAGGATTTATTTGTCTTCAGCAGTTTGGTTTGCTCAGAGGCACGGAATCAGAAGGTGTACCAAGAGAAGGACCGTTGTTTCTTTGGGATGCTCGCTGCATTGATTCCTCACCTCCCTCCCTTTCTTCCCCAGTCCTACCAGGACCTGGTGCAGCGCCTGGAGCCAGTGATCATGGAGCTGGAGAGGCAAGAGAACGTCCTTGTCATCTGCCACCAGGCTGTCATGCGCTGTCTCCTGGCCTATTTCCTGGACAAGAGTGCAGGTGAGCTCCCTGTCCCTGGGAAGATGAGGGATGATGGATACAGCTCTGGGTTGTTCACATCCTGCAGTGTGTGATGGTGTTCACAGGGGTCTTAGGATGAGGGAGGAGATGAGGATCTGACTCCATGTTTCAGAAGGCTTGATTTATTATTTTATATTATAATATATTAATGATACATTATTATATAATTTTTATTAATTATATATTGTTATTTGTATTATTATATATTAATATATTATTTATATTATATATATATTATATATATTATATATATTATATATATTATATATATTATATATATTATATATATTATATATATTAAAACTGCACTAAAAGAATGGAAGAAAGGATTTCATCAGAAGGCTAGCTAAGAATAGAAAAAGAAGGAATGATAACAAAGGCTTGTGTGTTGGACAGAGTCTGAGCCAGCTGACTGTGATTGGCCATTAATTAGAAACAACCACATGAGACCAATCACAGATGCACCTGTTGCATTCCACAGCAGCAGATAATCATTGTTTACATGTTGTTCCTGAGGCCTCTCAGCTTCTCAGGAGGAAAAATACTTTCCTTAGGATTTTTCATAAAATGTGTCTGTGACAGCAGTGTGCATCTCTGTGGTGTGGGATGAAGGTGTCTGAGCCTCCTGCTCAGGTAACCCTTCTGCTTTGCTGTCTCTGCAGATGAAATGCCCTACCTGAAATGTCCCCTGCACACAGTGTTGAAGCTGACCCCAGTAGCCTATGGTGAGTGAGACCTTCCTAAACATGCCAGGGGGGTGACTTGTCCCTCCTCCTGACTCCAGGCTGTCTGGGGGAAGAGCAGGGATCTGTGGTTGGGGCCCTTGGGAGCATCCTGTGCCTGCTGGCCCTGCTGATCTGTCCCTTTGTGCTCCTTTGTGCAGGCTGCCGGGTGGAATCCATCTCCCTGAACATTGAAGCAGTCAACACCCACAGAGATCGGCCAGAGGTGAGTGCTGCTTTTCCCTGGAGCTGTCCTTTGGTGTCTCCCTCCTGTCCCCTGTGGTCACCTGGCAGTGGGAACTGCCCAAATCCTGCCAGTGGTGGTGGTGGGTATGGGGAGATTGCTAAGCTGAGTGCTTGGAAGTGCTGCTGGAAGACTGGGAGCATCAGATGTGTTCCTGCTCTGCAAAGTCGTGGCCAGCTGAGGGTTTTCCAAGGGAACAGGACTGTTGCATGTTCCTGCTTCCCAGTGTGTTTACCCAGGGAAAACTCCTCCCTGGTCTCTGACTTCCACATGCATGGTCATCCACTGGCCCAAGCAGGGAGTGGAGCTGTGGATGATGGAGAAGGTGACTTCTCCCAGGTGTCCCAGGTGGCTGGCAGAGCCTGGGCTCAGTGCTTGCCCTCCATCTGCCTCTGAGGGTGCTTTCCTGGTATGCCCGTGCTCTGTGTCCTTCTGCAGGGTGGGAGGTGGCAGTGCTGGGCTGGGGATGGTCCTGTGGAGAATTCCTGTAGGGTTGGGTCTGTCTGCCAAGTGCTCCACTGGAGCTCAGAGGGCAGAACTGGAGGATGCAAAACTCAATGTCAGGGCTGGGCAGCCACACAGAGTGGGCAGCACCCATGTCCCAAGATGCTGGGACTATTCCAACTTGTGCTTAGTGGTGGAGCCCAAAGTGATGCTTTTGGCCCACATCTCCTTTCCTTTGCTTCCCCTGTCAGGTGGCAGCACCTGAGCTGCCTGTCCCTCCCCACAGCTGTGGGGGGAAGCCAGTCCTTCCCCCTGCACGGGGACACTGATGTCCTGCTCTGCCACCCTCTCTGGGGATGGCAGCAGGGCCTTGGCTAGGACAGGGTGAGACAAGTGCCAAGTGCTTGGGTGCCCCTGCTCAGCTTTGCCTCCATCCCCCTTGCTTGAGTTGGAGCTTGGCGTGGTGCTGACCCTCGCTGCCTGCTCTGCTCCCATGCCCCAGATCTTCCTGATCAGCCTGGGCTGGCTCATCTTCCCTCTGCTTGCTTTCACTCCTCTCTCTGGGTGGAGGGACCAGCTTTGAGGAGGAGACCAATGGGCACCTGTGTCCTGCAGAGTCATGGCTTGTTGGCTGCTGGGTGTGTTCAGCTACCTGTAGTTACTTTTTTTTGTCAGCTGAGACTCAGATAAGGAGAAAATCTGTCTCATATCTGAGTGCAGAGCCATTTTTTTCCTCCCCTCCCCTTCTGTGCTCTTAAGCATTTGGCATCAGGGATTTTTTTTGTGCCCAGAGACTTTCAGTGCATCCTTTGCTGATGGACAGTGACTGTGGGGAAAAGCAGAGACCACTCTAAGATTTAAAACTAAGAAAACCAAAGCAACTTGCTTCTTTTTTTTTTTTTCCTTTATAACTGTCGCCTTCTTCCTTTTTCCCTTTATTTTGCTTTATTTTTTTATATTTACTTTTATTTTCTTTGTCTCACTTTAATTTAGGAAGCAAAGAAGGGACCTAACCCGCTCATGAGACGTAATAGCGTTACCCCTCTAGCAAGCCCTGAGCCCACCAAAAAACCTCGCATCAACAGCTTGGAGGAGCATGTGGCTGTTTCTCCTGCCCTGCCAGGCTGTGTTCCTCAGGAAGTGCCCACGCAGATGCCGGGACAAGTTAGTTGAACTCTTCTTTTTTTTTTTTTTTTTTTCCTTATTTCCTTTTTTTTTCTTTTTTTTTTTTTTTGTTGTTGTTCTCGTTGTTTTATTGTTTGTTGTCCTCCTGTCACTCCTGAAGCTGAGGAGCTGCTTGCACTTGTCGTGAGCTGTGCTGCTGTCTGAGATGCATCTTCCTCCCCATGGCTGCTGCCCCTCCCTGCCTTGGGTCACTGTTGATCCTCTCTTGGGTTTTGAGAGTGCCATCAACTTCCACCAAGCTCTAGGCTGCTTTAATTTAACTTAAAGCCATCAGCCTCCTGAGGGGTCTCCTTGGAGTGAGCAGGAGCAAAGGGCTCGTGCCTTCCCTACCTCTGGGTGTGCTTGGCTCTGTTGTAGGCCTGGCCATAGCAGTAAATCAAATTCTCTTGTGCTTCTCTGAAGGAGGAGCTGCTGCCAAGACTCATCTTTGGCTGGAAGGGTCTCCTTCATGCTGGTGCTGTAGGCAAAATGGACCAAAATTAAGTAGAAGGCTCTTGGTGTGGTGAACCTGGGTGAAACCCTGCCATGGTGCTCATGTGTCCTCTCCTCTGTCACCCACCCATGAAGGCACATAGGAAGAGAGGCCTTGCTTGCTGCTCACTTTCCCAGGCACAAACCCCTCTCCTAAGCTCACTGAGGAGTCCTGTGTGATCTACAGGAGCCTTTGCCATGCTGCCCTCCCCACCAGCTGCCTGTTGGATGTGGCTGTCTTGCCCAGCCCCTCTCCCTGCTGTCTGTGTTGGTGTGATGTCCCCTCCTTGCCCAGGTTAGGAATGGCTCCGTGCTCCACCACTGCTCTGCTTGGTTGCTGCTTTGCATGAGCCTCTCAGGACAGCTGGGTCTGTGTCAGCTCCCAGGGCTCTGCCTGGGCTGGTTGAGCCTCACAAAAAAACCTTTTGCCTGCTCTGGCTGCCCAGTGCCCCTCGCTGCTGTCCACTGTCCTCTGCCTGGTGTGGCACAGAGTTACTGACACCTCTCTCTGTTCTCTCTGTCTCTCTGCAGCCTTTACTAGGGAAGGCATGCCTGTAAGTACCTTCTTGCCTCTTATTCCCCTTTCCAACCCTTTTATTCCATGTCTCTTGCCATCCTGCTGGGTTGTTCTGTTGTTGCAATATCCGCACGGGGTGTGGATTTCATGGAGTTAATGTTCTGCTGGTTTGGGGGGATTTGTTTTAGGAAGGGTAAAGAGGAGAGTGGGTGCTGGTTTATATCCTAGCTGGATGGAATGTCCCAGTTTTGTTGTGAAATTAGGCAAATTATGATTTTTCACTCTGCTGGTGATGCTGTTGGGTTTTCCTGGAGCTGTCTCCTCTGTGATAGCATGTTGTACTGTAGGTGAGAGACCTGGGTGCTCTGTCCTTCCTGAGGGCTCTGGGTTGTGAGTGATAGCACCAGAGAGGTATCTGAGAAGCTTCTGACCTTCTCAGCAATGTGTTTTCTGGAGCTGGATGATCCTGGGGGGGACCAGCCATCTGCAAACCTGGATTTTGGAAACAGCCAGCCTAGGTGTTGTGGGCAGAGTGAATGGAATTTGTCCTTCTCTGGCTCTGTTAAGAAAGCAAAACACCATGAGCATTTCATGCATTAATGATGAATAATCAAGGCTCTGGCAGTTTGGCTTAGGGCTGTTATATCCCTGAGGAACAGCTCCTGGGTAAATTTGAAGCCTTTGGACTGAGTTAATGCTACATTGAGTTGAGAGCAGCAGTTGTGTGCTCAGAGGCCTTCTCAAAGACTGGGAAGACTTTGGGGCAGAGCTGATACTGGGTAGTGTACAGGGGGTCTTTTTGCCCTCTAAGGGCAGTTGAAATCAGCCTGTGAGCATCCCTGGCTTGGGTTGTTTGGTGGGCTGAAGATGGAGGGATCTGCTCTACTGTGGCCAGGCCAGAGTTCAGCCCTGCTTGCCTGTAGGAGCTTTTGAATCTCATAATTCTTCCCCTTTTAGAGTAAACATTTTTGAGAAAAGGGAAGTTAGGACTGTTGCACTTGGCTTTGCTGATGGCTGGGTTAGGTGAGATCACTGAGTGCAGAAGTTGAGTTGCTCAGCATGGCCTGCATGCCTGTGATCCTCCCCTTGCTGCTCATGGCCAGGAAAGCCCCTGATGAGACCTGCTCCTCTTGGGTTGCTCTGGAAGCATTTTAGGTTTTGTCCATCCTTCCCTCCACCCTTTTCACATGTTTATTGGAACAAAAGGCACTGCATGCCTTGGTGCTGGCTGGGAGGCTGGAAACACCCTCAGGTGTTGAATTTGGAGATGGATGTGTCAGATTTTGCTGGAGCAGGCAGTGATGGTTTTACCCACTGTAGGCTAGCAGCAGCAAGTTTAAATCTCCAGCTGCTGGGAGCCTGTGTCCTTCTCCTAGTGTGGGCTTTGTGTCACCCATGGGGACATGCCAACCCCAAGGCCTGGTGACACTCACACTGCTGCTAGCTCTGGGAGGCTGCTGTCCTGCACACTGCTTTGTCCCTCACTGCCACCACCTGTAAGGGGCTGGGGAGGTGGAAAGTGCCTCTGTCACAGCTTGAATCATGAGCCTGGGTTGGTATGGGAGCTTCACTGCATCAGCCCTCACTGCTGGGGTCTTGATCCCCATCCAGGAGGACCAGGGGACACCTAGGGTGGCTGGTAGATGTGGGACTACCTGGCGTGATGGTTTCTTTTCTTTTTGCTTGCTTTGTGATCCAAAGTGCACTTTTGAACAGTCACCTGATTCCCCCCTTCCCTTCTTCTTCCCTTCACTTTTCATGCTTAAAAAGAAGACCCGTTTGTCACTTTCTCAAAGTTTTCTCTTTGCTAATATTTCCAAGGTAAATGGCTGTGGTGCATGTGGCTTTTCCTCACCCTCCTCCTGTCTCCTTAGGCAACAAAGAGAACAGCTCAGCCTGCTCTGCCTTGTAGCCTGGCTGGGGTTGCTGGTGCTTGTAGGAGCAGCTTAGGTAGTAAAAGCATTAAAAAAACTCAACAAACCAACCAACAAACAAAAAAACTTGCCAAAAACCAAACTAAACAAAGAAAACAAAAAAAGAATTCTTCCTAGCTGTTTCCTAGTCCTTTTTTCCCCTACCTTGTTTCCATGTAGTTCTGTGAGTTGGGCAATGTCCTTGTGGTC
Source organism: Ammospiza caudacuta (assembly GCF_027887145.1). Taxonomy (NCBI): domain Eukaryota; kingdom Metazoa; phylum Chordata; class Aves; order Passeriformes; family Passerellidae; genus Ammospiza; species Ammospiza caudacuta. The sequence continues at coordinate 74,513,933 of NC_080597.1, read as the reverse complement.
CCCTGGGCTTTTCCTGGAGCAGATCTCTCCTGGGGGCTGCTCCTGCTTGTGTGTAGCTGGCTGTCTCTGGTTTTGTGGTCCTCACCGCGTGCTGGTGGGTACCTGTTGTCATCATCCTGTACCAGGGCTGTGTCTGAAGCGTGTCTGAGGCCCATGAGACCTCATGGAGTGTCATCAGGGAGTTGTGCTGCTGCTCTACCTCTGGTGGTGGGTGGTCCTTGGCATGGCCAGTGGGAGCTGCCTGTTCTTGGCATTGCCAAGGATGGACAAACAATGGCCTTGCCCTTGGCAGGCAGGGGGGACACTGCCCACCCTCAAGGGGAGCAAGAGAGAGATGTTTAACTTGGCTTAAATGAAGACCATGGTCCTCTGTCATCTTGCCTTGACCAAAGAGCAGCTTCAGAAGGACAGACAGGGTGGGGTGAGAGGGTGTGGATATTCTCAGCTCGGTCGAAGAAAGAACAGAGAATTTCTCCCAAGCTGAGAAAAGAATTAAAACAATGGAGAAAAGAATTAAAACAATTATGATTTCTCCTTCTTTAATCATTGTTTATAGATATGGTTCTCCAGAGTGTGCTATTCATAGTCACCAATAGTGTGAGGGGGTTTTACTTTGAGACCAAGTCTCACCTTAGTGAGTCACATAGAATCACAGAATAATGAGGTTGGAAGAGACCTGTAAAATCGAGTCCAACCCCATGCCCTCACACCTCAACTAGACTGTAGCACCAAGTGCCATGTCCAGTCCCACAATCTTCATTGAATTACCTTCTGATCCACCTTCTGAACCCTGGAGTCTTACACTCTATCCCTGACTCAACAGCATCAGGAGGTGTTCAGCTCAGTTTTTGGAGATATCTAAATTCTAACCCTGTAATTAAAGCCAGGCAGTGCTTGAGGAGGGGTTTGCGACTGTGTTCACAAGGGTCTGAGGATGAGGGAAGAGACGAGGATCTGACTCCATGTTTCAGAAGGCTGATTTATTATTTTATGATATATTATATTAAGACTATACTAAAAGAGTAGAACAAAGGATTTCATCAGAAGGCTAGCTAAGAATAGAAAAAGAAAGAATGATAACAAGGGTTTGTGGCTTGGACACAGTCTGAGCCAGCTGGACTCTAAATGGCCATTAATTAGAAACAACCACATGAGACCAATCCCAGATGCACCTGTTGCATTCCACAGCAGCATATAACCATTGTTTACAGTTTGTTCCTAAGGCCTCTCAGTTTCTCAGGAGAAAAAGTCCTAAGGAAAGGATTTTTCAGAAAATATGTCTGTGACAAGGAGCTGAGCAGTGGGTCAGTCACTGCCTCTCTCCTCGGCTGGGCAGTGTCCTCCCCTCTGTGGTGGGTGCTTTGTGGTGACCCGTGTGTGGCTTTGTTCCCATGTTAATGTGTTCTAGAAGGTGCTGCTGGGCTGGAGCCTGACCCCAACCCCTCCTTCCCCTCTCATTGCAGAACATGAACACCTCCCAGAAGCCGTCGTGACTCCGTGGGCACCGCTGTGAGGCCGCCGGCGCCGCCAGCTTCCCATCCCATCGCCATTCCCGAAGCTTGCTTCCAACCCAGGCGGGGCTGGCTCTGCTCCCCCTGCCCCAAACCCCGCTCTGCTCAGCGGGGAGGGATGCAGGAGAGCCCAGGAGGAGCCCAGCTCCATCCCAGGGTCACCACCAGCTCTTCAGGCTGCAGCGTTTGCTCTCCTCTCCGGCATCCTGTTAGGTCGTAGCGAGCTGTAACGTGCTTCTGTAGTGCACAGGAGTTTCATTTTCTTCTCTTTTCAGTGGTTTTTGATCTTCTGTATAGATGATTGGTACCCATCTGTCTCTGGGTGGGGTGTGTATATATGTGGATGGTGCGGGGTTAGTAGAGAAATAGGGGAAACGGGGGTGGGTAAAGGGGTTTTGCATTTTTTTTTTTTTTAATTATTATTAATGTTGTTAATTACTTTTGAATAAGCCCCTAACATGCTGTGCTGCAGTCCCTCACCCACACTACAGCTGGTCACACATGCCAGCCTGGCTCATGCAGATCTGTGAGCACCAGGACAGCAGCTGTGTGAACTCCTTCACTGCAAGAACTGCTGGGTTTAATAAAAAAAAACCAACCCATTCTTTCACTTTTTTTTTTAAATCAATATACCTTAAAGGGGTTTGCAGTTTTATCTGCTGCTAAAAGTAGTTGAAAGATGCCTGCAGTGCATGAGGAACCATGCCAATAGGGGCTTGGGTGATGCTTTCATCTTGGGGAGCACCCAGGGATGGTCTGAGTTCAGGCATGGGTTGAGTTTTGGGGAGGCTGGGCACTGTTTGAGGTGCTGTGCTGGTACTTCACCTCCCCCTTCTTTTTTAGCTGGAAGTGTAGGTATTGGGAAGGATTTCAATCCCTAGGCTTAGATGCATTTTGTAGCCACACAGGTCTCATGGAGGTGGCCAGAGGTCTGGCTGGCTTGCAGGAGTCCCTGTCTGACTGCAAAGAGCCACAAGAAGGGACAGTTTTGTCTGTATTTTTTTAATTTTATGTATACATGCACACACATCTGTGTGTGTATGTGTATACTTAGAAACTGCTTGGTTTTTGCACTTTATTTGTGGCAGAAGCATAACTACTTTATTTTTTCCAAGTTGTGCCCCTTAACAGGGGAAGCCTGAATACAGGCAACTTTTTCTGTTTGTTTTTAATTGTATTTTGCATGCTGGAAAGCTGGGACTACAAAATAATAGTAGTTACAGTGTTTAAAGTGGGGGGAACAGGATGAGGACCTGACTGACTCCATCAGCCAACTCCCAGTGGTTTGATCCATAAGATCCCTGGCAGGCAGCCTGTCCTGGGCTGGGAGACAGCAGTTAAAAATGGCAATTAACCACTATTGCTTTGTGCAGAAATCTGTGGATTTTGTATTTTTTTTTTTTTTTAGGGTTTTGGGTTGGGTTTTTTTTTTTTCCCCATCTATATGCAACATCTTCTCCATGCCCATCTCACTTTTTTTTATTTGCTGGAGGCAGGAGGTGAAGGCAGCCCCCCCTCCTGCAGCACTAGGCTGGGGAACCACGGGTGGGCAACCCTTTGGATTCTTCCTTCCCATGGCATTCCCCAGCGTCCTGTGTAGGGAACACCATCCCCAGAGATGGGATCAGAGAGGTTTGGTGGAGAAATGATCTCTTTGAGGGTGTGTGCATGTTCTGGGGGTGGGTTTGGTCTGTTTTTTTCCTTTGGGAAAAGGTGAACCACAGTGCCTCGTGCTCCGCGCTGGAGCGGCACCGACGGCGGGAGGGCTCCGGGGCCACGCTCAGCCCGTGTCCCATGGGGTGACAGTCCTGGCACTGCCCTGCCTGTGTCAGCTTGTGCATATGTGTATCATAGTCCTGTACAGATAAAGCAAAGAACACTCCCCCCACCCTGCTCTGCTTTATTTCTGTTTTAACAGCCTCATTAAAAGCAGGCTTCCCCCTCCGTGTGCCCTGGGTGGCAGCTGCGCTTTGGGTTTCTCTGCCTTCCAGATAAATGAATGTTTTGGGGAGGCCACTCACAGGGCTCTTTTCAACTTCCTCCTTCGTGGGGAGTTTTATCTCTCTCCTGCTGCTGCTGCTGCTGCAAAAAGATAAGCCAGCAAATACAAACATGACGTGTGGCTGCCCCGAGATCGATCCTGTACACGTGTAATTGCGCGGATGTTTTGGTGTGTGTTTGTGTGTGTATATATATAAATATATATATATTAAAATCCAGAGAAAACCCAAAACGGCCCTAAATTTTCATCCTTTAGTAATAATAGATGTCTCAGTAGGTCTACAGAAATCTGGAATTTGAACATGGTATTTTTTCCAGCTTTGGGAAAAGTGCTTTCCTGAGTTTATCTTATGCTGGAGGGGTTGGGATGGTGTCAACCCTGTGCCATCACAACTGCCCCAAAAAAAATTGCTGTCCAGCTTTTTGGTTAACAGAACCAAGGCCTGGGCAGTTGATGCCACAGCCAAGGCAGATTGGCAGAGAGGACATGTCAAACCACACCAATGATTTCTTCTCCCACCTTTCTTTTTTTGCTTTCTGGTTTGTTTTCCTTTGTGATACTTGAATTTATTTTTTTAATTTTTTTTTTTTAATAGCAAAGCGCTTTTTATTTATTTAATGTATACTGCAAAGCTTGGAGAGAAGGGTGTAGTTACTTGGGATTACTTTTTTTTTTATTTGTGATATGTTAACTGTTCTGTAAATACATCTGGAATAATTGCCTGATATAAAGCTGTGCCAGCTTAAAAACAGGGTATGCCTTTCAGAAATTTGTATATTTTGCAGTTGCTGGACCAATAAAATATCTTGAAATACAGATGTGATCTGGTTCTTCCTTGTGTCAGAATTCATGCTCTCAGGCCCTAAGGGTCACCATGTGTTCTCTCATACACGTGTTCCTGTGCCTCATAAATAATAATTACCACAAAAGAGAGGTTGTGGATGCTCCATGCCTGGAGGTGTTCAAGGCTAAGTTAAAGGGGGCTTGGAGCACCCTGGTCTAGTAGAAGATGTTTTTCAAATATTTCTATGAATTCTACAAGTATTAACACCTACTTAGAACTAACAAATGCCCCCCAAGCTCTACGTGCTCCATCGCTCTTGGGTAGAAAAAGTGATGTATTGGGACTTGTCCTGCCTAGATCTAAATCTAGGGTGCAAATTAGGCAGGACTAGGCTTTTATTCAAACCTAGTCTAGTTCTTGAAATTAAATACCTGGGTGCTGAGTGAAGGGCTGGACAAGAGCTGTCCTTTGAGATAAGGTCTGTCTGCCCTGAAGGCAGAAAAAGAACATCTGCAATTGAAGTTCCCTTCAAACCTGTGTGTGGGTTTTTTATTAGTTAATAAAAATTAATATATGAATTATAAAATACATTAATTAATATTTAATATTAATTTATTGTTCCAGAGGAAAAGTAGGAGAAGGCAGAGCAAGGTGTAATTTGACATGATTTTTGGGAGCACACCTTGGGTGGGGATGCCTCTTCTGTGATTAGAGGCTTGTCCCACTATGGGAGTTGTACGTCCAAGAGCTTGTGGGGAGCTGAAGGGACTAAAAGGTGCAGAGTGCTGTTCATCCCAGCTCAGCTCCATGGTTTGGCTCCTGCTGGTGATGTGCAGCCCTTGCTCTGCTCTCCCCTGGGCTGGCAGGGCCTGTCAGGCCTTGCTTTGGGCCAGAGCTCTTTGGGGTGCACAGGGATCATCTCCCTTCTCCCAGCTGCTCTGTGCTCCAGGCCCTCTCACCAAGGAGGGTGTTCTCTCATTTTAAATGTGATTGAGGCACCTGCAGTAATATTTTCCAGGTGGACATGCTGAGGTGTGAGATTGTGGCTAGGCTCATTCCTGTGTGCATCCTGAGGAAAGGGAGGACCCCAGAAAATCCAGCAGCCACCAGATTTTAATTTTTCTTAGTCATTCCTTTTATCTCTAGCAACCTGGCTGTCTCCTTGAGCCAGGCAGAGACACAACACTTGTTTTAGGGCAATGAACGTGGCCTTGCACGCTCCTCACGGGGAGCCCTGCAGGGACTCTGATAACACCTCCAGCACGGGGTGGGCTGAGGTCCCACAAAGCCACAACAGCAGTGCAGCTCCCCTGCCCTCCCCAGGGGCTCTTTGGAAGCCCTGATAAATCCTTGTCCTTGTGGGAAGAGCACGGTGAGGGGGGAAGGTTTTGCCTCCCTGGGAATGGCTTTGGGCAGCATTTCCAAGGTTGCTCTGTAAGAAAATCCCCCCGCCCCTCCAAAAATCTGTTCTGTTTTCCATGTGCAGGATGGGGCTTGTGTCACACCACCCCCAAGTGAGGGAGGGGAGCCAGGGCCATCCCAGGCAGCAGCATCCTTAATTTTCCTTCCATGTGATGAATTTTGTAGCAGCATCCCAGAGAGGAGAAGCTCCTTGAGGCGGTGCAGCTTTAAAGGTTATACTCTGACAACAGGAACATTTCCCGGCTCCCATTCAAGCCCTAGTTTTATTAAAAAAAAAAAAAAAAAAAAAAAGAATAACCCCCCAGCTCACTGCTGGCAAGCAAGGCTGAGAGAACTTGTGATGGCTAAAAAAAAAAAAAAAATAAAAAGGGCAGAGCAGTCACGCTGGCTGACTCAGCTCTGATTGATGGCTCAGGAATGTGTCTGGGATTAACTCAACCACGGGCAAACCTTCACAATGCAGCACATTGGATGGAGCACAGCCTGCACCGCTCACCTGCCTCGGGCTGGGGAGGGGCTGCCCTCACTCATGGGATTGGAGGGGGATAAAAAAATTCCTTTTTTATCCATCTGTGAGGAAAAAGATAAAAAGAAACGGCTGTTTTCAGGAATTACTTGCTCTAGCAGGAATTATTTGCAATATTTCTAGGTGCACTTGCGCAGTTTTGTTGCAACCAAGACGTCCTAGGAAGGAATATTTATGTTGAGATATGGCATAAATCATGTCCCCTTTGTTCTTTCTTAGATGGAAGTGGAGGTATTTGGGAAGGGTTTGAAGGGCTTAGAGGCATTTTGTAGACACACAGGTCTCATGGAGGTGGCCGGAGATCTGGCTGGGTTCTAGCTCTGTGTAAATCAGTCTTGCTGCTCCTAAACTCTGCCAAATGTCAGGTTCCCTTCCCCATCCCCAGGGGAGCCCCTGCTGCATTCATAGTTAATGGAAAGCTGTGTGGATGTGAATATTTTTCCCTAACTTCCCTTGTCTTTGTGTCCAGCTCTGTCCTCTTTGAGGCTGAGTGGTGTGGTAAATAGAAAAAGTGTTTCAAAATTGAATTTATTTGTCAGCAATGCTGAAAGATGTGGATGGAGGAGTAGTGGTAAGAGTCAACACCAAAAGCATTGACATAATCCCATAAATCTGATCTAGCTGAAGATGTTCCTGCTCATTGCAGGGGGGTTGGACAAGATAACCTTTAAACGTCCCTTCCAACCCAAACCATCCTATGATTCTGTTCTAGGAAATGAATTTGCAGGGCCTACATCAAGGTTGGCTTCATCTCTCACACTCCCCCTGGCTCTGTGGTCCACCCCAGGAGCTGGGTCTGCTCTGGGGAGGACATGGGTGTACCCAGCAGCTCCAGCTCAGCTGATGGTGGGATAAATGCCTTGAGAGGTCTTCTCTGGATGTTATCTCCCACAATCCTAAGGAAAATCTAATTTACACTGTGGCAACTGTTACTGAGTCTGGTGAGCTTCAAGGGCAAGCCAGATAAAGCCCAGCTGATGCATCTGTCCACCAGGCTCCCTGCACAAGGAGAGGATTTTTTTCCTTACTGCTCTAAGATTCAGATCTAACATGGTCTGAAGGGACAACATTCAGGATCCTCCAGGCTTTATGAATTGCTTCTCCCTCTAGTAGAAGATGCAGACTCTGATACTGCACCCACTCCTGGCCAGACACCAGCAAACATTATTTGATCTTTAAGAGGTATCTGAGTGCTCTTTGTACTGATTTGATGTTGGTGGCTCACAGAAGAAGTTAGAGAAGTGGGTGGCAGCAGAGGTTGTGACCAAAAAATGCAGCTGAATTAGAGCTACAAAGAGAAACAGTAATTAAGACCTTAAGAATAATTACCATGGGGGAGGACAGCTCAAGAATGAGCACAGCCCCAAATCCAGACATTTCTAGCTGCAGCTCAAACCCCACAATTAAGCTGTGATTTTGGTCATTATGAGGAGGTATTTCCAGAGCCGGGTCTTGCCTTTTGCTGCCTCCATCCACCCAAATAAGTGCCTGAGCATCAGCAGAAGGAAAACCCAACATTTTGATAAATGTCATCCAAACCAGACTGGAGAGGCCGTGCTGGATGCCTCCACCACAGCTGGGTGCCAACCTGTGGGCAGAGCTGGAGATGAAGAGAGGAGAAGGCTTTCTGGCTAGCAGGGGATGTGTAGGCTTAGATGTTGGTGTGAAAAATGCATATTTTATGATTGGCTTTTCACAAATATTAAAATGAATATTATATGTGTTGTGTTAGAAAGTAATGCTGTATTAATTCTCTTAAGTAGTGTGGTAAATATAGTTTTAGGTTATAACAAAATGTAAAAATAGAAACTATGCTATGTAGGATACTTTTTTCTAAAGAGAGAACTCACACTGAGATAGCAGCCACAGGACACCTGAATCTTTCAGAGAAAGAGAATTTATTGCCCCATTATCAGGAGAAATGAACTTCTTCCCACCTTGCTTGGGCAGGATGATGCCATCAGGATTCAGAGGAAGAAGCTGACACTGACCAGACAGAATCCTGTGTTTGAATGGAATTTATGCATCATGTATGAGGTGTATGAATATGCAACAGGCTGTTGCTTTTAAGGGTTAATCCTCTGTTAACATTGGTTCTTTTTCGGGCTTGTGCTGCCCAGAAAAGGTACCCGGACTGTCCATAACTCTTTGTTTCTATTGTCTCATGTTGTCCTAATCCAAACTGTCCAAATTATTATTACTCTAATTATATTACTATTTTTATAACTATTTTATTACTATTAAACTTCTAAAGTTTTAAAAACAAGTGATTGGCGTTTTTCACAGTTGGTGGCACCTAAAAATATCAATGTCCTCCCTTGGGAATCCCACCATGCAGAGGTCACCTTGCATTTCTCTGGTTCTTGCTCCATCTCCACCCACTCATTACACTAGGACACTGATCCATCAGTGGCAGAGGGGGGACAGGAGGCTGTGGCTCTCACACAGGTCACCCCATGCACTCAGTGCTGCTGGCACGCTGTCCTTGGGTGTTTCTCGGGTTGCTGTTGATAATTGCTGCCCCCAGATGTGCAGGATGTCTCTGCTTTGGCCCACACAACTGAAGAACGAGTCTGGACTCTTCACTTTTCGGTCTTCAGGTTGTTTATTAATTCTTATCTATAAAATTTTCTTTCTGCCCAGCCGATATCTGCTCAGCAGGGCAGCCACAGGCACTCTGTGTTGTCCTTTTATACTACAAACTATGTATAACATATTTACACTTAATTCCCAATACCTATCACCTATGTTAGACAGTGCACTTCTACTTCAGACCAATCCCAAAGTGCCAGCATCACTGCAGAAAATGGAGAACAAGAAGAAGAAGAAGAAAGGTTGGACATGCCCAAGTTCCTCCATCTTGTCCCCATAACCCCCATACCAAAAATCCTAAAATCTACATTTTCACCCTGTGATAATTTTGTTATTGCACTGTTCAAAGCTGTGTGACATTCATGTCCTCATACAAAGTTGGTAACTTGCTCCAAGGGTCACAATCAAATCCCCAGGTGCTCTGGACTGCGTGCCAGGGTCTCTGAGCCCCCCAACGGGGTCCTCAGCAACTCTGGACACCCGGAGGGATGGACTGAGCTCCAACAGGTGTCCCCTTGGGTGTCACCTGCATGTCATGGTGATGGCACCAGTGCTCATGGCTGATCTCCCTCCTGCCTCTCCCACTGCTGCAGGCACTGAGATTTACCCTGCTCTTCTCCCTTTCAGACATTATTAATGTCACCCTCTCCCCCCAGTGACACCACAGCGGTGCCCTGACTCACTCACCCCTCACCTGGGACAGCTTCAGATGTCTCTGCTGCCACACACCCACCTCATCCTCTCTGCCTGCCTCATCCTCCAGCACTGCTTTGGTATTTTCTCCCAGTCTTTCCTATCATCCATTTGGGCACTTTCTCAGTGACATTTTTACACCATCACTGGTGTGGATGCAGCTGCTCATTGCAGTTTTTGAGTCCACCTTTTTATGTCACTTGGCACAGGGTGGTTATTATCTGGCTATAAATTACCCAGCAAGGACTGGCTGCTGTATAAGCAAGGCATAAGAAAATAATAAAAAAATGATATTAATCATAATGAATTTGTAATAATGACTGAGATGCCTTTCCAGACTTGTTAATTGGTTTATGGTGAATATTTCTGGGCATGGCCACTGCACAGAGACTGATTTAAACCTCTTTTTTGGCACAATTTTGCCCATGATGGGGTCTGTTGCAGAGGGGAAAGAATTCCACCTGCACCCCTTAAATAAAATCACTTGCAGGAGTCAGCAAACCCTGGAGAGAGATGGGACTGGGAAGGAAATGAATTAAGCCAGAAAAGTTGTAATAAAGGGTTTGAAGGACTCATGGTAACAGCTGGCTCAAAAACCAAGGATCTTGGTTCACCAGAGGTCTTCTTTTTAAAATGTAAATAAAAATAAAAATAGCTTCCTGTCCAAATGGAATGGAAACTGATATTTTTCAAAATTTCTGAAGCTCTTTTTGACCTCGTGAACTGACATATCATTTTCCCTGTTTTGCTGAAGATGTTTTTAGAGAAGTGTTGGCCTTCTTTGAAGAAAAATATTCCCTTGTTGGAAAACCCTGAAGTATTCCCTTCTTCCCCCTGGAGAAACGCTGGGGAAAGAAGAACCACTGATGGGAGAATGGGAGTGACCTTTTATCACACATTAAAGATGAAATGAGGTTTTCACTGCCCTTATCTTGCACAGGACTGGACCACCCCCAGGCACATCCTGAGAGGAGCAATCTCAGGAATGCAGATGTGACCCAGCCTGGTGTCTCTGGTGTCACTGTCACCCCTGGAAATGCTCTCAGCAGCTCTGTCAGCAGTGCCCCAGACAGGGAGAGAGCCTGGGAGGTCTGGGCTGGAGCACAAAGCCCACCTGTCTGCCCTTGGTGGTGTTATCACAGCTATTAATTACCTTCCTATCTGCTAAGCTGATCTGAGCCTGTCTGCACCTTCCTCCCCAAGCCTCTCCTAGCAAAGCTCTGCTGCCCTGTGCAGAAGGATGGGCTGGAGGGTGATTTAGGGCTGTGAAGGTGTCAGCCAGCCCAGGATGGCTTTTTGCCTCACTGGGAAGCTGATTTTCCTGCAGAAAGGCCGACTAAGCAGAGCTGGGAGGGTTAAGCTAAGCCAGGCAATCACAGGGATGCCACAGGGTGAGCCATGCACGTGTTGGGTTTGGCTGAGGGGCTGCCATTGCCATGGTTTGCTAGTGTGTCTGAGACTGTAATTTGAGTTTTGCAGCTTCTTTAGGAGCCTCTTCAATTTTTTATTTTTTATTTTTTCTCCCCACAAATTCAGCATCTGCCCTCAATGGCAGCGATGCATTGCAAAGTTTTTCTCTTTCTGGGTGTTCTGGAGAGGTTTTGTGCTAGCCTAGGGGAGAGGATTTGGTTTCATGGCTTGTCTTTGGCACAGCCATTGCCAAGAGCATGCAGGAGCCCACACAACCCCAATGTCCAGCCCATCCACTGGCTGTGGATGGAGTTCTCATGTCTGTGCATCTTTTCCAGGCTATGGATCAAAGTTACAGAAGTGTAGAACATCTCAGGTTGGAAGGGACCATATGGGTCATTACATCCAACTCCTTGCTCCTCACAGAATGACCTAAAACTTAAACCATCAGTGCCAGAAGTGCCAAAAGAAACACATCAGTGCCAAAAGAAACACAAGCAACGACTGATAAACACCAACTGCCCAGAAAGTCAGTGTTGAAGTGCTAAATGAGCACAAGCAAACTGTCCCCGCTCCAAAAGGGGATGTGTTTGCCCCTGTGCAAAGCTAAAGGGAAATATTCAGCAGCTGCCAAATTCCTCTATTGTTTTGAAGAGCTGATTGGAGATAAACAGCTGTGGAATCCATGTCTGGAAGAGGTCTGTGTCCAGTTTGGAAGGGTGGAGTCCAAGGCCAGGCTGCGTGGGAGATGCACTCTCACTCACAATCCCCTCATGGCCAGAGATCAAGGTACCTCTGGATAAGGAAACATTTCCTGGGAGGGCTTAGGAACAAATCCACCCAAGGAAATGGACCTAAATGCTGTATCAGGATCAGGCCTGGTGTCCTTGGGTGACCTGGACATGATTCAGACAGATCCCATTAGCCTCAACCCTCTCTGGGTTATCACCCCCTCTGCTGAGACAGGGTACAGCACTGAAAACATCAAAAACTGAAATATTCCAGGGTGCAAATCCAGTAACATCCTCTTCTAGGTAATTAACCAAAGGGCCCAAGCAGCTATGTGCAAAGAGCAAATTAAATCACTGTGTGTTGGTCATGCCTGCAGTAACTAAATCTGTCAGGGAGGTCATTCCTGGTGCTGGCTGGGATTATTTATAGCCACTGTCTGTAGGAGCTCATCTGAGCAGGCAGGGATCATGGCAGGGCTGTGGCTGCTGGGAGAAGCCAGCTGTGTTTAAGTGAGGCTGGGAATGCAGGCAGAGCCATGCAGGATTCTTCTGGGTGAGCTTTTTTTCTGAGATGAAAATATGGGTTTGTCAAAAATTGAAGCTCTCTGCATCTCTACGTGCCAGGCTGTGTTTATGCTGGCAAAGCAACAGGGTCAGGGCAGGGGTCATCAGTGGAGTTTTGCTGTGTCCCTGCTGTGTCCCACGGCAGTGCAGTGGATGCCAGGGCTCAGGGATGCAGCCACTTTGTGCCCAGCACCCAGTTTGGGCACATGCATCAGCTGGGGGTGTCTATTTTCCAAAGGTCCTCTCCCAAAATAAATCAGAGGCCTCAAATCAGCTCCTTATTTGAGGCACACTGAGAAGGATCTTGACCACAGGTGCAGCCTGTGGACCACAGGGTGGTGTGGATTGTAACTCCAGGGTCTATGAGCACAGCTGAGGGCAGCATTCTGCTGCCAGGGGCACAAAAACCATGATGGATGAACTGGGCAGGACTGGGAGCAGCTGCAGCCACATGAGCGTGAGGCACTCCATGGCCACACCGTGCACAGCCCCAGGAAAGTCCCAGCACTCAGAGAAGCTCCATCCCCACCACTTGCACATGGAAGGGGACAGCTGTGGGAAATCACCTGGTTTTGCACAGTTTTGGGGCAGAGGCACAAAATATTTCCCCCTTCAGCTGCCAGCTCTTGTTGTTGAACCACTGGAAGTTGCCCTTTGTGCTGGTGTCTGTGTGTGTGCAAATCACCCCAAGGCAGGTCTGGCCTTGGTAGAGAGAAAAGTTGTGTTTTTAAAAGTTGTTTTTTATTACTTTTATCATTGTTGTCTTTGTTACTATCACAGTTGTTATGTCTGGGACTAGCATGAGCTCCTCTGCACATCTTGGCAGCCAGGAGGTCAGAGAGGGATCCAGGGAATGGATTCAGGGTGGATCTCTTGGAGCTCAAACCCTGTGTTTGGTTTATTTGTCCAGGAAGGGTCTGACAGAAGTGGTGAATGGTCTCATTTCTCCCTCTCTGTGATCCCCAGGGGTACTCCAGTGATTCCTAGAGGGATAAATTCCTGTTAGAGCCTCTAGGAAGAATCCACACCCACCTGCATCTCCAGGGGTTTCAGTTGCGAACCTGTGTGGGAAGAGATCAAAACCAGGGCTCAGATGTGGAGCCCATTCTGCTTCAGAACATAGCCAGGGCATCTCCCAGAAGAGAGACAAGGTGGAAACATATCCTCCCTGCCCTCCAGAGCCAGCATCCTCCCCCATGGTCCCAGTTATGGATTTTCTGCAGCCCTGGGACCTGCTTTAGGCAATCCCAAGCAAGCAGTGTTCCCACAGGGCACATCAGCCTCGTGCTCCCACCTCACTTTGGTCACTGCCCTCTAGCTCAGGAGCTGCTGGGGCTGGGGGATTGCAGCAGAAAGGATGAGGCAGATGCTGGCAGAGTTACAGGGTGGTTTGGGCTGGAAGGAACCTCCAAGATCATCTTCTTCCACCCCATGTCATGGGTGGGGACACCTTCCATGAGACCAGGTTGCTCCAAGCCCCATCCAACCTGGCCTTGGACACTTCCAGGGATGGGGCAGTCCCAGTTTCTCCAGGCAACTTACTCCAGTGCCTTACTACTCTTTGAGTAAAGAATTTCTTCATAACATCTAATCCAAATCTCTCCTCTTTTAGTTTAAAACTGTTCCTCGTCCTATCACTTTTTTTTGATGGACCAGAGGAGTCATAAAGCACAGGAGAACCTCTAACTGATGTCCAAACTGGATATTTACTTCTTTTAGCTTCTTGCCATTACATTTATTAGTGTTGATGCTTTGATTTAAAACCTGTGCCTTTCTTGGCAGGTGCTGGCAAAATTTGCAGCTCCCTTTGCAGTTAACAGTCAGGTGTTCATTGTTGTATTCCTCCAGGAATACACCTGGAGGAAAAGGTTGGAAAAGGTTAACAGCAGCCAGCCTGAGCCATAAAAGTGCTGGACTTCAGGTACATTCTGTGCATCCATTTCCACAAAGAGCAGGAGGCAGGTGGGTTTAGCTGCTCCCTGCAGGCAGCCAGGGGCTGTGAGAGGTTATTTCTCTGGTGAGTGCAGCCCTGTCACACGTGGTGTGAAAAATGCATATTTTATGATTGGCTTTTCACAAATATTAAAATGAATATTATATGTGTTGTGTTAGAAAGTAATGCTGTATTAATTCTTTTAAGTAGTCTGTTAAATATAGTTTTAGGTTATAACAAAATGTTAAAATAGAAAATATGCTATGTAAGATACATTTTTTTCTAAAGAAAGGAGTCACACTGAGAGAGCAGCCACAGGACTCCTGAATCTTTCAGAGAAAGAGAATTTATTGCTCCATTATGAGGAGAAATTAACTTCCCACCTTGCTTGGGCAGGATGATGCCATCAGGATTCAGAGGAAGAAGTTGACACTGCCCAGACAGAATCCTGTGTTTGAATGGAATTTATGCATCATGTATGAGGTGTATGAATATGCAACAGGTTATTATTTTTAAGAGTTAATCCTCTGTTAACGTGGGTCGTTTTTCGGGCTTATGCTGCCCAGAAAAAGGTACTCAGATGTCCATAACTCTTTGTTTCTATTGTCCTAATTCAAACTGTCCAAATTATTATTACTCTAGTTATATTACTATTTTTATAACTATTAAACTTTTAAAATTTTAAAACCGAGTGATTGGCATTTTTCACAGGGGTGAGTGCAAGAAGTGACTGAGATTTGCGTTTCTGCCTGGGCTGGCTCAGCTGCTCCGGAGTCACGGCTGCGTTCACACGGGGGCAGAGAGGAAGCGAGGGGGAGGATGTCACCACATGTCACAGTCAGCCTTTTCCAGTAATTGCCGTGTGCTTAGGCAAAGCTCATGTTTAATTTACCAGCAGGCAGATGGTGGAGAGCTCTCCCACTGCTTGGTCACAGGGCTTGAAGTCTCCTTTTCCTTCTCTGCTGTTGAGAGAGCAGAGATAACCAGCAGCACTGGTCTTGTGATCCTTCCCTACGTGTGGCCTCCTGGGCAGAGGGTTCCTTCCAGTTTACTCACTGGAGTTGTGGCTGAAGGGCATGCTGGGCTGCATCACAAGAAGTGTGGGCAGCAGTGGAGGGAGAGGATTCTCCCTCTCTGCCCTCTCACCTGCAGAGCTGCCTCCAGCTCTGGGCGCCAACAGCAGAGGGATGTGGAGCTGCTGGAGATGGTCCAGAGGAGGTTATGGAGATGCTCCAAGGGCTGGAGAACCCCTGCTCTGGAGACAGGACTCCAGGGAGAGCTGGGGAAGAAAAGGCTCCAGGGACTCCTTAAAATATCTCCTGGTACCTGAAGGGAGGTTTATAAAAAGGAGGGTGATTTTTGACATAAGAAGATAGTAATAGGACAAAGAGAAAGGGCTTTAAACTAAAAGAGGGGAGATTTAGATTAGGTAAAATAAAGAAATTCTTGGCTGAGAAGGTGGTAAGGTGGCACAGGTTGCTCAGAGAAACTGTTGCTGCCCCATCCCTGGAAGTGATGGCCCTACCACAGCCCCACATCTAAATTTCATGAGAAAGGGTCAGGTGCTTTGGGTGACCTGGAGTGGGGCTCCTGGCACAGCTCCCCTGCCTTTGGGTTACCTGCTTTTGGGGCTCCTTCTGGCTTTGCTCAGCAGATGGATGTCAGAGGTCCCAAACTGACTCCCTGACTCCAAGGGCACGTGGTTTTATGCAGAGCTCAGAGGCTCTGGGAAGGCTGGGTGGGTGGGCAGGAAATGAGGAAGCAAACCATACCTATTGTTTAGGTGCATCAATCTAACAAATTCCTTGCCAGCTAGAGTTTGCTTTACAGAACAACCTGGGAACAGAGTTCATTAGTTATGCAAAGCTTCTTGATTATGAAAATAAAGTCTCAGATAAGTCAAACTTACCTGTCATGAATCAACAACAACAACAATAGAAAAGGTTTTAGAGAGAAGCAAAACCAGCTCTCTGCTGGGAGAAATGGCCTGGTTCCTAGTCCAGGACTGTGCATCAAGTCCTATCTCATCTCCCAGACAATGCACTCACTCCTCATCTCCTCCTCCTCCTCTTGCCCACAGGATGTTTTGATTCCAGCACTGAGCAAAGAGAAAGGCATATGTGACCTAAATCAGGTTTTACTTCTGCTCACATCCCTGCAGCTGGAGTAAACAGCAGAGGATGTGACTGAGAGCACACACGGTGCCTTGCCAACGCCTCCTCTGCTCCAGGTCTTCTCCTCCGTTTGCCAGAGGTGAGTTTGACTCACTCTGTATTTAGGGAAGATGCTTCTCCTTTCCCCACACTACTCTTTAAAGCTCCCTGATGAGTTGATCTCCAGCCCACCTCTGCAGCTTTTCTTGTCACACAGAGCAGCAATGCCAGCCCCTGCCTGCCAAACCCCACCAGAGGGCTGGGAAAGGACAGGAAAAGCCCCCCTGGAGACCGACAAAACAAACACAAAAGGGACTCACTGGATCAGCCTGAGTGCCAGCCCCACCCTGGGGTGTGGAATAAACACTGGCAGGTATTTATTTATTGCCAGTCAGCATCCAAATATTTGTTTCTGTGTCACAGGGGCACACACTCATTCGTGGATGATGGATTCCTTTGATCCCAGCAAACCTGGGCACACTTTCATCTGCTGAGGCAGGGGAGGAAAGGAGCTGGCAAGATTTGTTATAAATATGTTGGGATTTCTAGCAATTTGACATCTAGGTGCACAAGATTTTTTTTTTTTTTTGATATCTGAACAACTCTTCTGCACCACACATTTGTCTATCCATTTCTAATCTTGCACTCAGAATACTCACATATTCATGTGTGTATGCTAAGGCATTTAACAGACATAAATCTCCATCCACCCACGTTCACCTACGTATGAGTACACAGTGCTGGAAATGATAATCTGGGTGTCTTGGCATTAATGATGCATAAATCAGATGTTTGCAGGAGTGAATGCATGACAGATGATGCCATTTCAGTCTTGGCACACGCACACATGTGCATCTTTTCTCCATCTGTCTAGTTATGAACATTTAGGTGTGCTTAACACCAGCATGGGCTTTTATGGGAATGTTTCTGGGATGAATTAAGTTAGCACACAGCTCTGGTTATCCCAGCCAGAGTAAACCTCATCAGGAGCAATTAATTAAAAGTTACAGAATACTCTGGGTTGGAAAGGAACTTAAATTCCATCTCATTCCAACCCCATTTCCATGGGCAGGGACACCTTCCACTATCCCAGGTTGCTCCAAGCCCCATCCAACCTGGCCTTGGACACTTGCAGGGATGAGGCAACCACAGCTTCTCTGGGCACCCTCTGCCAGAGCCTCACCACACCCTCAGAGGGAAGAATTTCTTTGTAATATCCTATGGTGGTGTTCACACAGTCCTCAGGAGCAGGGAAGAGATGAGAATCTTGACTCCATGTTTCAGAAGGCTGATTTATTATTTTATGATATATATTATATTAAAAGAAAATGATACACTAAAACGACACTAAAGAATAGAAGAAAGGATTTTATCAGAAGGCTTGAAAGGAATAGAAGGGAATGGAATGATAAAATCTTGTGACTGCTCACAGCCTCGGCACAGGTGGCTGTCATTGGTCATCAAGTAAAAATAATTTCACATGCTGGGTAAACAATTCTCCAAATCACATTCCAAAGCAGCAAAACATGGAGAAGCTGAAGTTTCCCAGCTTCTCAGGAGAAAAGATCCTGGCAAAAGCATTTTTCATAAAATATGTCTGTGACAATATCCAATCTAAACCTACTCTCTCTCAATTAAAATCCATTCCCCCTTGACCTGTCACCACATGCCCTTGTTTCTGTTCATTAAAAAAAATAAAAAATCATGCACCTGTTGTACTTTGTAGAATCAATATGGATCCAGTGCAGGCATCAATGTCCTGATCATCTCAAGGCAACTGCCATGAGAAGAATGAAATGACCTTGTGTGACTAAATTCTGGGTAAATTCCTGGGTTTGATCACACGGCCATTGAGGAGTTCCACCCAAGGTCTGATTTAATGAGGCAAAATGTGGAGGTGTTGCAGCTTCCCCTTGCTGTGAGCACACACAACCAGGTGATAACTGTGATCTGTCCCAGCTTTATGGATGTCAGTGCAAGCAAGGTGGAAATACTGACCACGGGGATTAGATAAGGGGTGTTTGGTGAGAACCTTAATTTCCTGTCTAAAATGGTAACAATGACCTGCCATGGGATGAGTAACCATGGGCTGCTGGAGGTCAGGGAACTGGCCCCAGGGGAAGGTTTTCTCCAATGTCTACCAGGGGGTGAAAAAGAGGGAAGTTCTCAGCTATCTTGAGTATTTTATGGAGCTGAGATTTATTCTGATGTCATCCTCGAGGTGTTTCTCCTGAACTGGATCTGGTTCGAACTGGAAGAAGCATTAAGGGTAATGTGGAAATTCATGTCTGGCCCAAGTCTGGTTGCTCCTGTCCTCACAAGCAATTAAGGACATATTTTATCCTTATCTACTTTTATAGCCTTTATGACACCAATTTGCCAGGAACACACAGTACTCAACTGAGGTGCCCAGCAGGGCCCATATTGCAATTTAACTGCAAGGGAAATGGGGGTGATGCTCAGTTCCCAGAGCAAGCAGCAGGTGTGATGTCCAGTTTAGACTTAAAAAACCAAAAAAAATAAATAAAATATGCCTTTGACTGAATTGATTGGACAGGGATCCAGGATCAGGCAGACCTGGCCATCTCCTCTGCTCTCTCTGAGGCACAAAAGGCACAACTCATCTTAGTCACGCCAGAAAGTGCTTCAATATGACACAAGCTCCACTTGAAGTCATCCTTCCACTGCTCCTTGTTGTGGGCACCTGGAAATGTGCATTTCTTCCACCCACCAGTGGAACAGACACAAATTTGCAATTTTTTTCAGCTAAGAAACTTTTGTGATCCCAGGTCTGAGTCACCATGAGGCACAACCTCCTCCAGCCACACCACCATGCGTCTATCACCTACAGAGCAGGCCAAAGGAATACTTTCCTCTGCTTTTCTTTTTCCTTGAAACCATCAGAGGAACAGGCAGGGAAGACTGGGAGGTCACAGCAGTGTTTTTTCAATCATGTGTCAAGTTCCAGCTAAGATACGGGGTGTTCTATCAGATGAGAGGAAGTAGGATGGCTCCTCCCCAGGGGTGTCACGGTGACAGTGGCAGACAGCGCCTTGGAGCCACCTTGCAGCACTTCTATAATTGGAGACACACTTCTGAATCTATAAATGTAAATTGCCTCTGCAGAGATCACTGAGATCAGAGCAAGGAGCCATCAGCTGCTTTGTGGCCATGTGGAACACTCCAAATAGGCTGGCAGTGGAAAAGGCACTACACAGGGTTCTGTCCAAAACCAGGGATCTTCTGTGGTCCCTGGCTTATTGTCATTTTCATCCTCCCAGCCAGACCCTCTAACCATCATCCACATGAAATGTCCGAGGTTTCAATGGCAAGGTCTCCCTGTGCTCTGCTGTAGGAGGGGAACAGAGTGAGGGAAGGTTTTTTGGGAAGCCCTACAAGGTGGGAGTGGGTTGATTAGGGCTCCTTGATGGGCTTCAAGACCTTCAGCGCCATCTACTGCCACGCCATGTCTTGGCTCCTTGAGATACCTCCAGGAGTGGGTTTGGAGAATACTTCCAGGATCATCCGATTGAATAATTAGTAGCTAGGTCCTGCTTTTATGGGCTGACTGCAAATTTAAAAAGGAAAGAAAAAAAGCCAGTGTCTGGAGACAAAAGCCTGGTGCCATTTCCCTTCAAAATTCATAGGAAAGGAAAAAGAAAATACCTAAGTTCTGTTATCTAAGAATGAACAACCTCCAGGCAAAATATAGTGTCTGGGAGTTCCAGGGCTGCTCTTTCTGATCTGTGTCTGCCTAGAGGATGTTCTCCACTGTCAGCATAAACTTGTAAAGATTGAGCAGATCCTTCAGTGAAGGTCAGAAGGAAACAGAGATTTGTTTCCCAGAGAAGCTGTGGCTGCCCCTGGATCCCTGGAAGTGTCCAAGACCAGATTGGACAAGACTTGGAGTAACCTGGTATTGTGAAAGGTGTCCCTGCCCATGGCAGAGGGTTGGACCTGGATGATCTTAAAAGTGTCTTCCAACCCAAACACTTCTGTGATTCTCTGCAGAGAGGTTTTCAAATATGGTTCTGTAAGCAGATACAAAGCATCCCTCACATTAAACAGTGAAGAAATGTTAGAGGGACATGTGACAGGACAGGTGCAGCTGAAGCAATGGATCTGTCTCTATGTCATGTTCCAATCTCAACCAGCTTGAATCAAATCAGTTGAAATCACTGAAGATATATTGAATTTCCAGCTCCTGTATTAAGAGCAGAACTTGATTGTGCTCTTCCCAGGACAAAAACCCTAGAGGTTCAAAACTGTTCCAGGCCTAGGAAAGATCAAATTTATGGCAAATTTAATCAAATAAGGCAACAAGTAATTTCTGATGTGTGCCAGGATTTAATCCTTGTGAGCAGAGCCTTGACAGCCAGCCCAAAAATCCATCTCTTCCATCATTTAGGAGCTGGAGTTTTTCTAAGGCATTTTGTGGGAATGTTCCTGCCCTTCACTCTCAGGTGTAGCAGGGATTCAAAATACACACGTTCCTCTCTACCTGCTCAAGAATGTTGTTATTCATTTTATGAAGTAAAGACCCAAAATTGATTCTGCTCAGAACTCCTGTTCCTGTAGGTGAAGCCAAAGGCCAGAAGCTTTGGCATCTCCCAGTCCTCAGCAGTCCACACTCAAGGCAAAGGGGATGATAAAGTGTGAGTGTTTTACATCGTCTAAAAAGCCATCAGAGAGCATTAAAAGGGTTTCAACATAATGGAAATGAGCAGCACTCAGGTCTCCTCTGGTGTGAGCAAAGATGTTTGGGGCTCCGGAGAAAACATCAATAACTTTTAGTTGAACTTGCTCTTATTTATGGAGTACAAAGCCTTTCAGGTGTAAAAATGACAGATTTCAACTCATTGACTCAATCAATGACTGATTTTATACTCTTGTGTTTGCCAATAGCCAAGATCAGAGAATTCTAGGAAGGTTTGGGTCAGAAGGGACCATAAAGGTCATGCAGTTCCAAACCTCTGCCATGGGCAAGGACACCTTCCACTGGACCAGGTAGCTCAAAGCCCTGTACATTTGTTTGAACTTGATTCTTCTGGTTAGCCAAACCACTATTAGGAACTTGGATCAGTTTGACCAAATGGGAAGGTCTGTAGGATGACACCAAGTCAGAGTTTTGACAAAATGTACACATTCAACTTTATATTCCTCTTCTGTGAGCCATGAACAGGGCAGGGAATCCTACAGGTGGCCTGGACATCATCTAACATATTGGTCGAGAGATTTGGGAGCTGATCTCAGCATGCTCCCACACCAAAAAACAAACACTTTGCTTTTCCCAAGGTCTCAAATGCTGTCTGAATCTCTGGGTCCTGGAAAATTGAAGAAAGCAGCTTTTGAGGAACTTGTAAACCAAAAGGAGGGTAGGTTTTGGAGGATGAACTGAAAATTGGAGATTATTAAAACCAGTTTGCTTAATGACACCAACAGTCATCTAGGAGTTAAATACCATGTCAGGACCTCTTGCTTGCTCTTCTAGTGAGGATCTGATCAATCAGGACATGAGTAGATATTAGAAACAGTTGGAAGGCTCCCATTAATGAAGGTTCAGAACATAGCCCGGCATTATTGCAACCTAAAAGCTTTTGCTGAGCTCCAGCTGGTGTTGATTCACCACCAGCCTTCTGCTGCAGATGGCTGGGTAAATTAGGAATGCTTTGCATAGCAACCTGTAGTCTTTTTCCAAGGAAAGCAAACAAAAAATAATCTCAGTGTAGTTTCTGCAGGAATGGAACTCCAGCTGAAACATTGACTTTGTCACTTTTCTGAAGATCAGTACTGGAGACCAGATCTAAACAGACATGAGAAATGCAGATTCCTCTCAATCATGCATAACTTCCTGGAAAAAACATTTTACCAAATCCTGAGTAACATCTCTTCTAGCTGACATGCTTGTGCTTCTCCTCCTGGCATGCTGAATGTCTGATAAAGGTACACTTATGCAAACACACCCACATTCCTCAGGGGCATTGCCCAGGTCTCCAGCTGGGAAATTTGACATGCAAAATGTGACCTTGATCACATGCTGAATGCTCCAAGGATGAGGTGTTGCAAGCAGCCTTTCTGGGATGGCTTGTAGGCATGTGATAAGATTAACTGGTGTTCTCACACACCTTTGGTGTCCCTTTGGGTGTCCACCCCCCTTTGGCACCTTGGCATGAGGAGAGCTGGGTTTCAGGAGTTCACAGCAACCTTTCTGATCCCAGCCATGCCTGTGACTGAAAAGGACAGGCCTGGGGTTGGGTGATTTGATTTTCCAGTGCTTCCATTTATGTAGATGTGAATTACTGATAAAGAATTCTTGGAGATCTCTGCAAACTGCATCATGCCTTGCTTATGTAGGAGTTAATTATTCTAATTATTATATTCCTTTTGCTACCAGTGATTCAGCACAAAGGAATCTACCTGAGGTGATGGGACAAGGAGCTTTTGACAGTGCTCCATCAGCAGGATTTGCAGAGGAGACATCTGAGCTCTGTTTCTGAATCTGTGGCTGACTCCTCCAAGACCTTGGCCAGGATGTTCAAACACCTCTGTGGCTCACATTTCCTGAGTGTTAAACAGGAGGAACAATGAGAACTCTGCAGGAGGGATGAATTCCTCACTGTCTGCAGCTTGACTGGAGAAGCCTTGAGTGCCAGGGAATACAAAGGTCCTTATCATTTTCAGTTTGGGACCTCAGCAACCACTCCATGCTCTGGAGTGGCCTGTGATGGCAAGATTGGGTTTGGGTTATGACAACCAACAGGAACAAAGGGATCCACATCTCTGGTAGAAAGTGCTCCAAAATCAGGGGGGAAAAGTAAAAGCTTTGATTGCTCTGCCCTATTCAAGGCCAGGCTGGATGGGGCTTTCCACCTGGTCTAGTGGAACGTGTCCTTGCCTGTGGCAGGGGGTTGGTCTAGGTGACCATTCTAAAACCCCTTCCAACCCAAACCATTCTACGATTCCAAACACCCAATAACAGAGATTTTTAAAGCTTTGTATATTAATAGGCTCTAACTTGATGAAGAACTGACTTTTCACGAGTAGACACAGCAATCAAATTCTGCTGATGTGGGCTCTGGAATGAGCCAAGGCTGCCTGTCATGTTGACTCTACCCATGGGTGATGACCACAGAGAATTTCTCCAGTGAGAAATTGCTTCTCTTTTACTCCAACACAGATTAAATTAGTCAGATGACAACTTTGGGCCACCTTCTCAGACATGTGTTTATTTCCAGATTTACAGAAACAAACATTTCAATGTAAAAAGTTTAAACCAGCAAAATTTTTCCCAGTGAAATAAAAGGTACATGTTTACTCTCATCCACCACAGGATCAATCATCTCTTACACCTGCCCTTCATCCTTTGCTGTCAGTACTGCTCTAACATTTTTTTCCTTTACCTCCTTTTCATTTTATTTTTTCAGGTTCTTGTCTACTCTGAGTTGTCTGTGGAAGACAAACAAAGAATATTTTGTAACAGTAACAAAAGCTCCTGAGGGACATGGTTTGCCATGTCTTTCACCCATCCTCAAGGCTGACCTGAGGCAGAATTGCCTTTTCAGTGCCACTTTATACATTGAATTGAATGAAATTGTGGTGATTTGCAGTGCTAAGGGGAATCCCACCAAAATAGGGAATAAAGATGAAAGATAAATAAGGAATAAAGATGACTCACACATGTGGTACAAAGTTCTCCAACACAAAGAGTTTCCATTATTCTCACCACTCCTTCTTGTTTAGAGCCTGCTAACATGGTGATGATTGAAACAATAGTGAACAAAAACAGTTCAGGGACCAGAGCTTCCCAGGAGTTCTAAAGCACCTGAACATTCTTGGAAGGAAAACAGATTATAAGGGCAACTATTACCAGTTATTATCATTATTATCCATTTAAATTCTGCTTTCCAGGCATATGAAGTAGCAAGATCCCAAGGTCAGGGCACAAGAGAGCTGCACACCACGTGCAGCAGTGGAACTTGATCCTTGATGCAGGGTAAGCTGCTATTTGGACTTTGTACCACCTCAGACAACATTTCCAGTCACAAGCGGCTTGCAAGACTTGAAAATGGAGTTTTAAAGCAAGCAGATGATTTGTCAGCCCAGTACAAAACCCCTGAGATTTAATTCGGATATGTCCTCAAAGACACAAGGCAGAATAACACTGTTTTTAGCAAATTAATCTCTTGGTGTGGGAGCTGACCTGGACTTAGCTCCTGGAATACTGGAAAATTTTATTCTCACCTTTCAGGCATTATTGGCAAAATAATGTATTTCATGTGCAGTTTCCTTTGTTTGTTGCTTTTGCTTTCTTTTCCTTCCACATTGCAAATTTTAAGAAATAAAACCAAAAGTAAAACTGCATTTAGCAAATGAGGAGCTATGTGCACCCATTCCTGAGCCATGATCATGGAGCAAGGAAGGGCTCCATGTGGGCTGCATTTTGGACCTCATTGCCTGGACCTGAGGACTCCTGGAGACCTTGGCTGAAAAGTGCTCCAATCCCACATTGCAATTGCCTCTGGCTGTAAAATTAACAAACAAGATTTTTAAAAAATGCCTTATTGGGACTCATTGACCAGAAATGCTTTCTCTTCAGTAGGAATGATGATGTCAAACAGAATGGCTTTTGCTTCTGGCTCTTCCTCTTGAGCATTGCACAAGAGCCTACAAAAAAAATTTTAAAAATTAAGGTTATTTGGTCTCAGGCACCACCACTGACAGCCTGCAGTGAGAAGTAAAAGTTTGCAAAGCCCAAAGCTCCTTCTTCCTCTGTGTTTTCCCCATTGGAGCTCTGGAGCAGGCCCAGCTCCCCAGGCTCTGTGAGATCTCCCGGGCCTAAAGTTCAGCATGGAGGGAAGAGTCAGCTCCTCCCCTGGAGATAACCAACACGTGAAAGGGTGATGCTTCTACCTGGACCTTGTGCATGCCAAAAGAAGTCTTCTAAGAGAAATAAAACCCTGTGACTGTACAGGAACAGCAGGGTGATCTTCCCTTGGGCTTGCCATCCCCTTGGGCCTAGCAGAGCTCAGGGGGAAGGCTTTTCCTTCCCAAAAACTCTCATTATCACCCAGAAGAGCTCAGGAGGAAGGCTTTTCCTTCCCAAAATCTCTCATTATCACCAGCAGAGCTCAGGAGGAAGGTTTTTCCTTCCCAAAAGCTCCCATTATCTTGGTGAGAACAATGCTGGGCATAGAGCTGCTCCTTCCATGTTGAAATCTTTCAATCCCCCTCCCCAAAACCCCAATAAGGTCCCCTCCAGGTGAACATGTGGTTGGATGAAGCCCATATCCTTTCTGAGGAGGAGCAAATCTGTCACCTAGAGAAATTCAGGGGAAGATCTCTTCAAGGATCAGCTACAGAGGGCCTCTAGGACTTACAGCCCTGCAGAACAAGGGGAAAGCTGGAGAAAACAAGACATGGATCCAACGTGGATCCTGCAGCCTGGTGGTCTTAAGTTATTGCTACACAGCTGCTTTACTTTGTGCAGGGGCTGCAGATTATTTTGGATGAGAAAATGAGACAATATAAATGAGAATTAGTCCCCCAGGTTTTGTTTTTGTCACCCAAAAAAACACAGCTGGATTTTGCTTGGCTGACCCTGAAGGCTGGAGAGGGACTTTTTTCTGCAAAGGCATGCAGTGATAGGAGAAGGAGGGATGGCTTTAAACAGATAGAATAGGTTTGAATTGAATATTCGGGATAAATTCTTCACTCTGAGAGTACAGGTTGCCCACAGAAGCTGTGGCTGCCCCATCTCTGGAAGTGTCCAAGGCCAGGTTGGAAGGGCTTGGAGGAACCTGGTTCAGTGGAAGGTGCTCCTGCTCATGGCAGGGGGTTGGAATGAGATGATCTTTAAGGTCCCTTTCCAACAAAACCATTCTGTTGTTCTATAATGACATTTCTGTCACATCAATTCCTTTGGGACCAGGTTGCTACTAAAGCAGCTGACAAGGACAAGATGGTGCAGGACAAATTACAAGATTCATTTTCTCACGTTCTTGTGAGATATTTCTGCGCAAAAGGAGAGGGACATGATAACATCACCTGCTGCAGTCCCAGCGTTTGTGAGGCCTGGGAGGAGATGTTGATAATTAGGCTCGTGACTCATGCCCTGGGTGCGAATTTCTGCTCTAACGCTCTGCTAATTAGCGCACGCTTCCTGATCAATGGCGGGGTAATTAAGAGATTAAGGTTAATGGGTCAGAGCCATTGAAGGCTCTTTCCTCTATGTCAGATTAGTCCTGCTGTCATTAGCTTTACCTTTCCAGGCTGCTGGGTACAGACAGAAAGAAGCACCCACAGGGTCAGTGATGAAGCTCCAGGGACCAAGACGTTGTCAAGGGAGTTTTGCTTCCATGATTGTGGCAAAAAATAAACTTTAAACATACTGAGGTCTCCCAAGTGATGCTTCTCATGTATCCATGGAATAATTTGCTTCTCTGCTTAAAGGAAGGCAAAAAATAGTTCATCTGCAGGATTATTCCAGTGAAGTGGTGTGAGGGGACCTATTTTGCTTCAGCAGGCTCTGTTCAAGCAGCAGCTTGTCTGAGAAACAGATATTCACCACAGGCTAGCAGTGTTCTGTTCTTGCAACCAGATCTAAACCAAATCTTGACATTGCACTGACAGTTTCAGTCTTTTAAAGTATTTTTCCTGTAGTTTTTAAGGTTTAAAGAAGAGTTAATTGATCCTGTAATGTCATAGAATCATAGTATCATTAAGGTCAGAAAAGACCTCCAAGATCATTAAGCAAATCATCAAGCAAATGCCCTCTAAGCCATATTGAGAAGTGCCACATCCACAAAGTTTTTTGAACACTGACAGGGATGGTGACTCCACCACTCCCCTGTTCCGGATTCTTTTTCACACTTCCTCAGGATTTTTTCCAACACCGTTTAAATTCCAAAATGATTCAGTTGCCTTTAAAGCCTCAACTTTTTGTTGTTGTTGTTGCTGTTTCCAGGAGTCACAGCCTCTCTTCTGGGATATTTACAAACACTAAAACAACCAACATACCTAGCAGCAAAATCTAAATTCTGCCCATGCGGATGTGCAACTCTGGTGTGACAATTTTGGGGACATTAAGAGTTTTTTATCCAGCACATCAAACATCTGGATTCACCCTTTGGTGCTCATGCAGCAGGACTATCCTTCACAGAGTTACTCCAGTAACACAGCTCAGGCAAAATCCTATTTATTTGATAGTAGTGGTCCCATTAGACATCCCCAAATAAATCTGACTATAGAAAATGAACAGAGTTAGCATCTGAGGCTTTTCTGGGCCGTGTGCTGCTCTCCTGTTTTTCTGGAACCTTCACCCCTCTCCTGGTGCTGCTCTTGGAGCTGCAGCACCTTCACCTCAGTGTTTTTAAAGCACAGGGGATGGAAAAGCACAGCTTTGTGTATCCACAGATGTTCTCCATTGCCAAGGACATATTTTCCATCATCAAATATGCCACGAACAGAGTCCTGCAGCTTTCAGGGTTTTGAAAGTTATTTGCACAAATTCACTGGGACAGCATTCAGGAAAAATGTGACCATGTGTTTATCTTGTCATATTTTCCCTTAAATCACTGCTGTGAACCAAAATTCTGGGGTGGATGGCACTTCACTAGTCATTTTTATGTTGTTTTCTACAAATAAGTACGAGACTTGTGTTTGCACTCTGATTCCAGCCCACAGTGCACAGGATGAGCACAAGAGTGGGATGAGAGAGGATCAGGCCAGTGTCATCCCTCAAATTAAAGGAAACAAACATGTAAAAACAGGATGAACATGAGAGCAGCTGTACAGGATCACACTGATGGTCTACATGAAGCACTGCCAGCAATGAGTGAGCAGAATATGGGAGTCTTCTGCTGGGACAGCCTTGCAGTGAACTGTGAGTCACAGAACACTCATGGGAGAGGCTGAGCTTGGAGGGAAAGTCTTGGTCTGAGCAGCTTGGAAAGTGAGGTTCATCAGCTCTGGACATAGCTGCTGGCTGTTCTGAATCCTGCTTCTTCCACAGTGGGTCTCAGGTGTTCAGTGTGAAGGTTTGACCTGAAATATCAGCAAGGAAAATGTGCAGAAATTCATGGGGTCCTGTGGGATTGTGAGCAGCAGGTGTTGAGGTGGTTGTGTGTAGTAAATCAAGGCAACTCCCATGAAGGGGAGGAATGATGCATCTGACTCTATGGATATCAGAAGGCTAATTAATTACTTTTTTATATTATATTATTCTAAACTATATTACACTGCACCTAAACTGAATCTGCACAAGAACCCAACTCTACTTAACTGAGCAGAATCTTGTGACTGTCGCCCGACACACAGACATGGATTCAATTGGTTAATGAAGCAAAACACTCACACCAGAATCTAATTACCAATTCCTTTTATGTAAATAATCTTTTGCAATGTATTTTACTTGTGAACAAGAGGAGCAGCAATTGAGATAAGAAATGTTTTTTCTTTCTTTGAGGTTCTTCACTGCGATTCTCAGAAATATTCCTGGGAAGTTGTGCCTTGCTTTTCTCCGTGAAATGTGGCCACAGTTGTGTCCACAAGAGACACTGGAGAGGATAAATTGGGAGAGCTGAGAGGGCAGAGGACAGGTTCACCTCTGCAAGCACTGAAGAGTTGTTTGGTCACTTTCAAGCCCAGGACCAGAAATGTGGGAAGCATCTGGGGGAGATTCTTCAACCCGAATCCATGATACAGGAGCAGAGGTGCTGCTGATCCATTTTTGCCATACCTGGCCAATAAACCACCAGCCCTGGAGGAAAAGCCAGCCCAAAATCTCTGCCCTGAAAGTTTGATATATGCCAAAATCTCCCCTTGAAACGCTAGGCAAGATTTCCCTACCTGGACATGTCTGCTCTGATCCCTCAACCTCAAATTCCCCAAATAGTTTAGACATTGAAAAAGTGCCTGTTTGCATTTGCTTAGAGCATTATTTCTACCTTTTATGAGCAGGGTGGCAGTTTTCACAGAAAAATAATTCCAGACAGAGTTATTAAAAGATTAAAAAACACACCCAAAAAGGAAAAAAAAAAAAAAAAGAAGAAAAAATCCAGGCTGAAAAAACAAATATCTCTACCAGTACTCCAGGGCGTTTCTCATAACATCTTGCTTATGTTATGAAGCCTGATTTTGTTTTTTTCTTAAAGGGGGTGAGGTAGATTCAATTACTTTGCTGAAGTTCATATGACCTGCTGATAAACCAGATTAAAAGTCACCTGTTGCAGGCTGGAAGTCCTGCAGGAACCTCCCCAGCTCTGCAATCTCGTTGGTTCCTGTGCTGACAGGAGAATGCCTGGGTCGAATTTCCAACATGTTCACGCCTTGTTCTGGTGCCAGCCCAGAGCTCAGCCCCTGTGTGGACACGCGTTACCTGTGGCCTGGCAGGTCCCTGGGGCTCGTGATTTGTGGCAGAGCTGAGTCACAGCCCCAGGTAGTGCTTGCAGGTGTGACACCTTGTCCTGGAAAGGAAAGGTGATGTGCTTGCAAGCGGCTCTGTTTGATCTCCGGCTGAAGAACTGAGATATCAAGGAAGTGAAGGTGAAAACCCTGCAAAAATAATTAAAAAAATTTAAAAAAACCCACCAAAAATAATATTTAATTAAAAAAAAAATACAGAAAAGCTGTGATTTCAAGTAAATCTCAGTGGAAACTCAGAATCTCTAAAATGATGAAGGATTTTAGGGCACTTGTGTACCCTAAAATTTGCTGTGCTGAAACCCACTATAAACAGCATCAATATTATTTTCCATGGAATTGTTCAAGGAGGGATAGGGCCCTGAGGAAGCTGATCTAGTGGGTGGCATCCATGGCAAGGGGCTGCAACTGGGTGATTTTTAGGTTCCCTTCTAACCCAGACCTTTCTATGATTCTCTGACATTCACGTGTTGCCCCAGCACTGCTTCACCTTGCCCGTGTAGGATGAGATATTTGCTGCTTTTTAAAGTAAAAAGTGAATGTACAACATCAGGCAGGGAAAGCAGATGTATTTATAGAGTTACTGATGTTTGCTTGAGCCGGCAGATGCTGGGCATGTCTGAAATATCTGCACTGTTTTGTTTTGCTTTGGTTTGGTTTTTTTTATAAGTCACTGAGTCTCCTGGAGATGAAGTCACTCTCAGAGGTGACTTCAGGACACGGAAATCACCTCGAAGATCTGCTGGACTTTTGCCTTGTGTCTGTACCAGGTGTTCTGCAGCACAGTTTGCTTTACACATACTTCTGTCTCTTGAGACACCCAGGACCAAAACAAAGCCCTGTGATCCCCTTTCTGTCCTTTGCTCATTAAAATCACAGTGACTCCTTACAGCAGGCGTGCTGCAGCTCAGGGCTAAATATGGTTTTAGAGGAAACTCAACATCCTCACTTGAAAAAAAAAAAGCCAAACAACCTCTGCCCCTGCCTCCCCCGTAATTGCAGTTTGAAATAACGAGTGGTGTTTATTAACTGCGGCTCTCAGAGCTGATGTCATCGAGTTGGGGTCCGGGAAATCTCTGAGTCATGAGGAAGGTGCAGAGCCAGGAAATGTCAGCAGAAGGAAAAGGAGTAAATATTAAAGTGAAAGATGTTAGAAGCTGAGCATCTTCCTGTAGGAAGCTGTGGGAAGCTGGACAGTGCTCAGAACAAACTGTGGCCTTGGGTGAAATGTCAATATGCAGCTTGGTTGGCAAATCAAGGCAGAATATTTGCCTGTGATGATTCCCTAAGGATGTAAAGGAAAAGGGAGGAAACATGCTCATGTGAAAAATGAGTATTTTATGATTGGCTTTTCGCAAATATGTGTGTTGTGTTAGAAAGTTATGCTGTATTAATTCTCTTAAGTAGTGTGGTAAATATAGTTTTAGGTTATAACAAAATGTTAAAATAGAAACTATGCTATGTAGGATACATTTTTTTCTAAAGAAAGGACTCGCAGTGAGATAGCAGCCACAGGACACCTGAATCTTTCAGAGAAAGAGAATTTATTGCTCCATTATGAGAAGAAGCAAACTTCTTCCTGCCTTGCCCGGGCAGGATGATGCCGTTAGGATTAAGAGGAAGAAGCTGACACTGGCAAGGCAGAATCCTGTGTTTGAATGGAATTTATGCATCATGTATGAGGTGTATGAATATGCAACAGGTTATTGTTTTAAAGGGTTAATCCTTTATTGTTTTAAAGGGTTAATCCTCCGTTAACTTGGGTCCTTTTTCAGGCTTGTGCTGCCCAGAAAAGGTACCCGGACTGTCTGTAACTCTTTGTCTCTATTGTCTCCTATTGTCCTAATTCAAATTGTCCAACTTATTATTACTCTAATTGTATTATTATTTTTATAACCATTTTATTACTATTAAACTTTTAAAATTTTAAAAACAAGTGATTGACTTTTTTCACACTCATATGTGACCCAAGGACCTGTATTGCAAACTGTCCTTTTCCTTCACCACTTCAGATAATTGAGAAAGCAATCAGAGCCTCTGTGGGAGGATGGGGAACCCATTTCCATCTCTGCTCATTTTCCTGTCAGACCCAGCCTTGCACTGTGTGGGTTAGGACTGGGCTTTGGTGTCCCAGTGATTTTAAAGGCTCAGGACTTGGGTTGAGAGGGTGGTTTTGGCATGAATCAGAGCTTCAGATGGGCAGAAGCTTGTTGTGGATTCTGCATGAATTCAGCAAATGATCACAGGTGAAGAAGATTTTGGAAACATAATTTTTAAAAATCTGGGGTGCAGGCATCTTTTAATAGTCACTGCCTGCTCAAATCCACACAGTTTTTAATAGTCACTGCCTGCTCAAATCCACACAGTTTTAATTTTTCTTTCTCATTTTTACCCACTGTATTGGTGGCAGGTGTTTTGTCACTAGATAAGTAGAAGAAATCAATCAATCTTGGGGTGAGAAGAGAAACCAAGGACCCATGAGACCCTGATGGTCTGCACTGAGCATAAATTCAGACTGGGCTGCCCCTGTTCCAGGTGGCTTGGTGGAGTGTCTGAAAGGCAGACTGTGGCTTCTGAAAAAAGTTGAAGTAAACCCACAGAACCAAACCACGAACAAAACCCCAAGGCTATTTTTTTTTTTTTTTAACTTTTCTCTTATTTTAAATTCCACTTTTCCCTCATGAGGTCATCTTAGTTACAGAGGTACGGGGCTTTGTATGCACAAGCAGAAGACAAAGGAAGAAAAGAAGATTTGTCATCTCCTGTATCAGCAAAGAGAAAATTTGTCTAATGACTTAAGGTAAACCTGGTGTGTTTCTGCTTGACCTGGAGAAGAAATCTGAGTTTCACTTCACTGTGGGAACTTTGCCTGTGGTCTCAGATTGCCGTCACTTGCAGCACTGTGTATTTTTTGATACAAAGCTTTCGTTCCCTTGTGCTGAAGCACAGCAGAATTTAATCTGATTTCATTTCTGCAACTGCAGCCCTGGTGGAGGAAATGGAGTGTGAGCACAGGGAGAGCCCAGGACTTTGGTTCCTACACTGGATGTGCCTGGCCATGGAGCAGAAAGGCCACGTTCACACTTTTCTCTCCACCTCTTGTATGTGACAGCACACTGCAACCTGTGATGAGGAGGAAGCTGCTGGTTTAAGTTTACTTCCAGATGAGTCCTTCCACAGCATGACTCATTTTGTGCCCAATTTTGCCATGTTTCTAACAGCTCTTTTGTCTAAAATAAGAACTCTTTAGCCAGGAAGAACATCTCTTGCCTCTGAGGGATGTGTGTGTGCAGTACAGAGGTGATGGAGTGGTGTGTGAACAAATTTAAGAGGGATGTCCCAATGGGATTGGCCTGCATCAGAAATCATGAACCTTTTCTCCAGCTTCTCCAAGTTACTGAGAGAAGCTCTTTTATAATAACATTTTTATAATCTCCAGCCTCTCAGAAATCCCAAAGTTCCTGCTGTGTCTACATTGTCATCTCTTTTAAACTGAACTCTCTGGATGTAAATGGGTTGAGGCAGATGGGAATTGCAGGGGCTGTTACCAGACCATGCTCTCCTGCTGCTCCATCACATGTGGCTCCATCGCTCACTGCAGCTGCACAGTCTAGACAACCTGCCCTTCCACAAGGTTCAGAGGCAGAGGATACAGCTGCACTTCATGTGCCTTTCTGCTCAGCCTCATGCATTTGCATTTTTTATCGTGGTTGCTTCTTGCCTTTTGTCCTCGTTCTGCTCTTTTGAACTCTCTCTGACCTCCCGTGAGGCTTATCTCTGCCTCATGCCAACTTGTGATATGCTCTGGGAAGCTGGAACAGCTGACTCTGGATAAGGCACTGAAGGTTGGCATAATCTCTTGTAAGTACGTCTGGAAATAAAAACTTTGAATTAAATCAGGAGAATTCAGATGTTTGCAATTTCCCCTTTTCTGGCTAACTCTGAAGAAATCTTTGTCCTGTTTTAAAGCACACTGGAGGTGCTGCTTCTCTTCAATTCATCATATTTGAGAGAATGAAAGTGATTTTAAAATCACTCCCAAAGGGCTTTATTGCCCAAAAAGGCTGGGATCAAAGCCTTTTGGAGAGTAATTCCTTCGAGACTCAGATTAATGCTATTTACAAGATTATTAATGATTAAATGAAAAGTTTAGCATTAAGCTCTCTGGTGCATTAATGACTTCATGTTGCTCCAATATTTTGGCCACCCTGCAATTTCAATTTTATCTCTCATTGCTGTAGCCCAGTGAAAAAAAAAAAAAAAAAAAAAAAGAGTCATGGGAGACAGCAACAGCATTTGTGGTTGTTGTTTCTCAAGTAAAGAGCCTAAAAATGTGACACAACTTGTATTGATATGTGGTGGGAAGGTGAAACCAGGACCTGACTGGTCACAGCTGCTCATCTGCCCTTCTGAAAGGATCAGCCACACACAAGGGGTTCCTCAGTGCTTGTATTTAGCCTGCAGGACACCCATATTTCTTACCACATGATTTTTGAAATAAAATCAGCACCCATAAAATTGTTGTCTCTGCAAAAACAGAGGAAAAAAAACCAACCCACTGAAGGTTGGGCTCTCCTTCAGCCCCACCAGGTCTTCAGGTCCTTAAGTGGTGACACAATGTGCACCAATCCAAATTTAGTTTCTGTTGAACTTTTTCCCCTTGTTTGTTTCCATCATGGGATGTGTCATCCCAAAACTGACACTCCAGTGTCTGTTTTAAGGAGGTGTTTGAGTGAGGACCTGCCAGGCAGGGAACAGGGTGTCCTGAAGGAGGAATTGGGATGTGGATGGAGGCACAGAGTTGCTTTACTCCTGCAGAAGAAGCTGTGTGGCTGGGGAAGGGTAAGAAATGAGAGCAGATGTGTAATCCTGTCCTGATTGAAAGGGGTATGAGAACATTATGCAGAAGGTGAATGGAAGCTTAAAAGTCAAGGGAAAATGGACACCATCTGATGTGTTTTGGGTGGAGAAATCTGGGGGAACAGGCAGGAAGAGCAATAGGGATTTATACTATTTTAATTCTTGGACTTATGTCTCTACTACAGAAGTATTTGTATATTTTAGTGTAGGATTCTGAACTTTTACAGATATTTGCTCCAAAGTGGGACTTCCCACCTTCTTCATCTGCTCCTGACCTCCCAGAGATAATGTGTCACCTCTGCAAGTCCTTTGCAGATGTTTCTGTCACCCATGGGTGCCTCAAAAGGCCCTGGGTGCCTCTGTGCTGTTGGAACAACCAACTGCATCAAGCCCCTGGATTTGGTCCCAGCCAACTCCACAAGGCAGAAGGGACCACAAGTGGGATTTTTGTGTCTGAGAGCTCAAGGCAGCTGTGCTCTCACACAGCTATGGGTGAGAGCAGAAATAAAGGGCAGGAGGGAAGTGCTCTGGCAGTTCAAGCGGTTCTCTGCACTTGTTCTGTGATTCCTTCCTCATTTCACCTGTTTCCTGTTTCAAGCACTGCTGCTGATACCAACATGGACCATGCAGAAAACTGTGTGTTTTGGGCCTAAAGTTTGTGTTGGAATGACAAACATCCTTCCTGCCAGTCTGTGAAAAAGTCAGAGGAGGGCAGAGTGCAGAAAACATCACCAATGGACACCTTCTCCACTTTAAAGAGTCATCCCTGCTATTTAATGGTTGTGTAAAACCCTGGGGGGGTGGCACTAAAATGTAAATTATAGCTGTGACACTTATAGACAGATATGTTGTGCTGTAGCTGTTGTTTGAAGGCTGGGAAATGGAGCCTGCAGGGCAGAAAAGTTGAAATCTCACATTTGGAGGGCACAGGAAGGTGAAGCAGAGATGATTCTGAGTCAGTTTGTAGCTTATTCTTGCCCTGGCTGGGAACTGGGCTTTTCCATCACTGAGATGCATGATGAAGAATTAAAACTAAATTAATACCACACCTTTTTGAGGACCTGCAGGTGAAAGTGCCGGCACAGCTTGTGGGGATTGCTGCTGGCAAGGCTTTTGCCTTACTTTGACACTCTATTGCCCAATTGTTTAGGAATGGGGTTGGCAATAATCTCACCCCACTTCAGAGCCTTGATTCACGAGCTCAAACTCGCCCCAGATATGAGACATCCACATGGAGCTGGTGGACATTACCCAGGACATACAGGACCACAAGGCAGCAGCCAGGTTGAGTTGTCTGACACTGGGTGTCCCCTTCAAGGGACTTCCCCACCACAAGGGTGGTAAAAGAGGAATTCTAAGGGCTGGATCCACAGGGATAATGAGGTGTGGTGCCTCCTTTAGCACTCAGCCACCCACAGGTCTTTATGGAGGCTTTATTTGGCTCACCTGCACCCAGGAAAAGCAGCTGCTCCAGCTAAAGCTGAGAGAATCTGTCAGAAATTTCTTAGGAAGTTGCCCAGGAAGCCCCAGGGATGTCTGGCACATCAGGAACAAAGTGTGAAAAGGCAATCTCTGCTCTGAACTGATGTACACAGGGCTTGAACATTGGCTTTGAAAAATGAGGCTCCTGACCTTTGTTATAACCATCCCATGAATTAAAAAAAATAAAGCTACAGCTGTAATTTAATAAAATAAAGCTCCTTTTCTTCTCCTTTTTTCCCCCTGCTCCTAGCTAAATTGCTTTCCTTATTCATCTCAATTTTCTCAGACTTTTCAATGCTGCAGCTGAGAGCAGTTTTCATATTGAACCATTTCCACTGACAGTACCTTCCTTGCAGTGAAATCACAGCACATTCCCTTTGTTTTCAGGCTCGTAGACAATCACATTTATCTGCTCACTGCCCTTCAATAGCAAGCAGCTTCTAATGGATTTCTGCATGAGGACTGTACCCCCTGCCCACTCATTGAAATTCAGTGCACAGAGTCACATCAGTGCACTGGGTGGTGGAGAATATCAATGCACACAGCCTGGAGGGGGAACTGGCAGAGGGAATTTTCAAATTTTCAGTGCCCAGCAGCAAATAGGAGTAGGAATTCTGAGTACATCAAAGCACTGGGATATAGTCATGCGCTTCGAACCTTCCCAAAATGTAAATGGGATGGACATCTGTCCTCCAGTCACTTCAGGAGTGAGGCTTGGGGGTTTAGATAAAATTAATGTTGGAAACTTCACTACTTCTCAACCTCTGGTTATGTAAAAAAGCAGCTTTCACCCAGCAGCTGGAGTGCACTGACTCGTGTGCTGGATCTGAGGATCAGAGCCTGGGATGCAGAGCTACACCTCGTGGTTACAGGAGCTGGATTGATGGTCAAGAGAACTGGGCTTCATTCCCAGCTCTGCCTTCTGGATGACCACAGGCATCTCAGCTCCCCTCTCTGTGCCACACTTCCTTCACCCATGAAACAGATCCTTCTCCTGTGGAAAGTCATTTGGGATGCTGCTGGAAAACAGTCACAAAAACAGAAGAGCTCATAAGAAAGATGATGAGAGATTTTTAAGACCCAACAGAGAAGGATGCAGTGAATGAAAGGGATTTCTCTCAGAGGATGTGGACATGATTCAGCATCCCAACACAAGTGTCCTGTGCCATATGTGAGGACCTCCCACCTTCCAGCTGCTACTCCAAAAGGGAATAATTTTCCTGAAGATCTTATGTCTTTTGTATTTGTGCTGCTTAGATGTTTCAGGACAGCCAGAACACCTCACCTGGCTCTTGGCAGCTCCAAGTGCTTGGTGGAGGCAGGTAGCAGGAATTGTCTCCTTGGCAGCAGGAGGTTGGGAGACACCTGCATGTAGAGAAGGACCTGCTGCTTAAACACAGGTGTCTGTTGTCACTTGAGATGCCCCCACTTGGAAATGGCAGATATGACAGAGGCCTGGGAGAGATCCATGCCTTTAGGAGGAGCGGCTGGAGAGCTGCTGGGAAGGTGTGGTATGGAAAGAATTACATACAATGCTTATATTAACTCAGTTGAGTCCTTGTGTCACCTTGGGTACTGCAGGTCACCCCAATGATCTGGTGCCCTAGAAAACAGATGCCTGTTTTAAAGTAGTTCCTAAAAACACCAGCTGGGCTGTGATTGGCATGGAATCCCTAAGGAGACCAGCCCAACCAGATGCCCTTGGTGAGATGCCCTCCTTGACTTTGAGATGGGTTTTCCTGGTCCAGGCAGTGATGTCAGTAATCAAAACCATCTGTAAACAAAACCACCTGTGACCAAACTCCAGTTTAGAAGAAACCAGGTTTCTGCTCCTCTGAACTAGGAAGGCTGATCTTAGGGACATCTTCTGGTGGGTTTTTGGGGTGAGTTGCTTCATCTCCCTGTGTCTCAGAAGGAGATGGCAGTGCTTCATTCTTTCTTATCCACTAGGAGATAAAACTCCTTGATAAGACGAGCTATCTGTCAGACAAGCTGGGCTGCACTTATCAGAACTTACTTGCATATCTTGAAGTCCTCTCTCCTTGTACACACAGGGCAACTTTGCTGTTACTGAAAAGGAATATTTTTAAACATTTTTGTTTATTTTTGCTCTAGGAGAAGGGACCATTTCTCACAATATTTGTTGACAGCCCTTGCTAAAAGGAGGTCTGATCTCAAGCATGGTCTCCAAACAGAACTATAATTCGAGTGGTGATAATAATAATAATAATAATAACAAACACAGCAATAACCATGCGCAAATATAGCACTTGGCACTGCTTTTCCTGTTCAAATCCCAGTTCCTGTGACTGTCATTCTTTGCACGCTCCCAAATGCTGGCATTTGGAAATGGCAGCCGCTTCCAACAACGCCTTTTTGTCCTAAGGAGATTATTTCCAGCCGAGTGCTCTGCAAACTGCCATGCTGCACTTCATCCCTCCAAGGTAGGGATGGGGACAGCGTGTGACTCATGCCTCTCATATGATCCTGGAAAGGGAATCGTTGGTGCAGGCTTCAGCTGGGCTCTCTAATTTCAGCTTGAGCCTCCTCCCTTTACACAAAGACAAGTCCACTCTCATTATTTCATCTTTTGGCTCTACAAGCTCTCCACAGATCCTCTTTCCCCATTTTTCTTGTGGTGCTTTCCTCAAACTTGCTCTGTTTCTTCTTGCACCCACCAGGACAATAGCCAACATCCAAAGAGCCTGGGCAAACTGTGTTGTCATGAAAGGTGTGGATTGCCCAGTTCCCAGAAGGTCTGGAGATGCTGGATGTGGGGCTGCATTACAGGCAGTCAAAACAAGAGGTGTGAGACCAGTAAAATGCCATTATTTTCTTCCCAAATAAGTCAAAACCAGTCTGAAATAGTCTCATTTCCAGAACAGCTGTCCCTCTCTTTAAACATGTCTCTGTAAATACCTTATTTTGGTATTTCTAGTCCAAAGGAAATATTTTGAAATTCCTGGATTTAATAACATTTCTGTTTGTGTGGGTTTGGTTTGTTTTTTGATTTTTTAAAAAATTATTATTTTTTATTGTGGGTTGTTGTTATTTTTTGGCAGAGTATTTTTCCATAACAATTAACCTGAATCTTTCTGAGCTGTCAGAGACCATCTGTGTTTGGGTTTAATGATATCAGGCTCCCCTTTACCCACAGCCAAACACTGCATTCCCCTCTTTTACTGGATGAACATGGACACAGTGCAAGTCAAGGTCTAGGGCGTACCAAGGAAAATGTTGTCCATCCTGGAATGTTGCCTCCAAGCTGAATAAAAAGGTCTAAGACACTGGAAAGCACTTTTATGACGTCCCTGTATAATGAAAATAGGCAGAACATGAGGTCAGCATGACCCAAGCAAAATGCTTCTTTTCTGCTTAACAAAACAAAACAAATGGGTTCAAGTGATTTTAAACAGAAATGAAGTGGTTTGTTTTCATTTTCCCCAAGGGAAAAGAGTAAAACTGTGTGTACATGTGGGAATTCAAATTTGCTGGCAAATTATATGAACCTCCAGCTATACAGAGAATGTATTTTCCATAAACCTAATGCAGAAAAATGGGTAGAAAATCTTCAGGCTGATGGAGTGATAGGATTTCTCAGACATGCTTGATTTCATGACCATTCAAGAGAAATTAATGAAAATTCAAAAAATTAAAAAGCCTCTTTATCCAGGAAGAAGAGCAGATTGCCAGCCTCCCTTGCAACCTGGAATGCAATTAGGAGAAATAAAATTAAATCAACAACAACCTCCTAGATAACGGGGAATGTGAAGGGCCAAGGACAGCAGGGAAGAGGGAGAGGAGGATCTAAGAGGTTGAAAGAAGAAATGGGAGGGGATGGACCCAAAGACAAATCACTGCACTGTTTTGGGTAGGATTTACTGGATAGATGATAAGGAATGGACAATGCTAATGAGGTTTTCATCCCTTTTTCCCCACTGTGGCTGGTGTAGCTCACACTGACAGCATGGCATGATCACACAGACCCTGCTCAGGGCTTGAGGGAGGGGATTGACCCTTTCCAGGACTCATAGACATAAACCTCCTCTGGTGTTGTGGCACTGGAGTGCCTTGGCCTTGCTGTGAGGCAAATGGAATCACAGAATGGTTTGGGTTGGAAGTTGGTTGGAAGGGAGACCTCAAAAATAATTTAGTTCCAGCCTCCTGCTGTGAGCAGGGGCATCTTTCACTATCCCAGGGTACTCCAAGCCCCATCCAACCTGGCTTTAGACACTTTCAGGGTTGAGGCAACCACAGGTTCTCTGGAAAACCCATGCCAGGGCCTCACCACCCATGCCAGGGCCTCACCACTCTAAATTCACACTGTAAAATTTCTTCCTAATACCTAATCCAAACTTGCTCTCTATCAGATTATTTGCCACATCCAACACACTTGTGACTTCCAGGATTTATTGTCTCCCTTCTCAATCCAAGCATTTTCAGTGCCTGAAACCATTGGGCAGGTTCTGGGCACGATGCTGTGATTACAGTCACCTCCCTTAGATCAAGAGAAAGCAATGGTTTAGTTTTTGTTGCTGTAACTGATATTCTGGATGTCAGGTGAAACAGCACAGGTTCAGACATGAACTTCAGCACTGAAAGACCAACCTGGCAGTGTGGGCTCTCTGATTCCTTTTGGAATACTGGTTTTTAAATAGTCACAATTTTGTAAGCCAGAAAGGAGTACCATGATGATCTAGTCTGGTGTTCACACCTCTCAGAAGACAAGTGACCCCATCCTGTGTTTTCAGTCCTGCAGCATGGTCTTAGATCAGCACTCCTTGGCATTGCAGTTGAACCTATGGCCTTGTCCTGGATTGCCAAGCAAAATGTGTTCTATTTGCCATCTGGAGGGCAGCTGTCTTCTGTTCAGTGGACAGTTTTCCTTATCTCTTCCACAACCACTCCTCCTTCTGGGGAGATATCTGCTGATAACGGACTATTGAATGTCACTGCATGACTGATAAGAACTACAACATCCCATTGGGAGATGTGAGCCCAGAGGGAGGAGCCAAGCATTCCTACCTGGATATAATCTGGAGATTCTGGAATAATGAACGGCTTCTCCACTGGATTTCTCAGGGGAACAGCAGCTGCTTCTTCTTCCACTGGATCTTCAGAGGAAGAATACATCTTTCTACAGGATCCCTGCTCCAGCAGAACCCCCCTGCCACTCCAGGAGGGCTGCAGCCACAATTCCAACGGGACTGCTACTAATATGCTGACCCACAGGGTGTCAGGTTGAGTTCTGACTGTCATTGTTGTTTTAGTTTACTGCATTGTTTATTTTATCCATTTATTTTCTTCCCTAATAAAAAAACTGTGATTCCTGCTCCCATATTTTTACCTGAGAGCCCCCTTATTTTAAAATTTATAGCAATTCAGAGGGGGGGAGTTTTACAGTTTCCATTTCCTGGGAGGCTCCTGCCTTCCTTAGCAGACACCTGGCTTTCCAAACCAAGACAGGCCTAGAAGAGGAAAGTTCTCTCTCCCCAGGCATGGAAGGACCAGAGAAGAGATTTGAAGGCTTCTCCTGACCTCTAACCTGGTATATGCCCCTTCCCAGGAAGTGAGAGGGAATTTGGGACCACAAAAGCTGAAGTAAAGAGACAGAGGTTTTCTTTTTCTTTTCCTTCTCTCCCAATCCCACTGCATCCATTTGGTTCCTGTCCCATCCCAAGAAGAGGGATCCCCACTGAGAAGCCAGTGCTGACCACAGCTGTTGATTTTACTCACACTGGGAAGGGCTGTGTCCTTACCTGCTGTCCTGGGTGAGGGAAACCAAGGGGTGTGGGGGGCTTGCTGCAGGCAAGGACGAGTTTAGACTGCTTTCCAAAATCTGTGGATCTGTGGGAATCCAACAGGACAGTGCCTGGAACCCAGCTGTCCAGCTCCCACCTGTGCTTCCTTCCAGGGCTTCACTTGTGGTGAGCACTTGACTCTCCTGTACCCCCAGAAAACTACGCACACACAGGAAATGATGTGTGAAAATGCAGGGAGACAACATTTACTTGACTTGTTATCCCCAGACAACAGTGTTTAGTGTTAAATTGCACTTTCAGTGTCTGCTGTGCAGATGTCACCTCGAGTTAACCACTGACAGCTTCCTTCTGAACCCCTGGGAGACATCAGGCACTAGGAAATGTGATTCATTTGCCCTACTGAGGTTCAATAACCTTCAGTGCAGACAGTTTCTCTTTATTGACACTGGAAACAACTGGCTCAGATGTTGATAG
Source organism: Ammospiza caudacuta (assembly GCF_027887145.1). Classification (NCBI taxonomy): domain Eukaryota; kingdom Metazoa; phylum Chordata; class Aves; order Passeriformes; family Passerellidae; genus Ammospiza; species Ammospiza caudacuta. The sequence goes on along the minus strand of NC_080597.1, from coordinate 74,471,615 downwards.
ATTTGACTGGGTTTGAGCTGTTGAGTCTCATCCCTTCACCTTAAACCAAGCAGGATATTTTCCTACAGAGTGTCCAGCTCTATCAGGACAGTAGAGCTGAGTCACTACCAGGCTGATGAGATGGTCACAACGACCCCCTTCAGGCTCCAACCTTTGTGTCTGTGAGTAATCACTGCTGAGTAGCAAACTTGGGGTTTTAATGAGATCCAGGGCTGCTTTCTTTGGCTCTCAAAGGTCAGTTGTCGTCCTGCATCTCATCCACCCTGAGTGCAAGTTACACTCAATAATTGCAGAGCTGAGTGATCAGACCAGCAGTGGCAAGATCCCTCCTCATCTGTCCCTGCTCTGTTATATTTACTGTACATATTTACACAGGGAGAGGGGGAAACCTCAAATTCTATTTTTACCTTTTTTCATGTGTGTGCTTATATGTGGTTATTTTATTCTTGCTATCAGTTAGGAAATTCCTTTTAAAAAATCTCTTTTTCTTGTCCTATATGCACTGTGGGGTGTTTGATGGTACTGATTGTGTCTATAACCACCATCGGTGCAGGCCCCATCAAAGGCTGCTGGATTTATCTTCCTCTTGCATCATGTCCTGGATCTGACAGTGCCTGATGTTACAGACTCTAGCATCAGGTCAAACCAAAACCTGTCATCTCCTTTCCTCACTTTTCCCTCTCTTTCCCCTTTTCCTGGCTACTCCAGATGGGTTCAGCTCGATGCTTTGGCACAGGTGTGACTCTGTGCAAGCAGACCTCTTGCCTTTCATTCCCCAAGTAAAACACAAAATTTTAAATCATCCCAGCTCAAATCTTGTTTATCACCGCTGCTGACAAGTTTCCAGTTACTACAAGCTTAAATTCCCGCTTATTTTTTTGCCTTTCTATTGTTTTTTCCACGACAACCCAGTCAGATGGGGATGGTTATTGCTCTGCATAAGAAGGCAGTGTCAGGAGCAATAGGAAAGCTCAAGGGGTACTCAGGTGAATTTTCTTGGATTTAGTGAGGAAATCTGGAAGTCCTTCATGGTAGCTGGAAGAAATGCTGCATGACTTGTTTATTGAGACTTAAAAAAAAAATCTTTCTTAGGGCAAGAAGGGGAGTGGTTACAATGACAGAAAACAATGACAGAGGAAATTACATTAAGAGCAGCAGAAAAGAGAAACAAGATTTTTTTTCTTGCTACTTTAATTTTCCAGGCTGCTAAAGCTCTACTTTAAATTAAACTTAACCTTTACTTTCAGAGACAGCTGAGGAAATATATTTTCAGCTGAAAAACAGTCAGTTGCTCTCTGAGACAGGCTTCCCCTTTGGGGCTGCCAAATCTCAATGCAGCTCTCAGCACTGTCCTCACTTAACCTCTACCAGAGCCAAAAAATATCCAAATAACTGTCTGCCTCCTGCCCTGGCCATTAACACAGCTCACACCAATCAGACAAATTAATTCCAGTGCATTTAAATAAAACCCTCCTGTGGCTGTCAGACAGCCAGTGGAGTCTCCCAGTTTTAGGAAAGAAAGTGGGAAGGGTAAATAATTCCAATCAAAAGTTCTCTCCAAGTGTGTGAATGTGGCTGTTCTGGGAGTCCTCTGGTCCCACAAGCAGGGGGGACTTTGCTGTCCTTGAGGGACACATCCATGCTGACCTTTCTTGTGCCAAAATGACCAGGACACACCTGGATTTATGTGATACAGCCAGGAGTTCTCTCCTGGAATCACTAAGAGCATTGAGTCTTCTTATCATTGCATTTATCAGTTAATACACTTGAGAACATGGTGTGAGCTTTTCAGAAAATTGCTTTTCAGCATGTGTTATCTCCTAAGTAGAGATACAAGTATTAAACCCCTTTTTTTTTTTTGTATCTACATGTTGTGCAGAAATGGGAAGATGAATGTTGAAATCCCCTAAAGGTTTCTAGACAAAATGTTAGGGTAAACCCCAGTTGGAATCTTCTTGATATAAATAAGTCAAATCTCCTGAAAAACAGTGAGATGTCCATGGACACACTCATATATACAGATAGATATATAGATATATATATCTATATCAGATAGATAGATATAGATATTTACAGATATTTACACGTACAATCTGCATGGGTGTATATATATATAAATATATGTCTGATTGTGGTTAAATATCTGGTAATATATTTCATTTCTGATCAATCTATAAAGTCAGAATAATATTTTAAGCTCCTGATGCAGTGGATTTAGTTCAAAGCACTGGATTCCTAATAAAACTTGTGTTTGTATAAGTGGTTCCTGCAGACTAGACTGATGTCTGGTGTGACCCAGAAAGAAGCATCCATCTCATCTCATCTCATCTCATCTCATCTCATCTCATCTCATCTCATCTCATCTCATCTCATGCCTTTTTAAAGAAGAAGAAGCACTGCACTGAAGCTTAAAATGAGGACCTGACAAAGAGGAACATCAGTTCTCAGCAGATGATGCAATATGGACAACCTTTCCTCAGCAGAGAGTAGACAGAGAGTACAGAAGGGCTTGGTGCACTCTTAGAGGCCCTAAGGTCAAGGCACTACTACAGACATAATAAAATGGGAGAGATAAACTATAACCAACATAGATAAGGAGAACATTCCCAGGCTTTTGTCAAAAATCAATGTACAAACTTGGGTTTGGGATCCCTCACAAGGACTGAAGGTGAAACAGGCACTGTTGTCCCCAAGGATATGTTGTACTCAGCATCTCACTGTGATTGCATTGGCCAACCCTACCACAGTTCCCCCTTGGTTTTGCTTGGTTTGCTGCCTGCTCAGAGGTCACCACCTGCCCCTGGGACAGAAACCCTGGCAGGGCTTAGCAAGTTGCTGCCCCAGTCCAGCATCCCTTGGTGAAATGAAGCTGTGAAGTGGGACAGTGCTATCTGCAGCAGATGGGCACAAACATGTTGTCTCCCCTAATGCAGCCCCATGTCCCTCCCAGGGGAGCTCTGTGGGAGTGCCAGGCTTTGTCTGGGATGTCACCTTCTGTCCCCCCATATGCTGGTTCTGCACTCACTGAGTTACCCCAGCTCAGAATAAGCTGTGTTGTGTTTTGTGTTCCTGAGGGCCAATATTTACATCCGTAGCACTGTGGAAGAAGCTAAAGGTCCAAGCAGATGGTCTCCAAGGCTGAAGGCAGCTCTGCCTCTTCCCTCAGCTCTGCTCTGATTTAATTTCCTACTTCTGACTCACTGATGTCACCTGCAGCTGGGGCCACCCTGGCTCACAGTTTCTGTAGCAATCACGGCTTGAAGAAAACAAACAACATGGAACCTTAGTCCCAGTGTTCTCCCAGGTGCTCTTTTATCCATAAGACCTTAGGGCCAAGGACATGTCCTATTCACCAGGACAGGGAGCTCTCTGACAGCTCCTCAGATAGCCAGGGGAGAGGGAAAATTGCTCCTGGCACACACCAGCTTTTGAAAAGATGCTGTAGAAACTGAAGGTGGGGATTGGATTATGGGATAGACCCTGGGAATGTTTTGTGGCTTCATGTTTCTGGAGACATTGGATTTAGGTGTTTAATTGAGCCAAGGCAAGAACCGAGCAGGTGCCAATAAGGAAAACCACTTGTCTGGGAATGCCGAACGGGTTAAATTCGTCCAGCAGGAACTGGCTGCTGGTTACTGGAAGTCTTTGATTCTCTTTCCCAGCTGCTTTCATAAAGGGTTTGTTGCTGTCTGAGTCTGCCCCAGCCTGACTGTCTGCAGCAAAGTCAACAATCCCGAGTGTGCTGGGGCGGCAGCGACTCCGTGGCGGGGCTGGTGGCTCTGCAGTACCTGCCCTGGGCTCCACGGGCTGAAATCCCCTCCTGCCTTTGCCCTGCAGCTCTGCACTCTGCCACTGACCTGGAGTGGCTGTCACACAGCTGTGCTGGAGCTCCTTGGCCGGGTCAGGCTGCAGTGATAAATTTTTTTAGTGAATGAGGGTGCTATGAATGATCTCACAGTGTTTTGTTAATTTATTCCTTTTCTTGCAGGCTGATAACACACACACCCACCAAAAAAAAGAAAGGATGAATTGTGTATTGTAGCCTGATTCTGAATAAAACCACTGCAAATTTCACAAGAAGTACATAACACAGACTCAAGGGGTCCTTTCTAGCAGATTCCTGAAGCCAAAAGCAGATAAAAATTTTTAGCAGGGTCTGATTTATGGTCTGATTTGACAAATATTCATATGGGTGTGAAAAAGCTTCTGAAGAAGTGCCACAGAGCATTGCATCCCCTGTCATCTTCCTCGCTGCCTGTTCCCCCTCAGATTAAATTTGGTAATTCAAGTGGTTTCAGCTTCAGGCTGATTTTTCTTGCTTCAGTTAAATCTCAGGTTTCAAGTTGATGATGTTTCACACATGGCAGATTGGCACCTGTTATGTAAGGGTCCAGCAATGCTGACCATGATTGAGTTTGGCCCAGACAACACACTGGAATAAATCACCATGATTGGTTGGAAGGGTTGTTGCTGGGCTGTTTTACACCAGGCTGGTTTTACTCTCAGCAGGATTAATAACGGGCAATTTTCTAATGAGACCATAAAGTTCTGCCTTGGTGTCTTTGCCCTTTGCTTTCTCAAAATCCTGCAGCATGCTTCTGTGGTTCCAAATGCCACGGGTGACAGAAGACAATCTCAGTTTAATTGCCCAGTTGTGCAGGCAGAAGCCATGCAGAAGGTGCATGCCCAGCACAGGCAGCCGAGGACATGGCAAGAGGAGCAGGCCAATGTGTGGTTATAAAGCAATAGAAAGTAATGCAAAGATAAACATTTCATGCACACACAAGGCACCTTTGCTGCCTTGAGTAATACCCAAAAGGATGTCAGTTATTTCTGAGTATTTTCTGGAGTGTTTTCCCTTTTCCTCTTTGGCCTGAAACAATTGGAAACTCTAATTCATTATGTTTTGAAACAAAAGCAAAAGCAGCTCTCAGTCTCATGCACTGAGTTATTTTCCAACCCAAAGGATTCCATGATTCTCTAACAGCAGCAATAGTGGTTGACAATGTTTCCCTAAGAGAAACACCTGAAACTTGGGTAACAGGTGGAGATAAAAAAAGCAAAACTTGCCCAACAGCTTGTTTTCCTGTGTGACTAATTCTGTGCCTGTTCACAGACTGTTTTCCTGAAGAGCTAGGGAATGACTTAAAACCAAAATTATGTCGTTGCAGAACCAAGTTCCCTTGAGTAGGTAAATAATAATGTTGTCAAGGTTTTATGCAGAATTTTCAGCCTCTGAGCTCAAAGATCTTTACAAAGCAAGGGGTGAAGAACCACATCTTCATTTTACAGAGGGTAAAACAGAAGCATAGAGAGGTAAAAAGTTTTCTCAAGTTCACCCTGAAGATTTCCTACAGCTGATGCTTTGCCTGTGCTGCTTCTAGCAAGGACCTAATTCTTCAAAACCTGAAGAGAGGAGGTTATCCAAATTCCCCTGGCCTGACTGAACTCCTTGAATGTCACTTCCAGCCTAAATATCTGAGTTTGCTTATATGAGAAAAAAAAATTTATGCCTACTTTAAGAGCAAAGACCTGATGAAAGACATAGACTCATTTGAAAGTCTCATCTTAAAGCCATTTAGTGACACACACATTTTACCAGAAATGCTTAATGAAGTCTTTCAGATGGACAATTGCCCTGAGCATGTGACAGCTCACACTGAGTTGTTTTTGGAAATGAATACAAGCAACAAGCCAAGACGGGCAGTCTGCAAGAGGCAGGGCCAGGAGTGGGTCACTAGGACACCCAGAGCTGCAGCACTAAATGGGTTTATGAAAATCAGCTCAGGACTTGCAGGAGGATGTGTGGATACAGCCTCTCTTTTTAACCACTACTGTCTGTGCCCTACCTAGGAGGATCAAGAGAAACTCACTCCCAAAGAGCCTCAGAGCATGAAAACTTTCACAGAAGCTGCTGTCACCAATTTTTGTCTCTGTTTGGTTGTATTGCAACTTTGCGCAAATTTCTGAGAAATACTGGCTCTATTTGAGTTTGACTCCAGGCACAGTTACCAACTCCCTTTGGGGTTTGGGATAGGAGTCTTTAAAATGGACAAAGTGGAGTGTCATTGGTTTTGAAAACCTGACTTTGTCAAATATATCTGTTGGGTGCAGGAATCAAGGAAATCAGGCTGAAAAAATGGAGAAATAACTGGCAGAAGTGCAGCTGGGATACCCCTTGTGCATGTTCCCCCATTGACATTTTCTCCCATGCCTGCTGAATCAGCATTTTCCTTCTGCCAGCCTGTAAACAAGAAAATAAAGAGGCTGGTGACCTTGGCCAAACAAGCCCATTCCACTCTCCTGGAAGTCTTGGATCAAGGGGAAAATCTTTGTCCATCTCAGGGCACAAAGCCCAGCCAGCCCTCATGGAGTGCCCAGCTATTGGTGGAAGGCTTTCCAAGCATGCAGAGCTAAGACCTTTGAATCCCTCCAGAAAGGGAGCGTAGCCAAAATTTCAATAGAAGCTGCCATCCTCAGCTGTCATTGCCACAGTAAAGATTTTGTCTCAATACAAAAGAGAAGAAAAAAAAAAAACAAAAAAAAACAGGAGAAAGAGAAAAGGGTGTTTCAAGGCAAGAGAAGGTCTTGGAGGAGAAGTTGCTGCTAAGTTCACCCCGAAGTAAAATGTAACCTTGCAGAACTGAGACCCCTTGGTGCTTTGCCATGTAGGGTTGAACCAGCTTTCTCTTGGAATTCAAATGCTAAGTAGACCCAGAACTGCCCAGTGCTTGCACGTGAAGACACCACAAGCAGAACTGAAGAAGTCAGGGTCAGGTGCCCTGCTCCAGAAAATGCTGAGATTAAAAAAACCCAAATCCACCCAAGAACAGCAGCAACAACAACAACAACGTCTTCCCAGCAGCTTTGGGCTGGCAGAGGGGGAGTGAGGAGAACTTTGCCATGCTGACTCACAGGGCACAGCCTGCGTGTCTTTAACTTTGCTCTCTGTTTCCAGGGATTTCCCTTCTTACCAGCAAAGGAGCAACTGGGCCTTAGCAAAAAGGAGAAACTGATATTTTGGTCACATGTCGGTGGCAAAGACAGGCTTGACAATGAGCTATTTTCTTCTTGCATTGAACAAGGAGCCTCAGTTACACGGAGAAAACAATAATCATCTGAAAAACTCTCTGTTTCCTCGGCTGGCAGAGGCTATCAAGGGTCAGGCTGGTTGGGAAGTGTCTGGACAGAATTATTTGCAACTCCCAGATCTCAGATCAAGTGCTTCTAAACTGTGGTGGCCATGAGGTGCTGGAGGATGAAAAGGGATGTGATTTATTGTAACCTCTGTGTGATATATGATCTTGCCATACACTACTAAATTCCCACAGGTTTTCAAAGTGAATGGCAGGGATTCTCTGCCTCAGAGCACTGGGAAAACTTGCTGGACCAGTGTCAGTCAGCAGGGATGCAAGAAATGATGGGGACCTTTCTATTTTGGCGGTGAGAAAAGTCATTTCAAGAGACAGGCTGGCTGTGTAGGCTCCCATCCAAGGGCTCCTGAAAAACCTGCTATGAGCATCCTTGAGAACACAAGGAGGGAAGCTGCTCTCCACTGCTTTGCCTTGTCATTGAGTCAAGAAAGCTCCCAGTTTCACTGGCTTGTTCATCATCTGAAGGATGGGTATGAAGTGGTGCCTGCTCAAGGAGCCTTTCCATGGAAATGTCATGAGGATTGTGCATTAGCCAAATCTTTTTCCCTCATAAAACTGCTTAATTGATGACACATCATTAGTGGCAACTGTTTAGGCCTCTTTATGTTTCTGCAAAGCTGGTCACACAAACAGGGCTTAGCATTCCCAGAAGGGTAAAAATTCCCCCTCCCTCCACTTTTGGAGGAGGGAATATATTTGTGAGTGTATAAACTGCAGTTCATGACAGATTTGCTCAGGCTCCAGGGCTGATGTGTTTGGCAGCCTCTTGCAGTTGCTCCTTCACCAAGAGAACATGTCGGATGTGTCGGGGTCGGGAGGAGGTTTCACATGCTCCAGGCTCTGTGAAAGCAGAGCTGTGCTCAGTCAGAGCCAATTTGAGGGACACCCTGTCAAAAGGCAGGCAGCAGACAGCACCCACAGGCTGTTTCCAGTGATGGTCTGGAAGAGCTGAGGTCTCCAGAGAAATGGGCAGGCACCTTTTTGTGGTGTGAGAGAGAATTGGCTGTCTGGAAGTACCAAACGAAGAAATCTTTTGGAGCAGATTGCAAGACCAGAGTTCTGTGGCTCCAGAAAGATCTCGAGTGGGAGCCACATGGGGCATCAAGCTGCTGTCCATGGCCCAGCCTGAGCTCCCCAAAGCCACAACACAGTCAGCTCCTATCACCCCAGCTGTGGGTGGATGCATGCATGGCTCACTGGGGTGAATTTGGTGGATAGCTGTCCTAGGGTGACGTTATGATTCTTGTATCCCCATTCCAGTGTTCTGTTAATGCTGGATATTGTGTTCTGTGCCTTCAAGACTGACTCTGAAGAGTGAAAGTTTTGTTTTGTTTTTGTTATCAGCCGCTCTCCCACGGCTGGCGGGACACAGAGACAGGGCAGTACATGGTGCTGCTTTTGCTTTTTGCTGGGCTTTTTGCTTTGCTCTTGCTCTTTGCTTCTGCTTATTAGTTAGTTTAGCTAAGCAGTCTGAATTTTTCTCTGGACTGTTTCTCCTTTCCCTTTTTTAGACCTACTCAAGCCTGCTCTGGACTGGGGCCTGGGAACACTGAGAGTTTGCATCTTGTGGCCTACTGGGGCCTACTCTGGGCAGCAGCCATCCCCAGCACAGGAGGGACTGATAACAGAGCGACCACCCCCAGAGAGACTTTCTGAATTTGTCATCCTTTTCAGAGCAGTGAAAGAATGTTGTCACCCAGTATTGCTCATTTTGTGTGCTGGGGGTGCTGTGCCTGTTAAATAAACAGGTTCTTTCCACTTCTCTCTGAGAATCCTTCCCAAACTGGTTGAGGGGAGGGGCCGTGTGGGTTTGCTTTCTGGGGGGGCCCCCTTTGGATGTTTTCTCCCAGATTTGCCCTAAACCAGGACAATAGCCGAATGTGGAGAATCCACATTGCTCGGTGCCAAGGGGCAGGGAAGGTCGGTGAGGTGTCACCTCCTGGTGCTCGTGCTCTGGGGTTCAGCTGGGGCCCTGAGGACCTGTGTGTTTGTGCCCCCATCTAGTGGCTGTCCCCAAGGCTGCACCGTGCTCTCCTCTTCCTCAGGTGACACGCAGCTCCGAGGGGAGTACTGTGACTGTGCTGTTGATGTTTTTGAGGTTCTATCTGGCTTGGGACTGTGCCCTTTCACAGCCAGGCTAATGGCACATTGCCTAGTGGTAAATTACTGGTGCACAAAATTCCTTGGGAGGCAAAAAATCGAATTCTGATAAAATGAAACGCCTGTAAGTGAAAGACGATTATGTTTCTTACTCCTTTCCATGTTCCCAGCACACGATCTGGCATTGAGGAATGTGTTCTTGAATGGAGCCCATCGTCTCATATACAGCTTCAAAGAGGGGAAGAAAATATTTTAGTGATGATAAATCAGGTTATCCCTTGTCCTCATGCGTGTGACTTGCTTTTGTGTAAGCAAAATTCACTTTGTAATGTGGTGACCTAAATGAAAAAAGTAACAAAATAATTGAATAGTTGAGGCTGTAAGAGACCTTAAAGACCATCCAGTTCCAACCCTCCTGCCACAGCCAGATTGCTCCAAACCCCATCCAGCCTGGCCTTGGACATTTCCAGGGATGGGGCAGCCACAGCTTCTCTGGATACCCTGTGCCAGGGCCTCACCACCTTCACAGGGAACAATTTCTTCATAATTTCTAACCTAAATCTCTTCTATTTTAGTTTAAAAATGTTCCCCTCTATCTTATCACTGCCTGTATAAGAAGATTCTTTCCCTCTTTCTTATAAACCCCCAAAAGTCCCTTAAAATTACTACTAGCAACAAAACAAAGGACTGTGTGTTCAGGTGTGACCTGCTTCCCCAGGCACAGGATGAGCTTTCAGGCAGTGTCTGAAGTGAACGTGGAAGTTGTGTGTAAACATTTGGCTGCTCTAGTAGAGGCTGAGAAACAACACAATGTGATTTTAGTGCTCAATGTAACTGGATTCCCCCGGTGAGCCCAAGACACTCCAGCAGCCATGTGCCTTTTCCACAAGCTGCATCACATATCAGCTCCAGTGGTGATATAAAGGGATCTCTATTTTCTGTAGGTAATTTTACAGCTCCTGTTACAACATTATCTCAGCTCTTTACAGCCTTTATTGTGTCTCCCCCAACTCTTCAGGCAGGTAGTTAGAGTTATTTCTGGGAAAATTGGAGTGCGCAGAGAGATGTAATGAAGATCCCAGAGGAAATAACCACTAAAGAATGTAGGGAATTGAACTTAGATATCTGCTTACCACTGAGATGCCTTATCTTAAATAAACCCTAAACAAAAGCCACAGAACCTCTATAGCAAGAGCAAGTTCCTATAGATTTTAAATTTGTGAATAGACATATGTGAATAGTCATTTAGATGCATCCTTAGGGCTCTCTAGTTGCTTTTTCATAGTGTGCCTTGGCTGCTCTTGCAGGCATAAAATAATTTTCAACAGGAGAAAACCATTATCTTTCAGCTATGCCTGCCTGACTTAGCAAGTGCAATCCCTTGTGAAGAAAAACCACTTGTCAGGACACATGGATTGGGGACTGACAGCTCTGTCAGTCAGAAGGGCACAGCCAAGGCTCAGGATCTGGAGGTGGGATTGGTGTTCCCTCTGAGTTTTTGTCTTTCAGGCCACTCATGATCTTCTAAGCATTTTATTCCACTCAGAACACACCATTTCTAGATGAAATGCTTTATTTATTGAAATGCAAAGTCAGATCTGTATCTCAGCCCTCCTATTGCTTCTCTCTGTATCTCTCCCAGTTTTGTTTGTCTGTTTTGGAGAACAAGAACTGTGTTTCATATTCCAGATCTGGATATCTGTGCTACTCTCATCTTTCCAGTTAGATGCTGGCTTTCATTGCCATTCTTCCAATGTCCTTTTTCACCACCCACCTTGAGCTGTCCTCAAACTATTCCCCTGTCTCTCTGTGTTGTCACATGGCAGAGAAGTGAGTAGTTTCTTATACAGAACCTTCTCAAGCCCTTCTCAGCCCAAAACAACAGCAGCACTGAGTAAAGTCTTCCAGAACTGAGTTGCTCAGTCAACACCTTCCTGGAGGCATGGCGGGGAGCAGGATGATCTCCTGAATCTGTTTTTCTGTGCTCTCAACCAAAGGTGTCTGACTGGGGAACTGTCATGGTGAAAACTGTCCAATCTAAGGGCTAATAAACAAGCCCTCTTGGATGCAGTGTAGTTTACAGTTGGAAGAGAGAGGAAGAAGGTTTTCTTTTCGGGCCCTGAAGCGATCCCAGATTGCTGGTTTGATAAACCTACTCTTTTCCTTTCCTCTTATTCCCTCACCTCCCAGGGGTACAGATCCAGTATTTATGAATGCAAATACTTCTTGGGTCAAAAGCAGGTCAGAAGATGCTGTGCAAGCAGGATAACACATCCTCTGTTCCACCAGAGCTCATGGCTGCAACACAGAAAATGCTGCCATACCCCCTAAGTGCTCTGTTATCACTCCCCTGCCCTGTCCTACCCTGTGGAGCCTTTCTGAATTCACAAAGGCTGAAAGAATCAATATTAGCCAGATCTGCTGAGCCCTGGATCTACATTTCTAAAAATGGATGGGGTTATATAATTTTTTTTGGCGGGGAGGGAATTAAAGAATGGAAAATCACCATCAAAAGCTAAGGCTGTTCTCATCTGCTGCAGGTCACTGCTAAAGCAGAGAGGCTTCTAGGAGATGCACAAACTCAAGACCTCTGTGGCAACAAGCACCAAGTGCCCATGGATTTTGGAAGAGAAAACATGATCCTTGGCTTCTCAAGGCACAGTGCCTGTGCAGACTGTGGGCTAGGCTGAGCTCTTTGTCTCCCTGTTCACCTGCCTGAAAGCCTCCTGAAGCCACCAGGGAGAGTTTTGACCCTTATTCCCTGCCTTTGCCAACTGTGTGTAGAGGAGCAAGGTCTCCTCCTTGGCAGGGAGCAGCCTGAGCCTCCCCTTCCACCCATCTTGATCTCCTCAGCTGTGTCAGTCATTCAAGCAGGTTCCTGTGCTGTGTGAATGGTGCTGTGAACTCCAGAAGACACTTTACTTTGGCTTTCACTGAAGCATGAAGCCAGAGCAAACCCTCCAGATCCATGCCAGCACTCCAGCCTCCACAGACAGCGCATCCTTGGGTTGTCCATGTGTGCACATTTCTGCCTGCCTGGGGACATTGGCATCTTATTAACTGACTGGTGCTCATGACAGTCCTGTGCTGCGTCTGTCCCAGGTCACGGGGAGGGGAAAGCTGATTTCCAATTTCCATCATTGCCTGGGGAGCTGATGGGGGGCACAGACCCACCCTGCCCAGCTGGCAGTGCCCAGCCCTCTCCTGTCTGCCCGTGGTGCCTTCAGAAATCCCCTGATGCTCCGAACAAGGTGAATGCTCATTGTGCTCAGCCCCTGCACAGGAAATACAGGCAGGATTTAAGCATGATCCCAGTATATTTATACACTAGTTATTCTTTTAACCTTGGTCACCTTCTGTAAGTCCTGTTCCTATTTATACACCGGCTGTCATGCTAAACAGCATTGCACTGACCCAGCTGGCCTCCTTCCTCCAGATAATGATGAGATAATCTAATTTATCATCCTGCTTCCTGCTTGGAGGACTAAGAAACTTATTTAAACACTGGCAGCTGGGAGAGTAGGGTTAATTGTCACCCTCACTGATGCTCTAAGAATCAGCTCATAGGTAAGCCAAGAAATCTGAATCATCCCTTCTCTGTTTTTTGCTGAGCAATAGCTGACACGGGGCATGCTGTTCAGTGAACAATGGAGGCCATGTTAGGTGGAGAGGAGGGATGACTCCTGAGATTGTAAAGTCACCTCTGGACCGAATTCAACTCTTGATGTCAGTGGAAAAGTATTTCCAGCCTGGGCTGCGCATGACACTGCCCTGCACGAGAGTGATCTGTGTGTAAATGAGCCTGGAGTTGCAGTGTTTGCTTAGAAAAAGGTGATATGGAAGTAATGCGCAAAACTTTGTGGAACTGATTAGATCATCCTCCTCAAAGGAAAGGTGAGCAGGGGAAGGCCACCCTCCAAAGCAAGCAGTTGCTCCTATCACTTTTACTTCATCCCAGTTCTTCCTCCCCCAATGGAACACTAACCCGTCCTTGAAGATCTGCTCATCCTGTGCGTGGAGGAGAAAGACATTTTGGGGAGAAGAAGCTGAAGACCTAGTCCTGGTGTGTGAGGACGCCAAATTGCAGTTTCCCAAGCATCAATCATCTGTCAACTTCCAACAGTTTGCCATCACAGCTTGACAGCTCACTTATCTGATGGAACACATCAGAATGTAATCCACAGTTGTGCAGGCACAGATTAACTTCACTAAGAGCACTTATGGCCTTTACAAAGAAAAGGACAGCCAAACGAAATTCAGTGGATGTATTTCTACTAAAACCCATGTGCCTGCAACTGTCTGGGTTAGGCTGGCTGCAATTCCCTTCCAAATGAGGTAATTTGAAACGGTACAGCAAACATTGCTAATGCTGCTGCATCATGCTGGGCTGTCAGACAGATCCCAGGGCTTTAATGCAATGCTATATATATATTTATACAGTTGCCCATACTTATTTAATGAGGAGATGCAAATGCTGGGGGGAGACAAAGCAGAAAATGCCAACAAAGGCAGAGCATGCTCTGCTGGCGTGGAGGCGTTCACTGCTGGCGGGATAGAGCTGCATCAGCGGCTTCTGTCAGGGCTGTATCTGCCTCTGGTAAATCCTATTGATTAGCTGTAAATTGGCTGCAGTGATGTCATTTCACAGGGGAGGCAGAGGGGTAAGGGTAGAGGGCTAGGGCTGTTCCCAAGGTGACAGCTCTGTGGGGGGATGTACTCATAGAATTGCAGAATAAGATTGGAGGAGACCTCTTACATCATTGAGTCCAACCATTAACTTATTGTGTTTGCTGGGATCCCCATGGCAGGGAGGAATGATGAATCTGACTCCATGCTCTCAGAAGGCTAATTTATTCTTTTATGATACTATATTATATTAAAGAATACTATACTAAACTGTACTAAAGAATACAGAAAGGATACTTACAGAAGGCTAAAAAGATAATAATGAAAGCTCGTGACTCTCTCCAGAGTCCCAACACAGCTTGGCACTGATTGGCCAAACAACTCACACCAGAAATCCAATGAAACAATCACCTGTGGGTAAACAATCTTCAAACACATTCCACATGAGCAAAACAGAGGAGAAGCAAATGAGATAATTATTGTTTTCCTTTTTCTCTGAGGCTTCCCAGCTTCCCAGGAGAAAAATCCTGGGCGAAGGGATTTTTCAGAGAATGTGAATGTGACGTTAACCCAACACTAAAGCACATCCCTGAGAGCCACATCTACACATCTTTTAAATCCCTCTAGGGATTTCCACTTCCCTGGAAAACCTGTTCCAGTGCTTGAAAACCCATGTGGTAAAGTTTTCCCTAATATCCAGTATAAACCCAGCCTGGCACAACTTGAAGCTGTTTCCTCCTGACCTATCATTTGTTACTTGTGAAAAAAGCCTGACCCCCACCTTCCACAACCTCCTTTCTGGGAGTTGTAGAGAGTGATAAGATCCCTCCTGAGCCTCCTTTTCTCCAGACTAAACAACCCCAGTGCTCCCAGCTGCTCCTCATAAGACTTTTGCTCCAGATCCTCAAGGCATGAGACAACAATGCCTGGGATGGAAAGGCTCATGATCTCAGAAAAACCTTGGGAGAGGCTGCCAGGTACAGGACAGCATAGAGATGACTCTCCCTCCTTGGTCTGGTCCAAAATTTCCTGGTGCTGCAGCTGTGGGTGGGTAGGGGCATGAAGGGGATGAATGTAGTGTCCTTTGCAAAGCACAGAGTGGATGTGTGGGATGGGGCTGCAAGAAGCATCTTGGATGAAATGAGCTTCAGAGCAGCTGACCCTGGTCATAGAATCTTAGGATCAAAGTATCATGGAATCACAGAATGCTTTGGGTTGAAAAGGATCCTAAAGATCACCTAGTTCCAACCCCCTGCCATAGACAGGAGCACCTTCCTCTAGACCAGGTTGCTCCCTGTCTTGCCTTGGCTGGGTGTGCCCAATCATATGCAGCAGGTAGTGGTAGGAAAAATGCAAAATTTGGATAAGGAGGGGTTGATTTTTTTGCTGTTTGCTGTGAAACTGGGAAAGAAAGGAAGAAGTCAAGTGTAAAACCTTGTCAAGACATTGAGACAGCATTACACATCGGATTCCATAGCAGGTTATATCTGTCCCAGTATATACTGGGAGGTGTCACTCCCCCAGCAGTGGTGTAGGGACAGATCCTTCAGGTCCACTGCCCAGATGTGCAAGAGTGACATGGTAGACAAGATGGAGGTTGGTACAAGTCAACCTAATTAACCTTCAGGACATTCCCAGTGCTCCATTTACCATAGCTTTTCTCAGAAAATTGCCCCCATACCATCAGGAGCAGAGTACAACAAGGGTGGGACTGATTGCAAGGCTGTGCACAGACTTCTGACTATGGAATAGAAATCCTTTTAAGATCCCTTTCAACTGAGGCAACCCTGTGATTCTATGAATTTAAGTATAGAAAAAAACCAAACCAAAACCCCAATATGGAAACAACCTGAAAGCTCAGATGAGTTTACTTTCATCCTGAACAAAAACTCCCACATTGCCTGTAATGATACTCATTTGGGTCTGAAGTGGGATCTGGAGTGAGACTTTCAAATTAAAAATACCACCCCTCTATCTATTGATCTTGAAGGTTAACCTGTCCCACAGCTGTAGGATGGCACAGTTCCATTTGAATGGCACAGTTCAAAGTGGAAAGACTAAATACTCATGATTCTACTTTCTCAGGAGCATATCTTCATGATAATTAGAATAAATGTTACTGACCATATACAGAACTGCTTCATATACCAAAATCAATATGGCTGCAGCAGAATGGCATTTCAGCTAGAACTCCAGTGTAGGCAAGTCCTTGGTGCAGTGGCTTAAACTAGGATTCAACTCTGGTTGAATTTCCAGCCAGCCTGACATTTTTTACTCTTTTGTTTTTCTTGTAAAATGTGTAAACCCTGAGGTTAATAAGTTTGATTCTCCAATCTCAGTAAACTTGGTGTTGTTCTCTTGAAACTGTCAGACCCTGAAGTGTTCATGTGTTCTAAACTCCAGAGAGTTTTACTTTGAAACAGTATATTTGGATATATTGGATAATATTTGGTACCCAAAAGAAGATCAGGAGAAGACACATTCTTCTGCCAATATTAAAGTTTATCAGAATTGCTACAACACAGACTCAGAACAGAGTGAAACTTTGTGGAAGATTTTCTTAGCTTTGGCAAACTCTGCTGTTTTGAGCTGCCTCCTATTCCCCAAAGAACCCTGAAAGTAAAAGAGAAAATTGTTTCCAAATAAGAATAATTAAAGCTTGCATAACACAGTCTTGCATTCAGTTACAAAGTCAAAGAAATCAATCAGGGCATCTACTTGTACAAACAATGTCTTAAATTGCATGGAGGAATGTTTTGTGATACCCCCAGTTTCAAATCCGACTACACTTTGTTCTAAATTTGAGAGTTCAAAAGATTCACAATACCTAAACAATCCTCATACTTTTCTCCACTCCCTCTTGCTAAAGACCTGCCCTGAAAACCAATTCCTAAAGTTTTGGGTTGAGAAAAAACAGGTAAAACCATCAGTTTTGCCCTTGAATTTCTCTGTGCTAGACCCAAGGTCTTTAAAGTCTAAATAATTTTGCACTCTTATGCACTGGTCTCTTTTCTCTCTTTATTTATTTCATCTTTTTCAGGCTTTAGGTGATGAATATCTGTACTTCAAGTGTTTTCTTTCTAGTTGACTGCATGTAGGGAGACAGGGATCTCTGACTGTGATACTCTCAATAAACAAATGAACAATTGGTTATTTCTTTGAGGCAGGACTCTGTAATACAGCCCACCCTAAATAACTCTGTCTAGACATGTTTTGGGAATAGGGGCTAATATAATAATTCTGGGGAATTTTTTTAATGAAAGGAAAGGCATGCAGAGCAATGCCCTCCTACTCTGAAGAGCATCTGCCAACACCCTGGGATGCTGCACGGTCATGGCAATTATTGAAAAGATGGAATAGGCTGGCAGCGGTGCCAGCAAATTCCATCCTGTGGAGAAGGAGGGGTTGGTAAGAGCTGGATCAGATAAACAGGAGGGCTGCTTTTCAATAGCTGGTGCCCAAGGGCTGGTGCCCTGTAACTGTGCCACTTGAATGTATCGAAACCCAGCAGCCCACAAATATTTTTTGGGTGAAGGAGATCAGCTCAGGGCAGGGTGTGCAGCTAGGGATGAAGTGTGGGTTCTTTTGCTTCAGATACAAGTTATGGTGGGATGTGGCAGCAGATCTGACAGCAGTTTCTGTGGTTATTCACAATCTGGGATACCTGGAGCACCTGCCTGGTTCTCATTGCCTGTTTAGAAACCAAATGACCATTTCCAACTAACTGGACATCCCTTGGGAAAAATGTAGCTCTGTTCTCAGGCACAGGGTGTCATTGTTGGGGCTGTCCTGTGCAGGGCCAGGAGTTGGACCCAATGATCCTTGTGGGTCCCTTCCAACTTAGGACATTCAGTGATTCTGTGTAGTTTCACCTCTCCAGACTTCACCTCCACCCATTTCCAATCAAGAGAATATCAAGGTATTGTGCTCTGTGCTGCCATTTCCAGGAAGGAGATGGCTACTTGCACAGTCATGTTGGAATAGTGTGACACAACCTACCATAAAGGTAATCTAATCTGGTCTAAAACAGCTTCTATTTTTGCAGTGCTGATGAACCCACCTGTAGTGACCACGGAACACTGAGGGACCTGCAAATGGCAAGGCAGGAGAAATTTCCATCTACTTTTTTTTTCCTCCCTTTCAGTGGGGATCAGAGACCATAAGGGTGTTCCATGCTGCTCTTTCCACCTCACAAACAAAGCCAACACAATCAGATCCTTACTGGCACAGGCATCCAGTGCATGCACTCAGAGGCATCTCCTTGTGATTTAGGAGCCCAAAGGAGATTTAGATAACCAACAGAACCTGGGCAGGGATCCAGCCAGTCACATGCAGGTGCCTGACACAGAGTGAGTTATGTCACTGCCCAGATTATCGACTGTGATGTTCGATTCAGTTTTCCAAACACAGATGTGTAGCAGATAAATTGTGTGCTAGAAGTGTTCCCTGGCTCTGGAGGGAGTCTAACCCTCGTGGATTTTTTGCAGAAGACATCTGAGAGGCATTGGTTTGAGGAGCTCATCACAGTAAGGAGGTGACAGGAGCAAACAACCTCTGTTGCATTACTTTGACAAATGTACAGGACAGACAGATGCTTGTTCCTCCCTTCTGATTATGACAGCAAGAGATTCATCTTAATTCTGCTGCTTAGATAATTAGGGAGAGATATCTCCTGTTACCCCTTCTTCCAAAAAAAAAGAAGAGGAAAGAGAAAAAAAAGGGATTTTGAACATCCACAGGGAATACTTTTAAGAGACAAAGTGAGTTTGAGTGGGGCAGTCTTCTCTGCCAGTGCTCCATTTTCAATTAGCTTTATGAATTCCTGTGGTTTATGATTATTTCCAGAAGATATTAAACCACTGACCTGACCCAATATGAGTAAGACCCAGGTCCTGTAGGCATAGGATGCTGTTCAGGACCATTCATGGTTTGCTTGAAGCCCTGGTCACTGCCAACACACCTTTGTTTCCTGTTGGGACATGAGGCTCGGTGTGACACCAAGAGCATGAGGCCCTGGCCTGGGCAGCTGGGGAACCAGGACTATGGGGCACACAGCCCATCCCTACAGCCAGGCATCCTTCCCAGTCCTTCTCATCACCTTCTTAAACTATCCAGAATCCTTCCAGGACAGAGGGAGTTTTGTGGGCACAAAAGTTGGGGAAACCCAAAAGGGGGAGTTGAAGGTGAGATAAGAGCATGAACCCTATTGAAATCCCTCCTAAGGGCAGAAGAAACCCTCTGCAACAGCCAGAAGTGCCAATAATGGATGGACAAGCCTTTCTCCAATGTTTTCCATCAACATTTCCCATATGGGAAGCATTTTACACTGAAGGTTTCCCTAGCTGCAGTGTACTCTGTGTTCGGAGCCAAACACTGGAATTTATTTTGCTTTGGGGCCATGGCTCAGCTTGAGAATAAATTGCCTTTGGGTGGACACAGGAAGGGAGCAGGGTACATAATGTCCTCCTGAGCTCCCCCTTGCCTTCCAGGCTGGGCTCAGGCAAGAACAATAAACAAGATCCAGCCCCAGTGCCCCTCCTGCCTGGATTCCCATGGCACGTGTTGCTCTCACGTGGATCCTACCTGAGACTGAGGAGTTTTGGAGAGAGTTACAATAGTTCCAGTCAGTGCCTCCCCTCTGCCCCTGCACCCTGTGATCTTATCTGAGTGTGTGAGACGCAGCTCAGAGCTCTTTCTTGCAGAGGGGAAAACATCACAGATGCTATGAAATGTGTTCCTGGCGCTTGCCTGGCTCCGCAGTGGGTGGAACGATTGAAAAACTCCAGGGCTTTCCTTCTCTTACCTGGCTCCTCTCTCCACCAGCACCCAAAACATTGCTGGAGAGCATTGGAAAGCCTCCCAGCTGGAAATGACTGGGTGTTTTTCAGACTTGCAGCTCCTTCAAAATTGTCTCCATGCTTGGAGACAACAAGGGCAAAGCACACGTCTGCCAGCTTCTCCCACTGCTCAGCTCCCTCTGCCCGGTCCCAACATGTTTCAGGTCAGATTAAAAGCTGCAGAAGCTGCCTTTTTAATGCAGAAGTGTGGGTTGATTACCAGGGAGTGGTCACTCCACTCCTGCTTTCTTGGCAGGGGCAAGGGAAGAGAGGGAGGAACACACCAGAAAATGGCAATTTGCTCTGCCAGTGTCTCCCTGTCCACAAATCAGAAACATCTCAGCTATGCAAGCTGAAGCAGACACTCAGGCAACAGTTGCAGCTCTTATCCCAGGAAATCTAATTTTTTTCCCCTGGAATTTGTGAGGCTGGTGACACTGACACATTCATGGGAACTGCCTTGTTTTCGAAGCATGTCAAAATCCCCCATTTTTCCAGCTGCATCTCCAGTTTCCAGCTGTGAGGATGCTGAGGTGAATCCTTTCATCACACTAGCTCTAGGATGCTACAGATTGTTTAAACTGAACCTGGCAGAGAGAAAAAGGCTGCAAGGTACTGATTCCAAGGAGTTTAATGAAAATAGGTAGCCCGAAGGAAGACAGAGAATATATCAATTCCTCCACTGAAGGAAGCTCTATGCCATGAAATCATTCCTTACAAGGCACCAAAGAATTCAAATTAAAACCTGAGGTAGAGGGAAAACCCCACTGGAAGCTCACAGGCATTGAAAATCCAACCACGAGCTTCCAAACAACAAATCCAGGCAGGCTCTGCCATCCAGGAACAGCTTGTTTAGCCCTGGTTAGAATAAAATGGATTTAGAAATAATAAATAAACTTTCCCTCCTGCCCCACCCAGCTTGAGATGATTTTACAGTTTCGTGGATGCCTTTCACAATAACCTGAAGGCTCTGGGCTAAAGCTGCTCAGTCCTGTGGAAACGTTGCTGAAGTTTTTGTGATGATAAACATGGTATTATTAAAATGTCTTTCTGTGATTTGCCTGCTCATAAAAAACAAGGTGTTGTGCTTACACAATGATTCACTTTTTGACCACTTCAAGGAAATAATATTCAAAATTATGGCTTCTGTCAGTGTGGGGGAGAGAAAGGAGTCTCTATTCTTCCTTTGGAGAGAATACATGAAAACTTGGGAGGAGCAGGTCTGGAGGAGAATGTTGAGGGAATTTATGGAGTCCTGAAGATGAAGCATGAACCTATGCCAGAGGAGGTTTTAATCCATATAAATTAAAAAGATCTGCAGGGCTTAAACTGTTCATGGGAAAGGAGAAGAAGCCAAGAGCTCCTGGCAGGAGATGGAGGGTCTTCCAGCTCTGGACATTGAAGACACAGGCTAATGAAGTAATTTAAGGCACTTAAATGATGAATTCCTGGAATTTAATGAAGAACCCCAACTCTTCCATTCAACAGGAGGGAGTAAAAGAACTCTGGGAGAAGAGCCTGAAGGCTGACTACAGCCACGCTGTGGAGAAATGCAAACACTTGGATGTGCAGCAAACAAGTTCTTTGGCATTGTTTTTTTGTTTATTTTTCTTTATTATTATTATTATTATTATTATTATTATTATTATTATTATTATTATTATTATTATTATTATTATTATTATCCCCCCTCTCTCCCCAATTTGAGAATCATTCCAATTTTATCAAAAACTAATAAATATCCGGGATGTTATTAATGACACAGACACTGGGAGCAAAGGAGTTTCCAGCTGTCCAGGAGAAGTCTTGGTCAAGGATGTAACTCAGGGGATTTTCTTCTAGCACAGGTTACAGTGGATGGAGTGAAGGGAGTTCACAGCTCCCACTGTAAATGTTTGGTAAATAAAGCCCTTGGAGAAGTGGGTAATGATCCCACTCCTGGAAATGTCTTCATTCTTTCCACCCTTGCTTATTCATCTCCTCTGTCCACCCAGTCCCCTTCTGGAGGAAGTTTTGGGAGAAGTGATGAGCACAACTCCTTTTCTGGGCTCTCCTGGGTGGAAAAGAACATTATTGAGGATGTAGCTCCATCTACTGCCATAAAGGGAAATGCCAGTCCTTCACCAGCATCTGTCTTGGGCCCTTCTATGAGTGCATTAAACAAAGTGAACTCAGCACAAAAATGTCCCACTCAGCCTTTTTTTTTTCTAATAAAAATAACCTAAATCAATAGGAGGCAAATTTTCATTTCTCAACATTCAAAATTCCAACGAAAACAATTCTTTTAATATTGAAAATAATAATATGCAGAGTTTTTTGGTGCGTAGACCCAGAAAAGGCATTTTATCTGCAATAATTATTCAAAATTGAAGAAAGCTCTGAAAATTTGTGCCTGAAACACTGTGGCTTAACCTTGTGCTTGCCATGGTCAGTGGGATGGGTTTGCTTTCTGTGGGTCAGTTTTCCTCTGGGTTCTGTCAGTGAAAGTGCAAGGACTTAGTGTAAAATACGGGAGTGGTTCTCCTTGTGGTTAATATGGAGAAGAGGATAATTCCAGAGGCCAACTCATCCTTCTCTTGAATGCCTGGCACAGGATTTCATGGCTTTATTTTTTAATTTTTATTAATTTTTCCCCAAATCTGAGAATCATTCTGACCTTTATCAAGGACCAATTCATAGCAGTGATTTTGTTAATGACACAAAGACAGTGGGAGCAGAGGAGATCCCAGTAGTCCAGGAGGAGACTTGCTCAAGGATATAACCCAGGGGTTTTGCTTTTAAGATGAAAACAGATTCTTGGATGGTTTCAAACAATTAGCTGATGTTTATTTTCTGGATCTGCCATTTCCCAGCTCAGTTTTTGCACTAGAAAAGGCGTTGCTATACCCAGACTGTGATTTCACATCACTGCAGAAGAGCTTCTAGGAGATGTAAAGCTTTCAAAAAGGGTTATGTGGGAGTAGGACAAAGGAGTACATGATGTAAGAAGTCCTTCTGGGAATAAAAGGCACCTAAAATATTAAAAACCTGCTGAAAATCTAAGCCTTTATCCTGCATTCTCTGAAATATTCAGAAAAAGGCACCCATGGATTTCAGGCTCCTGAGGGACACGTGCCACAGCCCCGTCTGGATTCAGCTGTGGCCACTGGTAATACTTGCATTGATTTCAACAAAAGCAGGAGCCAGTCTTGTTTTGCAGAATCCAGGGACAGTGCACTGGTCACCAGAGACAATGGCAGCCTTTCTATTGGCTTCACTGGGCTCAGGCTGGGGGCTCTGAAAGCTGGTCTTGTGTTGCACAGAAAGGGAATGGCTTTGGGACTGTATAGCTCCAGGGATTAGTGATAAACAAAGAGCCTTTAACTTCTAGGTCAGTGCTCTGAAGCCCTGCCAAGCTTCTGGCCAGTGAATGCTGCTGCCCTTTGTACAGAGGCAGCTGATGAATGAGTTTGACAGTCCTTGGCATGGTCCTGAACAGAAAATGTCCATATCATTGCAAGGCCAGCCTTCTGTGCCTTCCTTTAGGGATGGAGGAGACTCTTGAGGTGCAACATTTTGCTGCTGGCAGTGATCCCAGGTGTGTGGTACCTGCTGACAGGGAGCACAGAAGTGCTTGGCCTTTGGAGAAAGATGTCTTATCTCATTTGTCTGACCACTGATGTGGTCTGGACAATGTATTCCTGCTCAGCCTCTGGTGATAAACAGAATGAATGAGAAGCTGTAAGGACCTGAATTCCTGACCAATCCATGTTGACAGCTGTCTCCTCCTGGACAATCCCTGTTGCTGTCTGTCTCCACTCCAACAGGTAGAACCTGAGCTGTGTGTACATCCTTGCAGCTCTAGGTGTGTACTGGATCCCTGAGCTGATGCTCTTTGAGTTGATATTCACTTTTCCCTGCTGAGATGTTTGGAAAGACAGGTGTCTGCTAAGGAAGGCAGGAGCCTTCCTAAAATGGAAACTGTAAACCCTCTCCCTCTGAATTTTATAAATTTTAAATTAAGGGGCTCTCCGGCAAAAAATATGCAGCAGGAATAACAGTTATTAGGGAAGAAAATAAATGGATAAAATAAACAATGCAGTACACTAGAACAACACTGACAGAGTCAGAACACAGCCTGACACCCTGTGGGTCAGGGTGTTGGTGGCAGTCCCATTGGAATTGTGCCTGCAGCCCTCCTGCAGTGTCAGAGGTGGTTCTGCTGGAGGAGGGATCTGTAGAGAAGAACGTATTCTTCCTCTGAAGATCCAGTGGAAGGAGAGGCAGTTGCTGTTCCTCTGGGGAATCCGGTGGAGAAGCTGTGCTGGTGTTCCAGAATCTCCAGATTATATCCAGGTAGGAATGCTTGGCTCCTCCCTCTGGGCTCACATCTCCCAATGGGATGCTGTAGTTCTTATCAGCCATGCAGTGACATTCAATGGCCTGTTTTCAGCAGATGTCTCTCCAGATGGAGGATTAGTTGTGGAAGAGATAAGGAAAACTGTCCACTGAACAGAAGACCACTGCCATACAGATGGCAAATAGAACACATTTTGCTTGGCAATCCAGAACAGACGTATTGTGAACTTCCCTGATTTCATAGAATCATCAGATAATGATGACTTATTTCATAGAATCATCAGATAATTCTGTTGGGTTTGTAGCCGGCTCATCCTCCTCACTGGGAAGGGTTCGACACAATTGTGATGTACAATTGTGGTGTTGAGAGGAATCACATCCAGGCTGTTTGCCTTTTGGAATTGCTTTTTGGCACTTGAAAGTTTACATGAGTATTTTTCCCACTTATTTTCCATCCCATGCAGTATTTACCCATGCTGATATAATCTATCTGTCTCACAAACCATACAGAGTTTTGGACTAGTGAGCTCTGTGTGTGTCTGCCTGTGAGTGACATTCCCCACCACATCCTTATTTATTTTTAAAGTATAGGATATCACAGAAATAGGGACAGAAAAGAGGATGCTCCTGTGACAGCAGAAAGGCCTTTCCAGGAGGGGCATTTCTCTCCAAACAAATGATCCTGAAGGTAAATCAGCACAAAGAAATAGATTGGTTACTACAAAGATCAAGGTAATTGCAGGGAAGGGGTGGCTAAATGGGAATCTAAAGAAGGATGAGGATTTGATCACCGGATTCAACACCCTCCCACTGAATTGGTGAACATCTGAGCCATCCTGCAATTTTCTACTGCTTGGTTTATTCACCTCTGACCACCCAGCTATCAATGCTGTCAAACTGCAGGCAAATCTCAGAGCCCAGACTGAAAAATGTCAGGCTGAAAATTTCCAGGCACTCCTAGGGGACGATTGGCTTTTGGTAATGTGTGTCTATGCCATGGAGGAGGAAACCTGGAGTGGAGACCTCTAGGAATGGCTTCAAACCAGTTTGAGGGGTCTGAGAGGAGAAGGTTGGTTTAGTTCAGGGTTAGAAATATCAATAACAGCTTGTGAGTTTTCCCTGTGTCACTGAAACCCACATGGGCTGCAGTGTGGATGATACCAGGATGGCAACACCTCTGCAAGAGCTGATGATCCTTGTGGGGTCCCTTCCAACTCAGGATATTCACAATATTCCAAGGCCCAGTGGCATGGCTGTGTGAGGAGGAAACCATGTGGATTTTGATGGGAGGAAGAAACACCTGAGAAAACGTTTAAGCCACATCTGTAGAAACCACAGCCCCTGGTCCTGCCACAGTACCATGAAGATGGACCAGAGATCCAAATGATCTACTCTGGACTGGGAAGCCAAGAAATGAGGGGTGGGACAGAGCACTCAGAGTACAAAACCATGGAGCAGCTCTCTCCCTCCTCATGGAAAGAACATCTGCATGATGTTCTCAATGCATGGGAAAGTCTCCCAGAAAGAAAAGAAATCTCCCTTTAGCCTGGTTTCCTTTGGAGAGACTTCCTCAGTGCTGTGGGTCCCACCAAGAACCATTGAACCACTTGGCTGGTTCCAATCTCAGTCAGGAGGGAGGGACAAGTCTCCCAGGAACTGACATGCCCATGGATTTTGCAAGCATGGGGCTGGGTGGAAGAAGAATCTCTGTGAGAGGCTCTAATGAAGGGGACACAAAGTCACTGGGCACAAAAGGCCCTGTGCAAGAGCCATGAGCAGAAATGCGATTCATAAATGTCTCAGTGACGTGCAGGGCTCAGCTCAGGAGCCAAGAGAGAAAGGATTTTGATGTTGTGAGGAACTGGTTTCCTCATTTTCATTAAAATTTGCTAGTCTGGCACATCTTTTTCAGAGTGAGCCTCATACAACCATGTGATTTTGGGAGCAGTGAGTTGCCATCTGCTCCAGCTCCCTGGTAGTTGATGCTTCTTTTCCTCAAGCTCGCTCCTTTTGATGTTGGCTCAGTCTGGTCCAGTGGCTCAAGCCTCACACACATCAGTCAGAGCTTTTCCTTAGAGAGGAGCAAAGAGCTGGGAATTTACATTGCATCCACAGTGGACTGAGAAGTGTTTCCCAAATGCTGACTGGGGTGGGCACACTGCAGATACAGCAGCTCTGAATTTGGTTACAGTATAATCCTGGAGAGTGCATTTTTTTGTTGCTAGTTTTTTGCTCAGCTCGTGTTGCATTTGCCATCTGGCACTTTCTGCCTGGACTAATGAGGATTTTCACAGAATCAGAGCAACATTTAGTTAGGAATAGACCTCTAATGTCGTTGAATCCAGCCATTAATGCAGCACTGCCAAGCCTGACACTAATCCATGTCCCTGAGAGCTACATCTACACATCTTTTAAATCCTTCAGGGGTGGTGACTCCACCACTGCCCTGAACAACCCATTCCAATGCTTGGCAAGCATTTCAGTGAAGGAATTTTTTCTAATATCCAGCCTTAACCTCCTCTGGTGTAATTTGAGGCGCTGGGTTTAGATGTATTTGATTTGGGTTATTGATCCCACCACATTTGTTGGGGGGGAAGCCCTAATTCCTACATGAGCATGCTCAGGCATTTCAAATACCTCTCATTTTAAACATCCCAAGGATCAGAAGCAGTGTAAGGTTACAAGCAAGGCTGGCAATTGGTGGATGGCAGCACCATCTTGTGTTCACTTCTGGAGAAAGGACAGAGGCTTTTTTCTTCGCTGAACAGGCTACAGATTCTCAATCTCTTTGGCAGCTTTCCTGTGGAAAATAATAACTATTGGAAACACTGGATCAACACAAGACAGAAGCATGAAGTCTAGGTCAGGCTCCATCTCCATCCCACCCAGGGTCTCCAGGTAGTAATTTTAATTTTTTTTTTTTTTTTTGCACATCATGGTTGATTAAAGGTGTGTGGCACTCATATCCCAGGAGGTGCTTCAGCTTTGTGCTCACTCCTATCATAAATGGTCTGGCAAATCCCTACAACCACCCTTTAAAACCAGACATCTGATTCTTTTCCCCACCCTGTAAAGTTTCAGTGCATGGAGACTTTGCACTGTCTAGTCTGATGGGCTATATCTGTGTTATTGTGTTATTAAATCAAACCAGCAATTCCCTCCCAGAAATGGCTCTTGAAACTTTTAAAGACAGTTTTGGCTTCTTTTCAAAAAGCAGGGCACTGCCAGATTAAATCTTGCCCAGTCAACCTACGTGTACAAAAAAGTTGCTCACAGCAACATTTATATTTGTCATTCTGTGTAATTCCTATCACACTGTCACTTCAGTGCCCAGTTTTTGACCCAGACCTGCACTAGACATTTGCAAGAGAAACCATGTGACATTTGGCCAGATTTGAAGCAGTGACAGATTTGCTGCTGGTTGCAAAATACGCTTGTGTCACAATTGCTCTTTGGGAAAACTGTGAGATCGGAGACCATGGTTCTGAAGGAGGGATGAGATTAATCATAGTTTACTCATTTATGTGACCTGCTTTGAGGGATAATTAGGAATTCCCTCTGTGGACCCGGTGTCCCTGGACACAAGCACACCAGTACAGGTATATACCCTGTGTATAATTATGCTAATAAAATTGGTCAAGGGTGCTAGAGATATTATTGGCCACTGCCAATGTTTGTGAAATATTAGAAGCCACAAATTTGGCTTATTTCTACTAAGTAACCTCCAAACCATTCCCACATTTGGCAATTAGTCCAGTCCAGGGACCATTTCCATCTGGCAG
Organism: Ammospiza caudacuta; assembly: GCF_027887145.1. Taxonomy (NCBI): domain Eukaryota; kingdom Metazoa; phylum Chordata; class Aves; order Passeriformes; family Passerellidae; genus Ammospiza; species Ammospiza caudacuta. Next base: position 74,443,778 of record NC_080597.1, on the reverse strand, counting down.
TTTGCTCACAGCCTTGCTCTGGCTGCTGGGTCAGTGCCACAGAGCCAGCCATGACATTCAAGGTGACCCCAGTACATGGGAGCATCCCCTGGCTCATTTATTTCACTGATTAGTTTGAACAGTTTTAACCCCAGTGCACTAGAAAGATGGAATTTTTATAATCCAGATGGAAAACAGGAGAGGAGAGGTTTATACAGGGACAGGAAAAATGCAAATAAACACCATGAGTAAGAAGAAGGTTTGGCGCTGGCACTGCCTGCCCTGCTGCCCACCAAGCCACATCAGTGTGGGAAAAGATAATGCAGCTGGAGAACTTTTGGAAAAGTCTCCCTTTCCCTTTCCCTTTTCCTTTTCCTTTCCCTTTCCCTTTCCCTTTTCCTTTCCTTTCCTGGCTCAGGGTGTTTCATGGGCACTGTGTTTCATGGCACAGGCACCTCAAGGAGAGGGTTAAAGAGTTTGGAAAGATCTAAACTGTGATATAAATTGCCATATTTCCCAGCCATGCAGCTCATGCACAGGCTGCACATAGGAGGTTCAGAGAGAAAAAAGTCAATTTTTGCCCTCCCTGAGTGCATCATAATGGAATCCTAGGATCATTTAGGCAAAACAAGACCCCACTGAGTCCAACAATTTAATAACAAACAGTTCAGGGGGGTGTGAGTGCCCTGTTCTGTTGCCCTGAGCAGGGGTGGCAGCTTTTGCTCCCTCTGAGCTCAGAGGGGGCCTGGGATGCTGCACAATTCCCACCCTGTGGATCTGAGACCAGCTTTGCTCATCCATCCTGAGGCTTCTCTGCAGGGAATTGTGTGAGGGTTGGGAATTATTGGTGAGGCCTCTCAGCAGCAGGAAATGAGCTGTGATTGCCAGCTGATTTTATTGTTGCCAACAAATGGCCGTCAGATAAAAATGACTTCCTTTCATTCCCGTCCTCAACTGGAATCAGCAGCTGTACAAGTGAAGTGGATGTATAGAACAGACTCAGACAACTTCAGGAATCATCGTTCCAGGCATAAAAATGGCCCAGATTTAATGCATCATAGCAATTACTGTCAAATCAGTGCAGTGGATATTCACTCTAATTTCTAGACACGCTCACAACTGGTAGATATTCTTCTGCATTTACCTTCTATGCATATTTTAGCAAATGAGTTTGCTGGCAGAAAACTCCACTCAAACAGCTAATTAAAGCAACTCATTTGGAGAGCAGATTTCAAATTTACAAGAATCAAACAGGCATGCTGGAAATGTGCTCTAAGTGCATCTCTCACCCAGGTGGGCACAATAAAAATGCTGTGAGTGACCTTGATGGGGCTCACAGTCTCTCAAGGGTAGGCACAAATCAGCAGGCTTGGTCATCCAGAGCTATAAAATATCTTCTTCAATTCCTTGTTTTCTCAGGAAAAATCTTTGCTAAAAAGCTCCAGCAGAAGGTCGTGGTCGTAGAGCTATTTTCAACTCCAGGGCATCTGATCCCAATTAATGTGGTCCAAACTTAGAGTCAGACTGAGTTTGTGACAGGGAAGTGTTGCTTGTGGAAGAATTACAAATAATTCAAGGGAATTGGGCAATGCCTGACCATCAGCTGGGATTCCAGTCTGAAGGAGAATCCTCATCTGCTGATTCCAAAAACAAGGGAAAAGAGGTAAAGAAACTATTTTAAATTACTGGCCATTACTGGCTCTGTGAGCTCCTACTGTCCTCCACTTTAGAGCAGTTTGGAAAGGATCAGCTTCATTCAGAGAAGCTCTTCTCTCCCCCGTTGAGAATTCTGTGAACCTTTGAGGCTCTGATGGATGAAAAGCAGAAATGTGGAGTAATCTGGCAGTACAAGAATGGTTCTTGACTTGCCATGAACAGACACATTTTAATCACATCTGTCTGGTTGTGTTCATAGCAAGAAATTGCACAAGAACCTGGACTGTAATGGTTCAGTTAATGGGATGATTTAAAAAAAAAATAAAAATGAAACTCTCACTGGCTGAGGTTCTTCCAGACAACTTCCACCATCCAAAACTTAGCATGGGTCAAAGAGCAATTCAAAAGTCAGTTTGGATGAGACCTGAAAGAGTTGCACTTGATGGAGATGAACAGGTTGTTGTCTGGGACCTCAGGGCCACAGGAAGAGCCCTGACTATGGTGAATTTCCCTGTTGGCACTCTCTTTTTTCTGCTTATTAACTTGTTTTCAGTAGATCCAGAAGGTGAATGGAGCACAATGAAAAAAGACAAGCAGAGAAGAAATCAGAGAACAGGATTGATAAGTCTTATTAAACTAGAAAAGGAAGAGGAAAATGAAAATTGAAATATTTTCTTTACTGAAATTGGTTTCAATGCAGTGTCTGGGGTGGTATTTTTAGGGGTGCCCTGCATTACCTGAAGTCTGCTTCTTAATTCTGGGTTATGTCCTAAATTCAGCTCAGGTGCTTGAACTTTAATTGCTTTTTCCTCTTGACAGGATGGCAGAATCTGTTAGACTTGTGTTTTAGGTGGCCATAAGCACTTCTTGAAGGTATTAAATAGCCATGTTGACCTAGTTAGTGTTAAACTTTGTGAGAAAGGTCATTATCCAGGTGAGTGAAGTTAGGCTCAGGGTCAGGCTGCTATCCTGAATCGGAGTTCCACCCCTCTCCTGGCTGCTGTTATTCCTCCTTTCCTTTGTCAGGAAAGCACAGAGCAATTTGAGGAGAAAAAGGTGACAACAGATGGGTATTGCTGGATCTGTCCTTTTCTATGCAAAGGGTTTAAGGAGAGAACAATTTAGAGCCAGTACAGTAGCACCAAATATGGTTGAGAGCAGTCTCCTTGAAGTCTTTCTCTGAAATGTGACTGGAAATTGGTTGGTTATGAGCCAGCTCTGTCTTGGAGAGCCTTCTTTCATGCCATTGTTTGGGTCTGAACTTGCCTGTTCTTTATTTTTGAATCTGACTCAAGCATACACAAGGGTAATCAACTTGCAATGTGGTTTTCTGTTTCAGAGAAAAAAAAATTCTGTGAACTAAAAAAAAAAAAAGGCTGATAAGGCTGATGCCATTGCCATGGGAATAAGTTGTAGTTACAAGGAAGAGGAGTTCTGAGAAAGTAGGACGTTTCTTTGGCACACAAGAACTTAAAAGTTCATAAGTTTTCTGCAATACCTTCCTTTGCTAACCAGCTCAGACTAGCAATGAGCAAATCTGTGCAATTTTAGCTTGTTTTATACTTTTTAAAAATTTATTTCACCCTGTTCTCAATCTGAGGAGAACCAAATCAGGAGAGGCAAAATCCATAGATCAAAGTACCAAGCCTAAATCACTATCCACCAGGAGAAGCTTACAGTGGCCATGAGTCTTGGATTTAGATTTATCTCTGTGCTCAGGCAGGGCTGCAAATAAAACCCAAGGGCTTTAGTAACTAAACACCAGGAATTCATTAGATGAAAACAAAGCATGTAGTTATTCCTGGAAATACAGTGTTCCCTTTAACCAGAAGAGATGCTAGTTCCAGGTTTTGGCTAAATAGAGCTGCCTAAAAGTGAAGAGTGTTTTAGAACCAGAACCAGCAAACAAAGGGAATATTTACAGTGAGACCACCACCCAAGCAGGCTCATTAAATTCAAATAAATACAGATGTTGCAAAAGAATAAGCTACAAAGATCAGTGATGAGATGGCTGCTCAAAGCACTCCTCAAATAGCTGTGACTGACAAATGAGTTGGTGAAAATTAAAAGTCTGAGAACAGAAAATTCTTAATCAGAAGATGCTGTGATTTTTTTTTTTCCTTTCCTCTATTTTGATTTTTAGCTAGTTCCAGAGCTCCAACATCCAGATGCTGGATGCACAGCTCTGGAGCTTCTGTCTTTGCATATATTAATTACCATGCATGGAAAAGTGAAAAACATTATTTCTTAAATTCCAGTTATGTCTGGAGAGTCCATCCAAATCTATTCTGAGATTTTATAGATGTACAGAAAGGGAGGGAGTAGATCTGTGCCAGAAAGCTCTGTGTAATTACATTGTGCCATGTCATCTGTGGTGGCTTCAGGTTTCCTGTTTCTTAAAGGAAGTTAAGCATCTCAATGTTCTGAAAATGTAAAGCATTGAAATTATACCTAATTACATGAAAACAGTTTTTCTAAGTAGACTTAGATGCCTTCAGCATCTCTGAAAGTTTTGATAGGAAACACAGAACACATGGATTTAGGAGAACTTGGGCTGTCTAATCCCATTTTGAGTAAATTTAATCCTATTTTACCTGGGAGCCTGGATATCTAGAGGGTTCAGTGATGAGTTTTGTGGATCACAGGCCCTTCCATTCTCTAAGCACTGCTGGAAACACATCTGCAACAAGCCATCCATGCATGGGGAAGGCAGGACACGTAGGAGAAGGGTTGAAGAAGTCAAAATGGTATTTTGAGCTCTCACGTGTGATTCCTCCATTGAGCTAAAATCTTTCTGTGCTCCTTGTGCACCCAAAAGTTGTCAACTCTGTTTCTTTCCCATTGCTGCACATGCTTTTTGCTAGTCTGATTTTCTCTGCATCTTCAGAATTTGTTTATAGACATCCAAGTTTAACGAGATTAAAAGGAAATACTGAATAACTCATTCAAAGGAAGAATTGAACTGCAGTGACCTTTATGTTAATCAAAGTGTCCCTTTCCTCTGTGCAAACACTTTAGCCTTTGCAGAGCAGGGAATTCACTGCATCTGTTGAATTCACAAGTGGCTGGCTTTTTTTTTTTTTTTTTTTTTTTTTTTTCCTGTTTGTTTTGTTTTAAATAACTGCCTAATAGCTGGAACCAGCATTGTGTTCCTCCTGCTGACTCACTGGTTTGCAAAAGCTCTGCAATGAGTGTGGCATCTTTAAACACCACAGAATATACAGTTTCCTTTCAGCCAGGCATAATCTGCAGTGATTCAACTCCTGTAAAAGAACCATGTGGGGAAAAGCATCCCAGCTGAATACACCACTGTAAAAAATGTGTACTTTATGATTGGCTTTTTGCAAATATTAAAATGAATGTTATATGTGTTGTGTTAGAAGGTTATGCTTTCTTAAGTAGTGTTTAAATATAATTTTAGGTTATAACATAATGTTATAATATAAACTGTGCTGTGTAAGATACTTTTTTTAAAGAGAGGACTCACACTGAGATAGCAGCCACAGGACACCTGAATCTTTCAGAAAAAGAGAATTTATTGCCCCATTATCAGGAGGAATGAACTTCTTCCTGCCTCACTCAGTTATGAAGATGCTGATAGGATTCAGAGGAAGAAATTGACACTGACCAGCCAGAATCCTGTGTTTGGATGGAATTTATGCATCATGGATAAGCTGAGAGCCCATGAATATGCAACAGGTTATTGCTTTTAAGGGTTAATCCTCTGTTAACATGGGTCCTTTTTCGGGCTTATTTTGCCCAGAAAAAGGTACCCGGATGTTCCTAACTCTTTGTTTTTATAGTCTCATATTGCCCTAAATCCTAATTGTCCAAATTTTTGTTACTCTAATTATATTACTATTTTTATAACCATTTTATTACTATTAAACTTTTAAGGTTTTAAAAACGAGTGATTGGCGTTTTTCACAGTCACCCTCCAGAGCTCCAGCCTCTGTGCCTTGCACCCGTGCTGCTGTGCCATTCAAATGCTGCTCACTGTGGCAGTCCATGAAAGGATTCTGCCTTTGTTTCAAAAATCCTGCAGTGGACGTTGAATTTGGCTGAGGCAAAATAGCCCCTGCTCATTAAAGTGGATAACTGCAGTTCTTGCCCTTGCTAGGATGTGGAGGGTACTGACACCAACTACAAAGCGCTTGTTTGGGGATGTGATCCAGGACAGGCTGCAGAGGTGTGTCTCTGCAAACCTGGTTGTCTTGGTTTGGAAATACAGGAGTCTGCTAAGGAAGGCAGGAGCCTCCCCTGAAATGGAGAATGTAAACCCTCCCCACCCCTTTGAATTGCTAGAAATTTTAAATTAAGGGGCTCTCAGGCAAAAAAAATATAGAAGCAGGAAATAACAGTTCTTTAATAGGGAAGGGAAAAAAAAAAGGATAAAATAAACAATGCAGTGCACTAGAACAACACTGACAGAGTCAGAACACAACCTGACACCCTGTGGGTCAGGGTGTTGGCAGCAGTCCCATTGGAATTGTGGCTCAGCCCTCCTGCAGTGTCAGGGGTGGTTCTGCTGGAGCAGGGATCCTGTAGAGAAGGATGTATTCTTCCTCTGAAGATCCAATGGGAGAAGAGGCAGCTGCTGTTGCTCTGGGGAATCCAGTGGAGAAAGCCAATGCTGGTATCTCAAAAACCTCTGGATTATATCCAGGTAGCAATGCTTGGCTCCTCCCTCTGGGCACACATCTCCCAGTGGGATGCTGTAGTTCTTATCAGCCATGCAGTGACATTCAATAGCTGTTATCAGCAGATATCCCCTCCCAGAGAGATGTGAATGTGGTCACTCAAAGAGAGAGATAAGGCAAACTGCCCACTTGACAAAGGTAATCTACCATACAGATGGTAATTGACAACATCTTGCATTGCAATCTTCAGCACTGGTGAAGCTCAAAAAGGCCAAGTGCAAGGTCCTGCACCTGGGTGGAGGCAATCCCAAGCTAAAACAAGGATTAAGAGCAGCCCTGAGGTGGGGCACTCAGGGTCTAGCAGGCCATGGGCTTGCTAGGGCCCTGTGGAGGGCAGAGGCCTAAAGATAGGAAATGCCAAGTCATGGCAAGCCCCTGTCTTCTGCCTTTTGGACCCCTGCTTATCTCTCTGTAAGCCCATAGGTCACTTCTCCTAACCCCTGCTACTGGACAATTTCTGATCCCCCTGTACGCTATATAAAGGGCTGTTTTAGCCCAGTTTGGCAGAAGAGCTATCGCTGGAACCCTTCACAGAAGAATCAATAAAGACATTGCTGTGGAACATCAGAACGGCCTTCTCGGCCTTCTCCTCTCTCGCCCTGAGTCTGCCTGCCTAGGCACCCTGCAAGCTAAGAGCTGGAATCACAGAGAGCTGATAATCACTAAAAGAGCTGATATCCCTTAAGCTTGCTAAGGTTGCCAGCAGTTAAGAGCTTGGGTTCTCAGGCAGTCTGTCCCCATAAAGGACTGAGCTATCCGGCCCGTGCAGCCTGCTCGGGGGCAAATATGCACCCAGCTGGAGGCTGAATTATCGGGGTGTTGGATGATGAGAAACTCAGAATGTTTGGGCACTCACAGAAAGCTCAAACACATCCTGGGCTGCATCTCAAGGGTGACCAGCAGGTCGTGGGAGGGGATTCTGTCCCTCTGCCCTGCTGAGACCCCACCCTCAGTGCTGCTGCCAGCTCTGGAGCCCCCAGCACAAGCACGACATGGAGCTGTTGGAGTGAGTCCAGAGGAGGCCATGGAGATGCTCCAAGGGCTGGAGCCAAGCTGGGAGAACTGGGAGTGCTCACCTGGAGAAGAGAAGGCTCCAGAGAGACTTCAGAGCCCTTTCCAGAGTCTAAAGGGGCTTCAGGAGAGCTGGAGAGGGACTTGGGACAAAGCATGGAGGGACAGGACACAGGGAATGGCTTTAAACTAAAAGAGAGTGGTTTACATTGGATATTAGAAAGAAATTCATTATTGTGAGGGCAGGCCCTGGCACAGATGGTTCAGAGCAGCTGTGGCTGCCCTTGGATCCCTGGAAGTGCCCAAGGCCAGGCTGGATGGGACTTGGTGCAACCTGGGCTGGTGGAAGGCGTCCCTGCCCATGGCAAGGGGTGGAACAAAATGGTCTTCAGGTCTTCCTTCCAACATGACTCTTAGATTTTACATAGGGAACCCTTTATAGGGGTTGTACATTGTTTGGAGTTATCAGAGAGTGAAAGACCAAAAATCCACCCACTAAAAAACCCCTAAATCACTGCCTGGCAAAAAACACCTAGAACTAAACCTCATGCAAGGCTGGGTATTCAGGGAGAGCAGAGGCCAATTTTGTGATTTTTTTTCTATTTGCTGTCTAATTTAGGAGAAGTCTCCTCTGTGGTCAGCATCAGCTCCATGTCTAGAAAATGAGGGCAGTATTGGATCCTTTTTCTTTTATGTGCATTTAGACCAAACTCTCCACTAAGGAGGAAATTTCTCATCTGTGCCTCTACAGAACTGAACACAAGAGGGCTTTTCTTCTGGGTGAGATTTCAAGGTACCGCTGCAAAATAAAGGATCTGTGAGTTTTCTTCTGTTTATATGCAAAAGCTTTTTATTTGCTTTTTGGAGACTGAATGTTTACTTGTAAGAATGTCTGCAGAAAGTTAAGTTGTCAGGAGAATTGGTGAGAATAAATATTCATGAGAATGCTCTCGTTTCAAACACTTTTGCGGCCATCTGTAAAAGCTTTTTTTATTATTCAAACAATGCTAAGCTTTTTGCAGATAATTTGCCAACAAAAAAAATAAAAAAAGGAAAGGATGTTTTTCCCCTTTTTTTTTTATTTTTGAGAGGCAGCTGATGCTGTAGTGGCAAAATCATAATTTCTGATGTGTGATTTAATATCCAACAGTGACACAAATAGCCAGGAAGGACTAATGAGAACACTGCTGATGTGCTATCAGAGAGACAAAAATATGTTTAAACCAAGTATTTTGAGCAGAGAACAAATTAGTAAAAATACCACCTGTTTGTGAATAATTAAGGCAAACAAAACATTCTCAATATATCAAATAACTTGTTTATAGCGGCAATTCCCTTTAATGTTGCTGTGATGCCTTAATGTTGTTACACAGCAACCTTCTGCTCATCAGGAAAATTCTTCACTGTGGGAATTTTCTTTTCTTCATGAGAATCAGGAGTAACACAAACAACTTTTCCTTTATTGATCTTTTTATCTAATATCTGTTTTTCATAATCGTATCAGCAGATAATCTCCAAAGTGCTCTGGCTCTATATTAGCACACCTGCTATTTAAGGAAGACTGGTAATCTCTTTTCATAGGAAAGGAGGTGTGCAGAGGTAATATTTGCCCTTTGCTAAATGGAAAATGGGATTATATCCAAATCTCTTCTGTACTGCCATTGTCACAAAATTTTTTTTTCTGTTGGTATTCTATTCCTTCTTTACATTAAGTTTGGAGCTGAAAGAGAGGGAAAATTAGGAGGATCCCTTTTTTTCTTAGATTTCCCTGCACAAGGACTTCTCACCATGGTTGGGGAGATGATTGTGCACCATGAGTTCTATTGATCTGACCCAGCTGTGAGTTTCTCTTTTTATTCTTTTCCTATTCCTCACATGTTTTCATCCAATATTACTAAAACATTTGAGGTGCTGTTAAACTCCACATTATCCTTCAGCAGTGATTTTCACAAGTTAATTATTCATTGCATGTAGCTGTTGCAAAATCTTTAATTGATTTGTCTTTTTGGTTATGAGGCTGTGTAAGAAATTTTGCTTCCCTGCAGAGCTGTGTATTCCAGTGTGCCCGTGTCTCAAATTCCTAGGCTGTCACTTCTGCTGAAAGTCCTGAGGCCAGATATTTATTTTGTCTCTACATTGAGATGTGGAATCTGCTTTAGAAGTTGTTGGGATCTCTCACTTTTTCTTTAAATGGGAATCTTTCCACAGCACCTTGAATCTATAAGAAATTTCATCTGAAAACATCCCAACAGAATCTGTTCAGGGCTGTCAGAACCCAGAACATTCCTCTGGCTGCCCTGGAGGACTCAAGACCCTGGCAGGGGGCTCAGAGACCTTGGCACAGAGTCACAAACACCTGTGCCTTTGATTTTAGCCCATGGAAACAATTACCAACTTTGTGTGAGGAGTTACAAGCCACAAAAATTTGGATAGAATGATAATTTATCACAGGGTGAAAAATTTGGAGAATTTTGGAGTTTTTAGAATGGGGGTTCAAGAAGCAAGATGGAGGAATCTGAGCGTATTCTGTCTTTCTCCTTCTTCTTCTTGAACCCCCATTCTAAAAACTCCGAAATTCTACGTTTCTACCCCATGGTAAATTCACTATCATTCTACTCAAACTGTTGTGGCTTGTAACTCCTCACACAAAGTTGGTAATTGTTTCCATGGGCTAAAATCAAAGGCACAGGTGTTTGTGACTTTGTGCCAAGGGTCTTGAGTCCTCCAGGGCAGCCAGAGGAATGTCCTGGGTTCCAACACAGAGCATTTCAGTTTTTCTGAAATCAGTCACTGGAAACTTTAAACAATTCCTAGGTGCAAAGGAGAGAGTTTCCTCCTGGCCCGTTGCCCCAGGGTGGGAAGGGAGCAGGGACCCCCTTCATGGTGCCCAGCCCATCGTGGGTGAAATTCAGGACTCAGGGGATGAAGGCAGTGAGTTTCCAGCATTTCCTTCTGCAAAAGCAATGATGAACACTTGAGGGAAGCAATGTCCTTCCAGAGGAGGCATGTCCAGCATTCCAGGGGCCAGCCCTGCCATCAGTGTTCTTGCCACCATGTTCTTGGCTGAAACAGGTCAATGTGACAGCAGCAGGGAATGGGTCCACAGGAAAATTCTCTTTTCTCTCTAGCAAATAACTTGAAGGAATTATTTTTCTCTTTGTTTTTCCCCTCTTTTTTTTTTCTTTTTTTTTTTTTTTTAACATCCTGTCCCTCATCTTGAACTATTATTATAATTCTGAACACTTCTGAAGTGACTCAGTCTCTGCTGCAGACTTTGTCCAGATTCTGATTGATCAGCAGAGACATGGATCAAGAAAACATGGCTTTTATCTGAGGGAAAATAACAGCCCAAACTCAGAATGAATTTTCTTTCTCCAGTTCTTTGATATATAACCTTAGAATTTTAATTTCTTTTTAATATCTACCATGATAACTGGGAGTCACAACCAGCTGGGTACTGTGTGGTTTGTGGATGGAGGAACAGATGAATTTTAAGCACGGACTTCACAAAGCTCTCATTTCTGAAGGACTTTGTACATATCAAACCTGAACCAAAATCAATAAGGATACATCTCATCCATGGCTTTATACCATGCTCTGCCTTAGACCCCAATTTGGATGTCACACACAGCAGTGAGTTTGGGCCCAGAGTCTGAATTTATGATGAAAAATAAATTTCCCTCCCCACTGCTAACAAAACTGGCTCACACTCTGCAGCTCCTGTCCTCCTGCTCTCTCCCCCTCATCAATTCTCTTTTCCCTTTTACACATCAGCTGCAAACATCTCATTTGGCTGGGATGCTGAAGGCAGGCTCATCTCTGGCAGTTCCAGACTGTTGATTCAATCAGCTCTTATATCAGCACTAACATAAGGAAGTGAAAAAGGCTCTTGAATTTCATCACCTTGCTAAAAAACTCAGATGGATTTCTGGAAGGATTATTCGATTTGCTTCACTAGGTTTTATAAAGGTTTGTACACAGCATTTAAACTATTATTATTTACTTTTAACAAGCTATTTATGTCCTCCTCTCAACTGCCTAATCAATACTGCTCTTCCATCTGTTCTGAGATCCTGACATCAGCAAATTTCAGTTCTCTGCTGAGTGAGTAAAAAGGAAGGAATAATTTACACACAGTGAGTGGATGAGAGAAAAAGAGATGAGATGAGCTAAATCTCCATGTCCAAAGATGGCCAAACATGCAGGAATTTGGATCCAAGTCCTCAACTTGCTAAGGACATTGCTGAAACCATTGAATGAAGATGCTAGGATTCAGAGTAGATCAAAGTGGTTTCTTTCCCTCACAGGAAGAATATTTTGATATTCATTAAAACTACTTGAGTAAATTTTATTTCAAGTTAATTTTTTGAGCCTTCTAGATTTTTCTTTTCTTTGCCCTGGAACAGACCCAGAGGTTTCACCCAGGCCTTTCAGTGTGCACAACTGGCACAAAGTGACTCCTGAAATAATTCTGGAGAGATGAAATCCCCCCTCTGAGAGCTGAAAGGTGAGAGAAGGATGAACATCTGCACGTGCAGAGGGGTGCAGAGGGGTGCAGAGGAGACTTCTTCCCTTTGGGTTGATCCAAAGGGAAGAAGTCTCAGCCCTTTGCTGCCCTGCCATTGTCAGGGACTCAGGAGACACCTGGAATGTTTTACAGTGGTGTAAGTCTGGAGTAATAACACTGAATTCTTTGGATGAGGTCACTTCAGCATGGGCTGATTTCTCCTTTTTTGGAGAGGGTAGGTCTAGGAAGAGAGGGCAATATCTTCAGCCTGTTGGCATGATCACCAGGAACTTAGGCAGAATATCACAGAGATCTCACCTGGGTTTACCTCACTATAGGGATTTTGGAGGGAATTTTGAATGAGTTAGAGATAGGATTTGTTTTTCTTATCTTCTGCATAGACAGGAAGTGTGAGTTTGGTTCACATCTTTACTAGGTAGTTCAGAAGATTACAAGACCCTTAGTTATAAGACCTTTTAAGGATTTATTGACTAATAAAACACTGCTAATAAGGATATTTATGTTTTTGATCCAATCCTTAAATATTTTGTTTTACAGATTCATATTACAGTGTAAATTTTCTTAGTCAACCATTATGATACACAAACTTGCAGTACTGTATTCTAAACTTCTAAACTTATCTTTGTAATTAGTTTTATTTTTACTATGTCTTAAACTCTAAAACTCTAAACTTCCTTCTTCTTAACATGTCTCTGCTTTAAACTATAAATTCTTCTTCTAGTACTTTAGTTTGGAAATCTTTTCCAAAGTCTCAGATTAAATCCTGTGTTTAATTCTAAGCTTTGGTTTACAGGCCCAAAGTTCTAAAAATTTCTTACGTTTCTGATTCAAACACTTCACAGCATTTTTGGTGCTTGCCATCAAGGCAATAAACTCTCAGCCCTCCATGGGCAGGCTGTAAGAGGGTTATAAGTTTCTCTGACAGTAATAATTAGTCCTCAGTGACTGTAGAGGGAGCTGAGGTTGTGCTCAGTCAGGTACAAACACCTACACTCCACACACTCTAGTGCAGGTGTAAATCACAGATTTCTACAGCACTTTAATGTCACCTGGGCTGCAGATGTGTCACAGACACAATATTGGCTCAGTCCTGGTGTTGGTTTCACAGGCAGCTAGGGAGTGTTTCATTGGAATTTTTTGTTGATCCCCTTTTTGGGATGGGATCAACCTTCCTACCCATGTGCCATTGCTGACTGTGTGGGAAAACTCCTTGTCCTGTTGAGCTGGACCCTTGGAGCACCTGGCCGTGTTGGATTAATGGCTGGAATCCATGGAATTAGAGGTCTTCTTCAGTCTGAACAATCCTATGATTCCATGATCTCTATAGCTAAAATCAGATGAAGAAAATAAGGCTTGTCCTATCATGGAAAATAGATTCCAAACTCAAAATCCAGCTCAGGTCTACAGACTGTGAAGAAAAGGGATCCTTACCAAACATTATGTCATTTTCAGAGCCACACTCAAATATAAACACTTTCCAGACCTCTCCTCTGTAGCAGCAGAAGAAGCACAGGGTTAATCCCAAATATCTAATCAAATGAACAGGCAGATGTTTGGGGCTGATTCCCTGGTGTAAATCAGGAATTGTGCCAGGGACACTGAGCTACACCTGTGCTAAGTCATGGTGGAAAGCTGCCTCCAGTGCAGGGCTGACTTATTTCTTCTGAAAATGAAGAGCTTGGTCATAGCTTCACCACTGCAGTGTCAGTGTTTGGCTGAGCACTGATGGTGGGTAAGAATTGTGCATTTCAGAGAGTGCCTCCACAGCAACCAGTCTTTATTATTTCTTTATACCAAGAAAAAAAAGCACATTTTCTCCTGCTGTGGCCCTCTGCAGCCCCAGCCTTGAATTTTCCTTGTCAGCTATGTCTAGACATAACATTTTGGAAGACTTTGGAAGTGTGAGATCTTAATCTGCCATATGCTCCTGTGCTGATAAAGAACCACATCACAGCTCCCCAGAGCTCCACTGGAGACCCTCAATTTGGAACATGGGAAGTGCTGCAAGGTAAATCTGCTGCTAAAAGCAGAGGTTTGAGCTGTTACAGCTGCCTCTCTTCAGTGGTTATTCCACATAAGTCTGTGAAAGTGTTGCTGATTCTCAACAAGGAATTTAATTGGAATATTAAGGCACTTAGTCCTCATTGCAGAAGGTTCAAGCCCTGCTTTTGGCTGGTTTTCAGCCAAAGCTGCTGTGGTCTTTTGTGGAGGCTTTCTTTTTATTCCTTTCTTTTCAGTACACCCAAAGAAAAAGAAGCAAGTTTGAGATTTGGTGCAGAGACAGCCCAGCACAAAGGAAAACCAGCATTCCTCTTTCCACCTGAATTCCAGTGTCAGTGGATCTCCTGAAGACCCAAACCACTTTGTTGAGCTTTAACATCTTTATGAGAAAGGTGGCTCAGTGGCACTGCTGACCTCTCCCTCACTACTCAAAAACTGTGCCCAGGCATTTATTATCCCTATGATGATTGTGTGCTCCATTTCCCCCGTTTTCTCAGGTTTTTTTCACTCTTTTCATCCTGCCCAGAATGACCATAACTGAGTTGATTTGCTGGGTGGATTATTGTTCCTTTTCAATGAGCATTGCTATTTTGTTCCTTTTTCTCCACTGCTTTGGCCCCATGACATTTTTTGGGCAGGAAGAGGGGAGGCAATGGGAGGTTATATCTTGAACAATTTCACCTTGGTGGAAAATACCAATAACTTAAAATAAATATGCTCACTAAGATATCACATTATCCTGCTGAGCTCATGTACAGCAGAGATAAAATGGCTTTTTTAGAACTGATTTTTCTTTCTCCACCAGCTGAATGGAATATCAAAATACACAATTTAAAGTAACTGTTAGAAAAAAGGTTACACACGATGCTATCAACAGAAGGGAGCTGAAAATTAAATGGAAATTATTACCAAAGAATTCATTTCCTTTGCTTCTGGGAGGCTAACAGCAATAATAAAATAGAATTTAGAAGTGAAAGCTGAGATTCTTCCTTTGATGTCTGAATATTTTCAGTTTATGTTCCTTTAAAATAAAAGGCCACATCATAAATTAAATGTGATACTTAATTTTTATTTTCTCTCCACTCAAGCAGCATGTTTTCCTCTAGGTGATTATTAAAATAATGATTCACCTCCCCAGCTGCTGTGCACTGGCAGGTTTTTGTTTAGGCAGAGGAGCAGCATGAGTTGGGAGATTGCTGGGTCCCAGACAGGCAGAATCCAGTTGACTCTTGGAAGAGAGATTAAGGGTTGTTTTTTTATTTTAAATTCAACATGTGAAAATGCAGAATGAGAAAGAACTGATGCCCTTGAGCTTAATTGTAACTGAGCACCCCCTGTGATGTATCTCCTGTGGTTGAATCACAGAATGGTTTGGGTTGGAAAGGACCTTAAAGCCCATTTCATTCCACCCCCTGCCATGGGCAGGGGCAGTTTCCACTGTCCCAGGTTGCTCCAAGCCCCATCCAGCCTGGCCATGGGCACTTCCAGGGATCCAGGGGCAGCCACAGCTTCCCTGGGCACCCTGTGCCAGGGCCTCACCACCATCTTAAAAAAAAAAAAAAAATTCTTACCATCTGATCTAAACCTACCTTCTTTCAGCTTAAAAGTGTTCCCCTTCAAGAGCAAAGAGTTCTCAAAAAACCATAACTACTGAGCTTGGTGTCTCTCTCATTATCACTGCTTTAGTGTGGGAGCAGGGAACATGCTTGGCAGTGAAAATGGGAATGCAGTGCCCTCTGGTCCCTCTTAATGAGGATGTACCAGGAGGATGGAGGATTTCCTTCATGAAGTTTCTTTAGCAACTGCAGAAAACAAGTTGATAACTAATTTTTGATGTTTCTTCTGACAAGACTTGCCTGGATGAGTGCAGGGTCCTGCTGGAGGGTGAACTCCAGGCCTGACTGCTCACAGAGAGAGGTGTCCATGGCTGTTGGGGGTATTTGGAGGAAATAGGGCTGTGGGGTAAGTCACAGGTTGTAGGGCAGACCCATATTTAGGAAAAGTCCTCCAGGATAACCCAGGGTGTCTCAGAGGTGCTACCTGACTAAAAGCAAACAGTTAAACTGCATTCCTCTGCTGTAGACAGCCTAATTAAAATACTTGCATTGGGACCTGAATCCAGATTCAAAGCAGAAATGTCTGGATTTCTAGGGGAGATGTCAGAGCAGGGGTTGCAGCTCTGTGCTGCCTGGGAGGCCAGATCAGAGCCATTCTGGTCTCAGGCTGTCCCATCCTCTGAAATCTCCAAAAGTTCTGTGCTTTGGCAACAAAAGCAACTCTAGGATGGTGCTGATGGCTTTGAAGGAAAACAGCAGAGTTCTAATTGAGACCAATGGATGAGGGAAGTGTTACATAACATTACACCAACCTGTATCCCTCTTTTCTTCCTTACTTGCCTTTTCTGTGCTTGCTTCACCTTCCACAGCTCGATGCTGTTTTTTCCTTTGTTTCACATCTCATCTATTTTCCAATTCTATCTTTGTGTACATAAATATTGAGATGATGTAGAAGATAAAGGACTCCAAATTTCCTGTTACCAACAGTGGAATGGACCCCACTACAGCAGGTACAGTCACTGGGCTGCACTCACTGCCAGTTACAGAAGAGCTAAAATTACGTTTACTTCCTGTATTTCACCAGCTCTGCTTGTGCTGTGATGGAGCAGAGATAAAATTTCTGTGTAAGCAAGGAAGGTAGAAAAGCTTCCTGAGCTCTGCACTGAGACCTCTGCTGGCCTCACACCACAAGACACATTTTGAGCCACACACTGATGATGATGTGGTGGCTGCAGGTGATGTGGCATCCCTGGAGTGCAGGAGCAGGTAAGGTCCCAGCTGGGATCTCTAATGTGGGTTTTATATGTCCAAGGTACAAATATAACTACAAAAGGAAGAGCAGTTCAACTGCCAGGACCCCCTCTTTGGAGTTGTGTTGTCAGACAGGGAATTCTGGTGACACCTTTGTACTGCAAGAGTGTCTTGTAGTAACTGGGCAAAGTTGTCTTTCCTTTCAGCACAGGCTGCAAAGAGCGTGGTGGGTGCAGAACAGAGCTTGGTTTTCTCTTCTGAATGCTGAGGAGCTGTGAGACCAACCCAGCTCCTCTTGGAGGTCTTTGCAGGAGTGCTGGAATCAGGGCTGTCATTGACAGGTGACTCCCACTCATCCTGATCTGGTGGATGCCAACAAGTAGGAATCCATACATCCACCAGGTGAGGCAGCAAGACTGAGAAAGGAGCACTTGGGACTCCCAAAACCTGAGCTGAAGCAGGTGGTGCTGGAGGTCAGGCCCAGATGTTTGCTGGTGCCATGGTCCTGCAGCAGTGCTGTGATCCCACAGGGCTCCAGAACAGCATGGAGCCTTCAGCAAACAAATAACCAAACCTGTCAGGCCCCACCTATTGTGATGGTATTCACAGGGGTACGAGGATGAGGGAAGAGATGAGGATCTGACTCCATCTTTCAGAAGGCTTGATTTATTATTTTATGATATATATTATATTAAAACTATACTAAAAGAATAGAAGAAAGGATTTCATCAGAAGGCTAGCTATGCTAAGAATAGGAAAAGAAGGAATGATAACAAAAGCTTGTGGGTCGGACAGAGAGTCCAAGCCAGCTGACTGTGATTGGCCATTAATTAGAAACAACCACATGAGACCAATCACAGATCCACCTGTTGCATTCCACAGCAACAGATAGCCATTGTTTACATTTTGTTCCTGAGGCCTCTCAACTTCTCAGGAGGAAAAATCCTAAGGAAAGGATTTTTCATAAAACATGTCTGTGACAATCTACTATGCCATAAAATGAATATTTCATGGAGGAGGGGAGAGAAAGAAAGAGAAATAAGGTGGAAATGGAGGTGCCAGGTTCAGCTAAGGCAGAGGAGCATCTCTGTGGGTACCTGGGCTCATTTCTGTATGGGTGCTTTCAGCCCTCCCAGGCTGATATCTCTCAATCACTGTCACCACAGGAAAGCGTTTGCTGCTTCCCACGTCACTCTTCACACCCCCAGGCACAGCTGGGACACACAGTGAGCACATTTGTGGTGCATTGTACCCACCTCCCCCTCTCCCTGCCCCCATCCCCAGTGGGTTTGTGGGGTTTTCAAGCTGGAGGTGCCTCACAGAGAGAAGCAGGTGCTGCTTCTTGTGGTTTGCATCAAAAGCTTCACACTAAACCTCACGCTGTGCCTGCTTTAGCAGTTACTCAAGCAGCTCCTTCACAAGTCATGCTTGTGGTTCTATGGGACCACAGCTGGAGTGCAGAGAGCCCTCCTTCTGATCACAGAGGTGTTAAAACCTGTTTCTCTTCAGTGACTTAACCACAAGAGGTGAGCCAGCACCCTCCTCCCTTGGTCTGTGCTCTTGGGTTGTCCCTGAATTGGAGTCAAGACCAAAATGCTCTTCCACTGCAAAGCGAACATCCCTAAAACTCTTCCAGGGATACTACCAGTCTTCAAATGCTTAGAAATGCAGTTTCTAGTCTGGATGAGGCTGGCCAGACTCCATCAGAGTCATGGACACACTCAGGCCCTCATGTGAATTGGCTCACCCTCATCTGGGTGTCAAAGGACCATGTCCTAAGTCACCCTCTTTTAATAAATACCTCTGCACATCTCCTTTGCAACCCCTCAGAGATACCAGACCCCACTGAGAGCTTTTTCACCTTCTGGTAGTGAAAAGGAACATTTCACTCTCTTCCTGGGTACCTTTGCACAGCACCAAATCCTTGGTCTAGATGTTGCCCTGTGGAGTAGTAGTTGTTCAAGTGCTTGCTGCTGATGTGTATTTATGGATCAAAATTCCCCTGGAGAATGTTTCCCAGACAGCACAGAGCCGTTTTAATAGCTTTTCTAAACACCTCTGTTCTTTGTCCCTATTGAATCACTTCAATGCCCATTTCCCAATTATACACAACATTTTATTAAACTGTACAAACAGCACTGGCATTTAAAAAATTCATGTCAACTGTTCTAATTAAACATGATGACCAGCTCCACAAACTGTGAGAACAGCTGCCCCCTCCTGCATTTCACACAGCACAAACAAGGATTTCATCAGAGTCACTGGACTGAAACCTCTCTCAGGGTGTTCTGCTCTTCTTGTTGACTTCAAGCCTTGCTCCTGCTGGATTCTGTGCCTGCAGCCACTGCCAGTGATATCCCAGCACTGCCTGCAAGGCTGCACTCATCCTGTTGGGAGCTCCAAATTGACAGCCTGGACCAGCAGAACCAGGAAGGCACCTCTGAAAGGGAACCAGATTTTGGGATAACTCACCTGCCAGAGCTTTTATTCTCCATGGGCTGGAGGCTGATGCAACAAAGCTCCAAATGTATGTTCTTCAAATAAATTCCAACACCAGCCTGAGAGACTGGCTAAGCCCAAGTTGATACAAAATCTTCTTTTTAGACTCTGACTTGATTTTGACGCAGCTTTTCATGGGTATCTCAGTGACAAGTGGTTTCACGCATCTCCAACCTCAGAAAACAGTGCACCTTTATTTAAAAGGATCCCATGATGAAAGGATCATGGAAAAGACATTTTTTTAAACCCACCCACATTCCCACAGACTGGATAGAACACACAGCAAAATGTCACAAGGTGTGGGTGAGGACCACCCTCACCTGAGGTGTCTCCTGCCCTGTGACCATTGTGTGCAGCTCATTGACCTGTGAGCTGGGACATCATTTACAGAAATAAGTAAATCAGCCTTTGCAGGACCAGTTAGCACCTTTAAACTTAAATACCCCAATTCTGGGAGTGCAAGGCCACATTTGCAATGCTTAAACAATGGTTTGAGGAAATGTTGCCTTTTTCTCATGTGGTTTTAGGGTAAAATGTCAGAAAGCCCCATTGAGATCTTGCCCTGAGTCTGGTGTGTCAGAAGACACTTAAAGCTTTAGAACAGGGTTCTTGAAACATTCTACAACTTCCCATCCTTCCTGCTCAGTCACTAAGTGTAAACCTCTGGTTTTCTGTACCAATCTTGGCACTCTCTTTGGTAATGATCCATTGAGATGTGGAATGGACACCTGAAAAAAGTCTCTTTGTCCCATGGAGAAAAACTGAATCCTAACACGTGTGAACAGCATTTCTAAAGGATGTAGGGAGCAAATTTCTTTCTTCAAAGCTGTGCACACTTTGGCAATTCTGCACATGTACAAGTGGAGGTTACCAAAGCATCCAACCTGAGTCTTCCCTGATACCCTCAGGCCTTGAGCAAACCACTTTTCCTTCAGAAGAAGGTGGGTCTGAGTCAGAGTTGCAGAAATGGGCACTGACATCACCAGAATGCTTAAATATATTAATATTTTCTTACAGAGAAACCTGTTGACTGAGTGTACAATAGTGGGGAACAGGTTTTGGCACCTCCTCATTTTCAAACGATTTCTACTTCAAGAACATTAGGAAGAGAGAGAAGAGAGACCAAAAGATACCACAAAGAAACTTTATCATCAATGAAGAGTGGGCTGGCATCTGCCATGGACTGGAGAAAGTCAGAAGCCTCCAGGCATGGTACAAACTTTCGCTGAGGTGCTTTCTTTCTGGAGGGTTCTTGATAAAAACAACCATGCACAGTCTTCAGCTGACAAAGTGCTACTCAAATCATTACAGAGAATTCCTTCAGTAAGGCAGATCTCAGGAAAATATTTTCTCCATTTTAGGGTTCACAAAAGAGAAGTTGCTGAACATATTTTGGTCCATGCTGTTAATCAGTGCTCTGTCAGCACAGGACAGTCTGGGTTTTTCATTTAGGAATTCCTTGTCGAAGTTGCTACAGTCACTTGGAGATTTCTTCAAGAAAAGAAAAAAAAAAAAGTTAAACCACTAATAGTCAGATCTTTATTACCATGGTACTGGCTCTGTCAGGCTCCTTCCTATGGGCTCAGCTCAACCTTCAGCTGGGAGCCAGTAAATATAAATATTGTAAAGGAGGCATTGAGCCTGTGATCCAGGAATTCTGCCAGGCAGGGATGTTACAGCTTTGTAACATGGCAGACTGAACTCACCAATTGCATAACAGTTGTGGAAGACTGTAAAATGAAAATATGATGTGCTTGTCAAATAAATTCTATTATTGTTATTAACAGGACTTTAATAATTTAACAAGACTGTTATTAATAGTCAGGATTATTCTGATGTAGCCAAACACTTGGTTTCTGAGCTGTTTTACCTTCAGCAGTGCAATGAAAGGCAATCCCTTCAGAATGGGCTGCAGTTCTGAGGTGAAGGGAAGGTGTTACCCTGCTGTAGTAACTGGGAAAGCAGTGAGTAATTTATGGTTTCCCAGGTGTGGTTGTGCCAGACCTGGGCTCGCAGCCACCACCAAGCAGTGCTGTGAGGATCAGCCAGTAGAAATACACGGTTTAGAAGACCTGAGATGGGTGGAAGTGAAAGAAGATCCATCCTTACCACTCTTGGTTTGAAAGGAGGCTCCATCCTTCTCTCTTCCAAAGCCTCCCAGTTGATTTCCCTGAAGAAGGCGTGCTGGCGGATGTTCCCTCTCGCCCCCAGCCTCCTCTCGGGCTCTCTTACAAAAAGCTGGAATGTTGATCCCATAGGTTAAATTCTCTGATGATAACACAGGCATAAAGCAGGGCGGAATGTGTAATTATCCAGAGAGGAGGCCATAATTGAGAAAATGTTAGGATTTTCTTTTCCTAAACAAGGAAGTTTACTGATTGGTATTTAGATGATTCTTACCTCTAATCCTGACAGATTACACCAGTACAGGGTGTTTGGGCAGAAAGATGGAAGCATGTGCCCCAAAAAGATATGTTCAACATCTCAGACTCATGTAACCCTTAGTTTGAAGTATTTTTCCCAGGAGTTAATGAGCTTTTCTCATTAAAACCTTAGGGATTGCTCTGCAAATAAACTGATCTCTGCAGGTATCTGTGAGGAGATATCAGGAGAAGGAATACACCCAAATCTCCTTATGGGAGAGGTGTGGTACAGGAAAGACAATGACTAAACTACATCTGTTCCTCTCTACAACAGCTGAGGATAAACAAATTGAAGACAAAGCAATAATTCTGGCAGAAAGGCTTTCATTTGATGGGTGTTGACTCTTACCTTCACCAGAATGTCCTTTGCATCCTTGTCCAGCCAGCGAGGGTAGAAGGGGTTGTCCATGCGGATGGACTGGAAAAGCTCCTCCTCATCTTGGCCATGGAAAGGGGATTGGCCAATGAGCATCTCATACAGGAGGACACCAAAGGACCACCAGTCCACAGAGGTGTTGTACTTCTGTCCCAGCAGTATCTGCCCAGAAAGAGGAGCCACAAAGGCAGAAATCAAATGTCTGACATGAGTTTTTCAGCTTCAGGAGGGCGGGCAGACCATGGCCTTGCCACAGCTGCTCTGTCAGAGGTGCTTCCCCCTGCCTGCAGCAGGAGCCAGAATTCTGCCACTGGAAATTTGGAGCCACACCTGGGTGCCAAAACAGTCCCTGGCACTACAGACAACAAGCTGCATGTAATTCTTACATTACTTGAACAAATCCTTGGCTACCAATGAGATCTCAAATGTAAAAGATGAGACGAGTCATCTTTAGCCTGCTCTCCAAGGGTTCAAATCAGGCTTGTGAAGTCCAAGAAGACAAATGGTCAGGAATCAGCATCTTGGGATTGATTCCAGCGACACAAGCTGAGTTTTAAATTACAAATGTGGCAGCTTAAAGGTACTTGGGGACTATCAGTCACTTAAAAGGGTGTGACTCTACCCCAGCAACATCCTCCCCAGGAAAAACATGAAAGGGGTTGCTGGTCTGTCCTCTTGCGACATCTTTAAATGGAGGAATGGGAATTTGTCCTCAGTCAGTCCCTTGGTTTGTTCACCAAGTTCTCAAACTTCCTCTCTGGAGAAGCAAAATTAATCTCACCTGCTTTTAGGTATCTGTTGTGGAGATATCTAGAGCTGGACCACTTATCACTAGCTCCTTTTATAGCCAAGGAAGGGAACTCATCCAGTTTTAAGCATCTAATTAAATATCTACCTGCTGTAAAATACAACCCCTGTGTGTCTCCTTTGGTTCTCAAAGAGCCTCAAAAACCTGCTCATATATAGATTTTTACATTGCAGATATCTAAAGGTTCACGTGATGACTGTGGTGCGTAGGACTCTTATCAGAATTTTAGAGCTGTAGAGGGGAAAATTTAATTTTGAGCCACAATCTTTACTGTTGAGCCCACATCTTGGTTGCAGTGGGATGCTCTACGCTCCATCTGTCTCCAGAAGGGGAGATGCCAAAGGGACAAAAAATAGATTTGAATATATGCTGTAATATATACAATGAGCTGTACTATATACAGTATGCTGTAATATATACAATTCTACTCAGAGCCAAAAAAAATAAAAATCACCAAGACCCCTTAATATATTTTTTTCTGGATCACTTGCAAACAAAATCATCCCAACCTTTCCTTCTGAAAAGAGAAATTATTTTTATAAGGCTTTATCTTTAAAAGTCTTAAGTATCTGGAAATTGAAATTGAAGTGTTTTATGGCACTCAGAAATAAAAGGGTTTATTTTGTTTGAAATTCTCTGGGACAAAAATAAACTCATTAATTTAATTTCAGGCTGTCTTTTTTCTGGTCAGATTTTTTTGAAAAGAAAAAAAAATTGCTTGTCTACTGACCCATACCCCCCTTATTTGCATGGCTGTGGCCAAGGTGCTGGGTCTGTAAAAATTTACAGCAGTGAAATACTGACAGAGTCCAGTGCTCCTGCCTGTGGCAGGAGAGATGATCCATAAACTCCAGAAGTGCTTTCAATTTGGAGATAAAATGTTTTATAGGCACTCATTGAATCCCTAAAATAAACATAGCGTAGAAATAAAACTCTGAGCTACTTCAGTTTTTCTCTTTTCTATAAAATAAAATCACATATAATGGATCAACTCTTGGCTTTTGTTTTTTAGGAGCAAAAAATAGCATTTTTTTTTCTTAAATAAAGGCATACTGAAGTGGAATAAAAGACAATTGCAGCTTGATTGCAGAGCACACTTACACCCATTCTTAGGCAATAGAAATCCAATTGATTTGAAGAGACCCTTGAGCCAGCAGTGGTGTAACCTCAGCCAGACTCGAGCCCTTAGTGCACAGTGAAGGACCAATGAATTACAGCAGAGGGAAAAAATACCCTAAAGGTTTTGACAACTCTTTGGAAAATACCAATATCCATCATGAAAACATGAAAATTACAAAATGGGATCTTGAAAGGTAAATAAATGGATTTCAGACCAATGTCAGACATGATGCATGGATGACTTGTAGGTTTTTCTCTGAGCTAAAAAAATATTTTCTGTGGCCACCTGATTAGTCAAAGCCACTCTATAGTAGGATCAATCATTGTGTGAAGCCATCAAGTTAAGGAAACTTTCTCTTTTCTGGAGACATCTAGTCCAAAACACCTAAATTTTCTAGCTTAAATAAAGAACAAGCTTATGTCTGGGTAAAAATTGAAATAAGGGAAAGGGCACAGTCAGCATTCCTCAGGCTGTGTCTGTCCCTCAATTTCAGGACCTCTTGGAGTTTCTTCTGCCATGGTCCAAAAAGAATTTCCATCGAGCATTCTCTTCCTTGGTTTAAGCCAAGTTCCACTTGCACCAAAAAATGAATTAGCCACAAAAAATATAAGCAATGCCAAACAGTAACACAGATTGAGCCACGCTGAAATCCAGTTTCTGGCCTGGAACTGCTCCTAACCAGGTTATTGCTCGTTGTAACCTCCACCACTGCACAGCAGTCATGTCTGGAGATGTTCCCTGTCCCACAGCGTTCCCTGTGCCCCACACCTACCTCAGGGGCAATATAGTCGGGAGTACCACAGAAAGTGCTTGTCTTTGCATCTCCAAACATGTTCTCCTTGCACATCCCAAAGTCGGCAATTTTGATGTGCCCCTCGTTGTCCAGGAGGACATTGTCCAGCTTCAAGTCTCTGTGGAGGAAGAGAAGAAAACAATTTCTTCAAAGTGTGAAGCACACAAGTTATTTCAGCAGGTTACACTTATTACACTCATTCTCTGCCTCTGTGTATTGCCTCCATGCTGGAAATACAAAGGAAGGCTGAGGGACAAATGAGGAACTGCTCTCTTGGGCTTCAGCATTCCCCTCCTGCATTTCTCTTGTTGCAGCACTGATTTATCTGATTTATCTGCTGGAGAGGACACAGAATCATGGAATCACAGAGTGGTTTGACTTGGAAGGGACCTTAAAGATTCCCCAGTTCCAATCCCCTGCCATGGGCAGGGACAGCTTCCACTATCCCATATTGCTCCAAACCCCATCCAACCTGGCCTTGGATACTTCCAAGGATCACATCACCCAAGACATCTTCTAAAAGCTGTTTCCTTCAAGGATGCACAATAATGAAGCTAAGAAGGGTTTTGTGCCAGCTGGTGCTTCTTCCCTAACACAGTCTGGAGAATGAGAGCAGGTAATTCTCACTCTCTCCTCCCCTGGGAATCTCAATATTTTCCCTGAAGCTGCTGCCAGATCTCCCTTGTAGTGCAGACTCTACAAATGCCACAAGAGGTAAGGACTCACAAGCCCTGCAGAGGGTCAGAATAACCCCAGAATAATCCCAGAATAACCTCAGAATAATCCCAGAATAATCTTAGAGTTCCCACCACTGCTGGGCTGCACCATCTGAACCCCAGGATTTAGAAAGCCTTTCACACTCAGCTGCCAGGCTGCTGTCTCAGTTTTCAGGCTCTCAGCTACTCTGGGAAACAAAGAGCCCAGAGAGAGGAAGAAAACAGAAATGGACAGAGAAGGAAATAAAAGCAAACGAGCTGATGAATCATGACCCTTGGTGGAGAACAAAGAGGTGCTCAAGTGGGAACTAACTGTGAAAGGAGAGAAAAACTTGTAAAGTAGAAAAAGCAGAAAGAAAGGAAGAGTGGCATGGATTCCATGCTAATTTTCTTAAATCTTTCCTAAAGGTTTTGTTTTGATTTGAGATAGTGACCCAGGTAAAATGTTTGGATCAGTGATGCTGCACTCAGCTGGGGATGTGGGTAGAATTTGGTTCACTTGGTCTTTGAGCACAGACATTCCTGCACTGCCTGGTTTGTGCTGGCAATCACTGCTCCTTCTCCCAAAGCACCCAGACACATTTGTGTGTCTTAATATATATATTTAAAAAATTATTATATATTAATATAATATATAAAAATAATAAATAAAAATAACAATTACACCCACATCTGAGGGTGCAATTGTTATTATTCACAGTAATTCAGGGCGTACACATATTTTGGCCAACAGGCCAAGTTGGATGGGAGCTGATCCTGTGGATGTCATCCCTGCCCATGGTGAGGGGGCTGGTGATCTTCAGGGCTCCTTCCAACCCAAACCACGCTGTGATTCTGTGATTTTCCACATTTCAGGCAAGAGGCCCAACAACAAGGCTACTGCAGGGACGCCCTCCCTCTGACAACTGCTTTACAATGTGGGGTTTTTCAGAAATGTCCCTCAAAGAAAGTAATTTTCAGTGCTTGATGCTCCTGGGATAATGGCCTGCAATTGCAGGGAAGGTGATTCTTCAGAATCTCTCTGTGCAAAGCTCCTTGTCCTGCTTGGGCCAGGTCCCCATCAGGGTGGGGGACACTGCAGTGTTTACACACTAAATTGTTGTGTGCTGCAAGAATATGGCCCCAGACAAAATGGGAGTCATCAATCAAAGAGAAATAAAGAGAAAACTGAGAAACATTTGCCTTCCAAGTGGCAGACACTCATGTTGTCACAATTTCCAGCTGGAATGACTTATTTTAGTTACAACGTTGAGATCAATCTCGGGCTGCCAGCACTGCTTTTATTCATCTAGTAGATTGAAGCAAAACAAAAAAAAACATCACCTACAGTTTCCTTTCATTATTTTGATGAGTCTTAAACTCATTGGCTCCAGGGACTGGAGTTTCTGCCAAAAAACACCTCGGCTCATTCGTTAAAATTTAAGGCAATGTTTCCAAACGTGGGTGCATGAGACAGAACAGCTGGATTCATTATTCTTACAACATC
Source organism: Ammospiza caudacuta (assembly GCF_027887145.1). Classification (NCBI taxonomy): domain Eukaryota; kingdom Metazoa; phylum Chordata; class Aves; order Passeriformes; family Passerellidae; genus Ammospiza; species Ammospiza caudacuta. The sequence continues at coordinate 74,416,875 of NC_080597.1, read as the reverse complement.
ACAAGAGATGCAGCTTCAAAAATTATTTCTATTCACTTTCCTAAGTGCTTAGTTTGCTCTGACAGAGATACTGATGACTCTGTGGTCTCAGCTGACCTTGTTGTCATTGTTTTCAGTGAAAAAGGGAAAAGAGAGTAGGACTGGTTAAATCTTTTCTCTCAATGCTTGATACCCAAAGCAATATCACCAACTTCTGGGAATGAGATATTTCTCCCTATCCACATGTTACCCAGTGCCCAGATGTGCCAATTTTCCCTCAATTCCCAAGGTTCCAGACTCTAAGCACCCCTCTCCTTTCAGGAGGAAATGGGTCCCAAACCCCAGCACAGCACTGGCACAGTGATTCCAAGTAAAAATGTGAATTATAAATAAAATGTCAGCGTTAGGAGCTCTGCCATAAAGTCACCACGTCCTGCAGATATTTTTAATCAGATTTTCTGAGAAGACTGACTAAAAATAACAGACATGGCCAAGTGATTTGTGCACTTCAGAAAATTTTTCCCTTCACTCATGGAGAATAGTAATTAGAGACAGAAAAGTTGCTGAGGCCCCAGAGATCATCTTAGCTTAATGCCACTGATATTGATCTCATGTTTATGCAATCACCATCACTGGTCAATAAAGTCTATAAATGGCTCCCACATGAGTACTAATAAGAATCAAAACTCGTGTTTTAAAGGGAGAATGGATTGTGAGCAAGTCATCCACTTTCAGCATTTGCTCTAATGTTCATGCTACATGACAAACACTGAAATAAGCTCATTTTGGGCTCTGCAAACATCATTGCTGTAGGGAGCTTGCTCATTTATTTGTGACAAGTTATTTGTTTTCTGCTTTTAAAGAAGGCTGCAATGTAATAACTGAATTTTGCCATGAGGTTGAGCTTAACCAGAGCTCCCCAGAAATTCAGTTCCTCCTTTTGGCCATGGGAAATCAGACTGTGGCCTAATTTCTGGTAGAACTGGACATTTCCCATACACATTTTAACACAGGCTTGATGAACCTAAAAATGCCCTCTGCTCTCTGCTTATTACAAGAAGAACTTAACAGACAACTCAGATTCATGATGATGAGATGAATCCCATCTCCCCACTGTGCACAAAATTAATCCAAAATTAAGATATATCACTGTCTCACTGATTTTGTTACTAGGGTTGAGCTTGTCACCACTGTCCCAAGGTAACCAGCACAGCAGATGTACCAAATTTCTTGTTTCTGACTCGACCCTAATATACCTTGATATGTTGAAAGCTTAAACCAGGTGCCTGCACTGGGTGCTGTGTGAATGGCTCTGTGTAAATGCAAAATGTAAAAACTAAATCCCAATAAATCCATTTGTTTTACTGTTAACTGAAATAGAAGTGGGTTCTGAAAGAAGGATCAAAACTGCCTTTTCTACAGTCTTCAAAATAAAGCACCCAAACTATGTAGAAGGGAAATGTGCAGGGAATTGCAATGCCAGTAAGTACAGCCAAGGAACAGCCTCTCTGCTGCCATTGCAGGAAAAAGCAAAAAAGGTTTAGCATTTAGCATATTAATTACACTAAAGAGTAAAATTACCTGTATATGATGCCCTTGGAGTGGAGGAACTGGAGCCCACAAATTATTTCAGCAGCATAAAACCTGAATGACAGAAGGCACAGGTCAGAACAGGAGCTTCTTCCCAAAGGTTTTTTCAATTAGACCCAAAAAGAGAAAAACCTTGTCCCCACAAGAGCCAAAATTTCTTTAGGTTCCAGAAGGTTTGGAGTGTCTCCAGAAGGCTTGGGGTGACTGTGTTTTCCTGATGGGTGATGTGAGATTCCCAAAAGCAGGGGGAATCTGAGATGGGGAGCACAGACAGACTCCCTGCCCAGATTTATGACCTGCTTTTCAAAGAATCCTGGAATTCTGGAATTATTTAGCTTGGAAAACCCCTCTATCATTGAGTCCAGCCATTAACCCAGCACTGCCAAAACCACCACTAAAAAACCACATCCCCAAGTGCCACATCCACATTTTTTGAACACTTCCAGGGACAGTGATCCCACCACTTCCCTGGACAGCCTGTTCCAATGACTGAGTACACTTTCAGTAAAGAAATTGTTTTCTGGTTTTGAAAGCTTATCCATAATATGGGCTATCCAGCAGGCTGGTGGCCTTTCTCTGGAGTTGTTTTTTGAGCTCGAAGTCATTGTTCTCAGCACATTTTGACCCAAAGGTCAAAGAGGCCATCATTGTGAAGAATGAAAGTGCTGTCCCAGAAGTGAATGAAACCACAGGATCATATCCCACTCCAGTGTGGCACAGCTCTGCTCCCTCAGTCTTCAATGCATTCGCCCTTAACTCTGGATGTTCAAATTCATTTGAAAAATATCACCAAACACTGATTTAAAATATGGTGTGGGTTTTTTATTATTAAATTATTAAATAAACGTAATTCCTATAGTGGTTTCAATGTTGACTTTCAAAATACCTTTTGCTTGCAGAAGGATCAAAAGCACCTTTCATATATTCTAATTCTTCTATTTGCTTTAATCAAAGCTAAATACATATTTAATTCTCTGCTGGTATATTAATTTTTTGTTTAAATTTACCTTTTGTGCTTTTGATAGGTTTTCACCCCACCCCCTTGAACTTTAAGTGGGGAAAAAAGGGAAAATCCCATTACTTCTGACAAACAACAGCTTCACCTCTGACCACTGGGCTGGGAACCTCAGCTTCAGCAGGTCCTGCAATTTGGCTACAGGGTGTTGAAAAGCAGCAAGGTCATGTCTGAGTGAAACCAAGACTAAAAGTCTTCTGTGGGAGGGAGAAGAGGATGGGAAGTGACTCACTCCAGTCCCTCCCTGAGCTGGGAGAATGTCCTGTATGGGTCTGTTGAGTTTGGGGACAGCTGGGACAGAGAGGCTTCCAGCACAAGCATCATCCCCACTTTTCAGCTGGGCAAGGTGGAGAGAGGTGAAATAATCTGCCCAAGATTTCCTCTGCAGGGCAGGGGCAGAGCAGGGAATAAAATCAGGCCCAAAGGCAATGGTAAATGTCTTACGTTGCTCTGGGGAGGTCGAACTTGTGGCAGCTCTGGATGTGGAACATGAGGTCTCCTCCATTGAGGTATTCCATCACAAAAAAGAGGTTTTCCTAGAGAATGAGACAAGGAGATAATAAATAATAAAATCAAACTGCTCAGAAAACACTCAAAAAGAGGAAGGAAAGTGTTACTGTGAGGGTTTTGGAAAGAAAACAGCTTTTTTTTTAGATTCCTCATTTCTCCTCTTGGTTCCCTAAGCCCAAACTCACATTCCCTGCTCTGATTTCTATAAACACCACTAGCAAACACTGCAAAGCCCCTTCATAACCAGCTGGGGCCGTGGATTTTTACCAGCAGAGCTCCAGGCTCACAGAAAGGGGTCAGTGACTTTACAGTGCCCGTACAGTAGAAGGACAGATGGACAAGCTTCTAGTGGAAAAGGCAAAAATCACTCCCAGCTCTCCTCTGGTCCCCATCCCAGTTCAGTACCCATCCAGTGGAGTCACTTCAAGCTGGTGTCACCTGCATTCCTGCACAGCTTCTGTGGAGGCACCTGGGGCTGACTCTCTCAAGTCATCAGAGACACCAGCCAGACACAGCCATTTGTTCCAAGTACATGCTTGATTTTAAGCCTGAAAGCTGCTGTATGTAACTTGCTGGTGGGGAAAGTAATGAATTAATCATGTTTCTAGATACCCATTGAGCACTTGCATGGTCGAGTTGTTGTCCTCAGTTACAAGAAACCATCAGTTGTTCAACCAGGGCAGTGAAAAACTCTCCTCCTGGCACACAGAAATGATGGAATCTCTCTATATATCATGAGCAGAACTGATCACTGAGGTTTCTTTTCCAATCCTTGATACAGAATCATGGAATCACTGCATGGTTTGGGTGGGAAGGGACCTTAAAGACCCCTAAGGTTCCAACCCCCTGCCCTGGGCAGGGACACCTCCCACTAGACCAGGTTGCTCATGTCCATGACACTGATCCACTCACAGCTGCAAGAGCCAAAACTCACCACCAGAACCCTGCAGAAGCTGGTTTGGATTGATGCCTTCCACTCTGAATTGTCTCTACAAAGCAGAAAGGACACCTTTTTCTGAAGGAACGGATCTGCACACTGAGCTATGGTCCCAGTTTAAACTTCTGTTTTGGGAATCTCACCTTTTGTGCATAAGTGCAGGAACAAAACAAAATGGATGTGGTATTTTTCCCCCTCAAAGCCTCTCTCTGTTCTGTACACACCTGAAGTCAGTCATCTCTAGGCTATGCTATAAAGTTTATGAATATCTTCCTTGTGTTGCCTATTGCCCATTACATTTTTTCTGGGGGGCAAATAGAGTTATTTTCACTTATATTTTTAACAGTTGAAGGTTTTTATCCATAAAAAGTATCTCTGGCAGCAAGCCAAGAGCTGGCTATGTTCAAAAATCACAAAAGTGCTTGTTCATTTCAAACAACAGCTGTCTGCTCTAATTTGTGCAATTTCTTTAGCCAGATCCTCTTAATTACAGCACTCTAATTTAAATGGACTCACTGGAAACCCCACCTGTTATCCAACAAGCTCAAAGCCAGATCTGGCCTCCTGGGGAAAGAATACAAATTCCATCACTCAACCAAATGGGTGCAGGTTTTCAGTGTTTCTTGCACCTGCAGGGGGCTGTGCACATAAATGAGTTTCAGCAAGCAAAAAAGGCCAGAGGAAGGTGGGAAATTTAGTGAAGAAATGTATAAATGCTGGAAGCAATGTGAGCTCAGGAAAATACATGAACAGATGCTCTTTGGGAAGGTGCACAGGGAGGTGATGGGGTTTAGCCAACAACACACCAGCAACCATGTGTGTCCTGCTGGGACTGAAGAAACCTCATGGGGCTTGAAATGGGCCAGACTCAGCTTTAGGGGTCTGGGAAGGAAAAAAACCCCTCAGTTCCCCTGTAAAGTCCACTGATTTTGGGTACACCTCATCACACATCTCTAATTGTAGCCTGAAATCCTTGTTTATCCAGTAGAATGAGCAGTCATGCTCTGCTTGTTCATGGATTGAGCAACATCTGATGTACTTATTTAAATGAAACCAGGGACTCTGACTTGAAACTGGGGACTCTGGCAGCATCCTTGAGGGAAGAAAAGGTGGAGCAACCCCTCAGAATAATTTACATCCACATATACAAACCCTGTTGCTCGTTAAGTCATGGAGCTGGAGAATACAAACTTTACTCAGGAATGTTTAGTACTGAAGTTTATGATATATCAGGTGCTATAGAAAACTCTATTGAAAAGACAGACAGGATCACTCTGACTTTCCTGCTCTTGGAAGGGGTTTGGAAGTTCCCCTTGTTTCTTAAGAAGTGCAGATTCCTGGAACAGCTCATGGAAGAGAACTGGTTGAGATCAGCCCTACGTCATTGTGAGTGGTGAGGTGTAACCAAGAAAGGCCAAGTGCAACAACTTGCTGCAGTCAGCTTCCTAGGTCTGAGATCTGCAGAGCACATTAAATATGGGAAGTGGCAAAACCCGTTGTAGAAACCACCAAAAATTCAAGAGAGAGCTGAGGTCAAAGGGTCGGAGTGGCGGGGGGGACGTTCTTGCACACAGGCTCCACTTCACTGCCCCTTGTCCTGGGAAAGTTGGCTGATGGCTCCTGCCAGTCCTGGGAGGCTCTGGAGCCTGTCAGCACTTGGAGCAGGCAAGGGGGTTTTATCTGGTTGAAAATGTCCCTGCTCACTGCAGGGCAGCTGGACTAGATGACCTTTAAAGGTCCTTTCTAGCCCAAACCACTCCCTGATTCTCAAGGCTCTGCCATGCCCTTATCCCCTGCAGCGGTCCTGTGTCACAGACATATTTTATGAAAAATCCTTTTGTTAGGATCCTTTCTCCTGAGAAGCTGAGAGGCTTCAGAAACTAAATGTAAACAATGGTTATCTGCTGCTGTGGAATGCAACAGGTGCATCTGTGATTGATCTCATGTGGTTGTTTTTAATTAATGGCCAATCGCAGTCCAGCTGTCCCAGACTCTCTGGTCAGTCACAAGATTTTATTATCATTCCATTCCATTCCATTCCAGCTTTCTGATGAAATCCTTTCTTCTATTCTTTAAGTATAGTTTTAATATCTCATTTTCTTTTAACATTAATATATATCATAAAATAATAAATCAGCCTTCTGAAACATGAAAGATTCTCCTCTCTTCCCATGTTGGAGTTGCCTGCAAATTCAGCAGTCCTGCCTGTGGATGTTGAGCAAACAACAGGAATGTTGTTGCTCAATGTGAGACCCACACAGCTCTGCAGAAGGCTTGGAAAGAGTGTCCTGTTCCTCTGTCCTGCAGGCAGGTGACAGACAGAGTGCTGACCACCTGTGGGAGCATCCCTGGGTAGCAAATGCTCAAGCTAAACTTCTGGTCATGGTTCTGGACTCACACAACAGAAAAAGTTTGGTGCCATGACAGACCTCATGACCATCTTTTGTGACCACAGAGCTCAAGGAGGATTGTAAAGGCCCTTCCTTCACTCAGAGATGGACACTGCACCAGGGTAGTTATAAAATCATAGAAATTCTGAGCTGGAAGGGACCAACAAGGATCATCACAGTCCAACTCCTGGACACAGGACACCCCTGAGAATCACACCAGGTGCCTGGGAGCATTGTCCAAACACTTCCTGATGTATTTAACACCAGAATATCTGTAGGGGGATAGAATATAAGAAAATAAAGATAGTGTAGAAAGTAATCTCACCCCTAAGGAGCTGCAGCTGGGCCAATTATCAAAGATCAGGAACAGGCCTGACTTTAACAGGCCACAGCTGTAAGCAATGAGCAGAAGATGCTATAAAAGAGTGGGGTGGCTGGGTAAGAAGGGACCTGGAGTCAGTTGAGGGCTTTGTGAAGGAGAAAGAGTCAGTGCTGGGAGGAGCCGCCCATGAGAAACACCAAGAAGGTTTGGAACTTTTGTGACAGGAGACAACAGTATGGAACCCCCGCAATAAGATGACAATAAATATCCATATATCAGTGTTCCAGATTGCAATGCAAGATGTATTCTACTGCCATCTGTATGACAGATTACCTTTGTCAAGTGGGCAGTTTGCCTTATCTCTCTCTGAGTGCTCACAATCACTCCTCCCTTGGGAGGGGACATCTGCTGATAACAGCTATTGAATGTCACTGCATGGCTGATAAGAACTGCAGCTTCCCACTGGGAGATGTGTGCCCAGAGGGAGGAGCCAAGCATTCCTACCTGGATATAATCTGGAGATTCTGGAACACCAGCACGGCTTCTCCACTGGATTCCCCAGAGGAACAGCAGCTGCCTCTCCCACTGGATCTTCAGAGGAAGAATACATCCTTCTCTACAAATCCCCCTTGCTCCAACAGAACCACCTCTGACACTGCAGGAGGGCTGCAGGCACAATTCCAATGGGACTGCTGCCAACACCCTGACCCACAGGGTGTCAGGTTGGGTTCTGACTCTGTCAGTGTTGTTCTAGTGTACTGCATTGTTTATTTTATTCTTTTATTTTTCCTTTCCTATTAAAGAACTGTTATTTCCTGCTTCCATATTTTTGCCCGAAAGTCCTTTAAATTAAAATTTCTAGCAATTTGGAGGGGGGGGGGAGGGTTTACGTTCTCAACTTCAGTCAGGGGAGGCTTCTGCCTTCCTTAGCAGACTCCTGTCTTTCCAAACCAAGACAATCAGCCATTCTCTACTTCTAGGCCATCTCCCATCTCTCTCCATTGCAGCACTGGGAACAGGACAAACCCTTCTGTGGGAGGGTGAAGTGCTGCTCCTGCAGCAGACAGAGCCCTACAACATGAGGTTGTACAACACACAGACATGGCAGCAGTGTCCTGCACAGCATAACACAGCTCCTGCACACAAAATAACACTGCTCCCCAGTCTTGCCAGTGCTGAAAGCCTGGATTGCTGCAGGAACTCACTTCCCTGCCCTTTCAATCCCTCAGTGCCTGTGCTGAGCTCCTCCCCACAGAGCCACCTGCTCCCTCTCCAAGGCATGGCAGGGATGGGGTTAAACCAACCTGCTCTGCTGCACTGCTGGGAGAATGAATAGGCACTATCAGAGATGCTTTCAACTTTATAAACAATGAGTATAAAGCAGGCAGCATTTAAATGGATCTTTTGAAGGTACATCCTTTAATAGGCTCTTAAAGTCCTTTAACCAGCTGGAAGCCCTCCAGAGCACTTTTCTGCAGAGATTTTCAGATTTTTGTTTTCTTTGCATTTTGAAAGCACTTGCATACATACAAATACACAATTTAACACCATTTACCGAGGAGCAAAAATTCTTCTTCCCAGGGATTCCAGGAGGATGGATGTCAGAATAATTAATGCTGCAGGACAGTGTGGATTTACCTGTGTTTAGATCAGTTACCCTAACAAATGCCTCCATGTGGAGAGGGCTCTAGATCAATCCTGCTGCATTCCCATTGAACTAGGCTGTCCCTAGATAAGGGAAAGGCTGGACATGATGCAATTCCTGCAGCTGGCTCTGCTCTCACCTTTTCATGCAGCTCAGCACAGCCTGGATGCTGATGCTGATCCACACCTTGGATCTGTTTTATTTCATGGGAAAGCTGGCAGCCAAAAGCTTCTCCAGCCTTTTCCACCACATCACTGAGTGCTGCAATCCCTTGAGAGCATCCCATCCAGTGGGAAAGAGGGCAGTGCAGTCCTCTCTGTGTCCACTGTCACAAGGAACAGTTAACACAGGGTTACTCCTTCACCTCCACTGGAATTTGCACCAGAGCAATCCAAGTTTTAATTCTGTTTTTTTGGTTTAAATATTTTTCCCCACCCTCTTGTGTAATATCAGCCAGTCTTCTGGAGATGGCAGCATTTCTTACAGCTGCCCAATAATCCAGCCCAGCCTTTTCTCTCAGTGTTTATTCCTTGTTCTAATCCTTGCACTCTCAGCATTCCTGGCTGTTCGAGCTGCTCGTTTGGGATGCTCAGCATGATGTGCCCATCTGCTTGGTACAAAGCACAGGAATATATTTATACATATGAATATATATTTATACACATAAATAAAATACATTTGCAGAGAGGAAGGTGCAGACTTGGCTTCCACTCGAGCTCTGAGATCCCAAGACCTTTCCTCACACTCAGAGCAGACAGAGCCCATCACTCACTGATAAACTGAGGCACCAGCAGCCCAGGTCTTGTAAGAGAAGTGGTTCTCCCTATCAGTGTCCAGCAGAATCTTGGAGAGAGACTGATTTCCTCAAGGCTACAGAAAGATTTGTCTGAAGTTTTGTGGATTAAAAAAAAAAAAAAAAATTCACTAGACCAAAAACGAAACAAAAACTAGCCAAATCCATGAAACGTAAATATTTTAGCCGTTGAAAAACATAATAAAATTTAAATGCTTTTATTTTAGGAAGTAATTTTTTTTCAGGATAAAGTGCAGCTAGACTACAGATTTTTAGAAATCTCAGGCAAAGCTGACTGCATTTTGGGCTGATTTTCCTCAGGCTGGACAATGGGGAGGCAATGACAATATGTGTATTGAATATGGCATTCATCTTTTACTTTAAAAAACCCCACTTCTGAGCTATCCTCCTCTTTTCCTGGCCAATTCCTTCCCCCAGTTCACATCACATGGGCTAACATCACCTAGAAGTGTCTTACAAAAACTTCACATATTTGATATTTTAATTACAGCTGCTCACACCTCCTCTGGCACAACCCTGTAGAAATCCCAAAGCTCTGCTGAGGCGTTGCTATTTCTGCTAAACCACGTTGAAATTTTGGCCAGGATCCAACAAGACCTTGCCAGCTTTCCTGCCTGTTGGTTGCAAGAGGCAAAATCCTCAGAGCTTTCCTAAAATTTCCCATCAGCTGCTTCAAATTTGGCCTTGAATCAGATTTTTTCCAAGCACAAAGTACTCAGAATACTACAGGGATGGACAGATATTTCCAAGAAAAAGTAGGAGGATGGAGCTAGGGATGTTCAGGAGGTCCCTGGCACCACCAGGCAGAGGAGCTGAACATGCCAAGGGTGTGAAATGCCCCCATGCCAACCCCATGCTCTGATTCAGGGCAAAGAAATCAGCCCTGCCCCTCAAGAGGCAGTCAGAGAGAGAAGAAAACTGAAATCATGCTTGGAAAAAAAAAATAATTTCAGGAATTTAAGTAACCTCTGAGGAGATATTCTAATGAAAAATCTGAAAATACCCATGGAAAACAAAGAATTTTCAAATTATGACCACACTTCTTTTACAATTCTTTTCTCCTTCTTGCCGGTGTAAGAGATTTTTCAGTCAGTATTAAGCACACAAGGGCAACAGAGGATGAGAAAAAGGCTCACCACCAGGAAAAAAACACGTAATACAACACTAAGCAGAAAATAAACATTTCTGTAATATTTTCTTTTAAATTGCAGTAACCATTACTTCTCTTTTGGGTTGAGATAATCTTCTCTGATGCTATTTTGTGCTGCAAGTCAAAATGCCTCAAGATTTAATTTGCATTTAGGTAAAGGGTGTTAATAAAACTTGGTCAATGAGGTAAAGAAACAGAAATAAAAGTGACTTTCAAAAAGGGGAAGCCTATTTTTATGGCAGAAGATCAGTGAAATGCAAAAAAGAATAAAACATAAGCTCTGGGATGCCTAGTCATTATTTTGGCATTACTGATTTTGGGATTTCACAGAATTATAAACATATTTTTCCTCCTCTTTAACATAACAGCATCCCTTTAAATCTAGTACAGCAGAATAGCAGAATAGCTCTTTGAGCTTATTGTTAAAATTCAGAGTATGTAATTATGCCAGCTGAGTATCTGGATACAAAGATGACTGCAGTAAAATAAAACAGAAAATTTCAAAAAAAGATTGGACAAAAAAAACCCACGCAAACACTGTGGGCTTGTATTTATTCTCATGCAATAAAACAAGAAAAGTATTCAGAATTTTGAAAGCATCGATCATTCAGACTCCAAAAACCTGTCTGAAGGGCCATCCAGATTTATGTAATTGAGCAGTCACTCATTACCTGGGTGGAGGTGAGGAAGAAACTCATCCCAGAGCTCAGAGAGCTGCCAACAGATTAAAGGACTTTTTCCCCCTCTGGAAACATGTGGACTATTGAGGTCCTTGCTTTGGTGCAGGAATATTCCTGGTTTTACTGTCCTTTGCAGAGACACAGCACCTGGAGCAGCTCAGGAAGCCAAAGCATGAGGCATTCAGAAAGGCATTGGCACATGTGTTTCTGTTTACTTATCTATCCAGTGAAACTCCAAGAAACAAAAAAATGTCATATTTTCAATATTAAAATCCATAGAGGGACTCTACACAGCAGTGCTGTGGCTTCTGCCCATGGCAGGGGGATGGGAATAGGTGATTTTTAAGGTCCCTTCCAACCCAAACCATTCCATGATCCTAAAACTATTGCCATAAAAGACATTCTGACAGCCACAGTGCTTTGAGCCCTGGAGGACCATCCAAGGTTGTCACAGCTCCCAGCTCTGGGTGACTTTCCTGCCCTGAGTGATCTCTGCTGGCTTGCAAAGGTCAGGGGAGAAAATACAGGGGAGAAAATCAACCAGAGCCCAGAGCAGCTTTGGCCTGGGCAGCCCCATCCCAGCTCCTGTCTGTGGAGCTAAGATGGGGAGATCACACAGATTTAAAGAGGCAGGGATGGCTTGGGATGAGATGGATGGGAATTCTTTCTCCATGACAGGAGGGCAATTCTGTGCTGCTGCCCTGAAGTGCTGAAAAAAAATCATCTGGCTTTTTGAGCCTGGCACCCATGAATTTTTCAGGCACTCATTGCTTTTCCATCCTTCAGTTTTTCCCCTTAAACAGTCAGTAAATCCCACCTGGATCCTGACACCACCCCATTTGGCCTCTCCTCTTTTTGCTGTGGTCTCATGAGGGGACACTTGCATGCCTGCACTGCCTGAACCCAGACTCCAGAATGTCCCTGCTGCACCATCCTGACCCTGACCTACTGTCACAGACATGTTTCATGAAAAATCCTTTCCTTAAGGTTTTTTCTCCTGAGAAGCTGGGAGGCCTAAGGAACAAAATGTAAACAATGGTTATCTGCTGCTGTGGAATGCAACAGGTGCATCTGGGATTGGTCTCATGTGGTTGTTTCTAATTAATGGCCAATCACAGCCCAGCGATCTGGACTTTCTTGGACAGTCACATGCCTTTGTCATCATTCTTTTTCTATTCTTAGCCAGCCTTCTGATGAAATCTTTTCTTCTATTCTTTTAGTATAGTTTTAATATAATATATATCATAAAATATTAAATCAGCCTTCTGAAACATGGAGTTTTTTAGTATAGTTTTAATATAATATATTATTTTAGTATAGTTTTAGTATACTACTATTCTTTTAGTATAGTTTTATACTAGTGTGTATATATATATACTATTATAAAAGTATATAGTATAGTATATATATAATATTTTTAATATATATAGTACTAGTATATATATAGTATATAGTATATAGTATATAGTATATAGTATATAGTATATAGTATATAGTATATAGTATATAGTATATAGTACTAGTATATATATATACTAGTATATATATATGTATATAGTATATAATACTAGTATATATATATACTAGTATATATATACTATATATAGTATATAACTATTCTTTTAGTATAGTTTTAATATAATATATATAATAAAATAATAAATCAGCCTTCTGAAACATTATCATCTCTTCCCTCATCCTAAGACTTTTATGAACATCATCACAACCTACAGCTCCCAGACCAGGCTGGAGCACAGACAGCATGGCTCTGCTGCTGACTTCAGTCAGCATCCCTCTGGAGATATAGGCAGCAATCCCTGGAGTAAAATCTCCCTCATAGAGCTGTGACTGCTGTCAATTTTTTCTCTCTTCAATTAAATCTTGATCTTCTTTGCTTTTGGAGTTGTGGCATTTATATTTTCCTCTGAAAACCAGCCCTCCTCAAGTAGGGAGTTAAAAGGATTCATTCCCAGCACACATTATCCCCACTCTCAGTCCCAAAGGGGTTAAACATGAATGCCTGGGCTCAATGCCTACAGCACCTACAGCAGTTCCCAGATGTTCCCTGTTATAAATTTAACCTGTCTTTAAACAGGTGCCACATCCACAGATGACTGGGATGTAGCACAGAGGTTGTATTTGTTTCTCGTGAGCCTGCAGAAGAACCTCCCACTGGTCAGATCCTAACCTTACACTGAGCAAGGCCTTGTGCCACCAAACCCTGGGGCTGAGCAGGGACTGGGAGCATCCAAACAAACCCCTGAACAAGCAGCCATGAGACAGTGCTGCTCTGAAATTGAGCTAAGAGATATCAACCATCTCTCAGGAATGGTTTGAGTAGGCTGGACAAAGACAAACCCTCAAACTTCCATGGTTACTTTCTATGCCTTGTGTGTGCTTTGGTGTTAAGGCTATTGGTGGTGCCTCTGGGAAGCTGAGCAGTTGTTGGCATGTAGGACCATGGAAATATGTGGATTACTTAAATGTCACTTCAGTTTTGGTTTGGAGTCACAAGCAAGGTTTCAGGAGCTCTGAGCTGCAGAACCACCAGTGTCTGATGCCATTTAACAATAACTGGAGGCAAAGAAGTGAATGACAGCATGTTTATCCTCCAAAACCAGGGTTTCTTGAGTTGGCTTTGATCCAGGCTAGCTGCAGCACAATGCTCCATGGTCCAAGAGGTTCAGATAACTCCATGAGGAGTCAGTGTCATCCTTACCCTGGCTGTGGCCTTGGCACATCCTTGGCCCAGGGTACCAGATGCAGATTTTAACAGCAGATTTTACCTCAATGACTCTTGGATGCCATAATCCTCAAATACACCATCCCATCCCCAGACTGATGTGGGAAAAGTAGATTAAATTTCTGGAGCTATTTTCTGAGTGCTTAATCTGAAGATCCCTTCCCTGAGCACCACTTCATGTCCCAGGTGGACCCCAGCAGGCTGAAGCCCTTCACCAAGCATCTGTATTTCAGTAAAGCATTCTCAGCCTGTGGAAGAAGGTGGCAGATGCTTGTCTCACCTTGGTCTGGAACGTGCAGAAGACATGAGTGAGGAATGGGTGCTCCCAAGCCAAGGAGAGGACTCTCTTCTCCACCATCGTGCACTCAACGTCATCGTCCATCAGCACCACGTCCTTCTTCAGGGCCTTCACAGCAAAATACTGGTCTGTGCTCTTCAGCTCGGCCAGGAACACCTGGAATGGAAACAGCTGCTCAGAGAGAGGGATTATCTTCTCTCAGAACAGCCATGTGAGGGTGGGAACTGAGCTCCTGGGAATTCACTGGGGTACACCTTAAAAACCTCGATGCTTAAGGCCCCATTCTGCCATTAAGGACTTTGAGTTTGCTCCCCACACCCAGAATAGTTTTATGAAGTTGAGCCCTGGAGAAGGATGTGAAAATCTTGGCAATTACAGGAGAAGGGTACATGCCTGGATGGAAAGGACATGCCAGAGAGCCAAACACCTCTGATAACAGAAACCATCCCCATGCAAATGCTCCTCAGATACATTTCCTGTTTTCTGACTTCAAATAATAAAACACAGAATAATGCTTTGTCAGCATTTGAAATGCAAATACCCTGCACCAGCTCTTAAGCAGGTGGAAAATGATGTCCACCAGTAGCTGGACTGGTTTTATATCAGATGTCTTTCCCTCCTTCCTCTCAGTTTTCAGGTCTGAGCACACAGGCTGGGTCCCTGGTTCTTCTCTGAGAATGGGAAAACACCTCCCAGAGGAGTTACAACCTCTGTCTATTTTTATAGGCAGGGAAAATTAAACCCAGAGCAGCAGAGAAGGGTTTCTAGAGACCACAGAGCAAAGAGGTCTCTCCTGGAAGGCAGTGACAGTCCTGATCTTCACACTAACAGCCTGCTGACCCTGTTTCTATAGACTGAATAAATGTGTAAGATTTATTTAAAGACCTCTTCAAAGAGGTCTTTGAAGTTCTCTGCCAGACACTATTTACTGAGTAAGCTCAGACACGTTTTAGCCCCGACAAAAGTTTTATTTATCCTTTTGGCTACTGCTGCATTTCACTTTGTGGCACCAGACAGAGAGTAGAGCCTCCCTCTGTCTCTGCACTGAATGACCAGAAATGCTCACAGTGCTGATGCTGCAGGCTCCCTTTTTACCCTCATGTTTGTGCTGGGCACTGCTCTCCTGGGGAAGCTGGGTAATGAATGTGCTGCATTTGTGACCTGTGCTGTGGCTCCCAAGGAGCAGGGGAGGCAATGCCAGAGCACATCCAGAGGGGGTGGTGGGAGATATCCTCAAGGATCTGCCCCTCAGCCCCCCAGGATCACACAGGCACTGAGATGTGACACCCTGTCCCCTCTATGGGGAAGTGAATCTCTCTCCAAGCAAATGAGGCCACCAGGAGTGACACCAGCACAGGAAACTCGTGGGTGAGTTTTTGTTGCAGAAAGGCACAAAATGGCCCATCCTCTCCACACCCACAGAGATGTGCACTTCAGAGAGATGCAGAAACCTGCAGAGTCCATGTCAGCATGAGGGCTAAAACAAGGTACAGAATGTGCTTCAATGGAGGCACTCAGGACTTGAAGAGATGAACACCTCTCACCTCTCATGAGATCTCTTTTGAGGAATGGTTTAGATAAGAAGACCTCCAGAGATCCTTTACTTCCAATAAAAATGTTTATATATTATATCCACACTCTTGATTGCAGGTTAGTCTGGAATATTGGTTTGGGGTACTCTGGTTTAGCTGTGAGATGCTTCAGCTCTGGCTCCCATGCAAACTGAGGACATGACAAGTGGACACAACACTTTCTAGTGGAAAATTTCCCTGTGCATTGAGCTGGAAATAGATGGTCTTTAAGGTCCCTTTCAGCCCAAACCATTCTATGATTCTGTGAAAGGCCAACACAGGAAATATTTTACCAGTGGAGGAACTGGCTGCAGCAATTGCTCCAGATCATTTAGCAGACAAAAAGCAGCCCTTTGTCAAGGCACAGTTTCCCCCTTGGAAAGAAGTGGGATGCAGGCAATGTGATCCATATTCCTTCTCCTTATTGGCTGTGAAAACACAATGGGGAGTCCCTCTGAAATTGCTTCTCTCAGCTCTGTGCTGGCACTGAGTAACACGAGTCCCCTGCAATGGGGAAGAATAATCCACAATTCACCAGGATTAAAGCATCCACTGAAAACAGGTGGTTCTTGTTTCAAAAGCACAAATCCTTGGCTGCTGCAGAATTTGCTTTGGGCTGCAGCACGGATCAGAGCTGGAAAGAGCAGTTTCTGCTCCCAGCTGGGACCTGCTACTCTGAGAGCAGAGCTGATCCACACTCAGCTCCTCAGCTCATGCTTCCACCTCCCTGTGAAGAGGGAGAGCACAGAGACCTTTCCCACCAGCTCTCTGGGGATATCCTGGTGTGACAGTGTTCACAGGGGTTCTTGGATGAGGCAAGGGATGAGAATGTTGACTCTGTGTTCAGAAGGCTTGATTTATTATTTTATGATATATATATATATATATATATATATATATTACATTATAACTATACTAAAAAGAAATAGAAGGAAAGGTTTCTTCAGAAGCTAGCTAAGCTAAGAATATAAAAGAATGAATGATAACAAAAGGCAGCTCTCTCTGACAGTCTGAGATAGCTCGGTCCTTGATTGGCCATTAATTATAAACATCTAAGATGGGCCAATCACAGATGAACTTGTTGCATTCTACAGCAGCAGATAATCATTGTTTACATTTTGTTGCTGAAACTTCCCAGCTTCAGCAGGAAAAATCCTAAGAAAGGATTTTCACAAAAAGACGTCTGCGACATCCTGGGGATCCATCAACCTGCACAGAAGGGGAAATTGAAACCCTGCCTGGGGCATCCCTGTCCTGTCATGAGAGAGCAGCTAATGGGACAGGGAGAAGGACAAGGTGAGGAGAAGATGGAGTTCAGGATTCAGCCATGCCAGAGAAGGATTCTTTGAAGATTTTGAGATTTATCAGCCATTGTGTGGCAGCAGGACCAGGGCAGGGACCTGTACTGGGCACTGGTGAGGCCACAACTCAAATCCTGTACTCAGTTCTGGGTCCATCACTACAAGGAAGGCACTGAGGGGCTGGAGCACGTCCAGAGAAGGGAATGGAGCTGGGGAAGGGGCTAGAACACCAGAAGGAGCTGGGAAAGGGCTCAGCCTGGAGCAAAGGAGGCTCAGGGGGGACCTTGTGCACAACTGCTGACAGGAGGGGACAGACAGGGGGAGTCAGGCTCTGCTCCAGGGAACAGGGACAGAACAAGAGGAAATGGCCTCAAGTTGTTCCAGGGGAGGTTGAGATGGGATATTCAAAAAAATTTCTTCACTGGAAGAGTGGTCAGGCATTAAAGGGGCTGCCCAAGGAAGTGGTGGAGTCACCATCCCTGAAAGTGCTCAAAAAACACGTGGATGTGGCACTTGGGGACACAGTTAGTGGTGGACTTGGCAGTGCTGGGTTAGCAGTTGGATGGAAAAACCTTGGAGGTCTTTTCCCACCTAAATGATTCCATTCATTCCAACCTAAATGATTCCATTCCGTGTTTTTCCCTAAGTGTCCCTTCAAACCAGATCTATTTAATGCCACACAAAGCAACACGCAAATGCCCACAGTGGTGTCCCAGTCCCAGTTCTTACCTTGCCAAAACTGCCCTTCCCCAGCATCTTGTGCAGGACAAAATCTTCAATGGTCAGTTTTAACTGCACTTGGTGCTCCTGCTGCTCCTGGGACTGCTCTCCCAAGTCTGACTCTATGAGGGATTCTCCCTTCACTGTGCCCTCCACTGGGGTCTCCCAGGAGATGCCTTGTGGCTCTGCAACACACATCAAAGCACCCAAATAAACCTCTGGACAGGAGCAGAAAATCCCCAGAACACTCACAGGTATTCTGCTTAGAGGTTTAAAAGGGTATTTTAGACAAATGGAAGTGTGGTGGCCATCTCTGAGTACATCTGCTCCCACACTGCTTTCTCTCCAGAGGAAACTTTACTCCAGTGGAAGCTGCATCTTCTTCAGTAGCTTTTTTTAAAATTCACAAACCACATTACAAACTCCTTCGTCTTTCTGTTTTATAGCACCAAATCCCTAATTTCTGGCCACTTGTCTTCTCCAGTCCTTCTTGCTGCTTGCCATTATGATGCAGTTTCATTTTTCAAGGTCTTTTCAAAACCCTAGGCAAAGCTGGGTGAAAAGCTGGGATGGCATTTTCACACTGTGCCCCTGCTCTGGATGTGAAGCATTCCAGATCAACCATTCCAGCCAGCCTGGAGTGGAATCACTCTGAGTTTTTTCCAATACTCCACTAACCTGGATTTATAAGAACTTGTAAGAGATTTTGTCCCTCACTGGATTTATCCCGTTGCTGTAACTGCTCTAAAATGCTGAACACTGCTCAGCAAACTCACCCACACGTGAAACAGATGTGAAACCACCTGAGGCTTCACTGTTTCACATCAGCACAGCCAGTTCTACTTGAACAGAACACAAATAAACACAGAGGGGGACATAATTTATTTTTCCTTGGGGTCCAAAGGGCACAGTCTCCCATTTACCCTCCTAAACATCTGTCCTTGTATGATAGAGGGCTGTGACACCTAGATCAGCTCCTGGGTGAGTGAAGTGGAGGCCTACCAGTGGTTTTCAAAGCTATTGGAATTCAACCTCCACCCAAAAATATGAAATCAGAAAGAAAATTAGCCATGGTGATCAGAAGGATTCCAAATATCCTGTTTAGAGCTTGGCAATAAATTCCCCACTCGTGTCACCCCCAACTCACCAGTTACCAACCGAACAACAGCAAAGCTCTGTCCTGTATCACCAGGAGGAATTACCTTTTTTCCCTGATGCTGGCAGGGCCTGAAGTGGTGTCACATCCTTCACAGGAACAGGGAAGCCAATTTCCAGAGGTCCATCCCTGGAGATCTGCTCACTGTCACGTTGGCAGCGAGCCTGGGGCACAGAAACCAGCAAATTTTGAGCCAAAATCACATGCCAACACCATGACTTCTTGAGTGTGACTCATAAAAGCCAAAATCTAGAAGAGTATCTAAAAATACTTAAACTATTTACCTGCTGGGTGCTCTCTATCATTGCCAGAGCTTCAGCCATCAGTTTCTGGTTCACTCCACAAAGATTTGCTACTTTTGCCTGGCACTTGTGGTGGACGTTCATGCCACAGGCTGAAAGAGAGAACACGAGGACAATGAAGGGTTGGGCAGGAGCAGGTGTTGGCCAGGGACAGAGATCAGCCACCTAAAGAGCTCCTGAGATGGCACTCAGGGAGTTTTTTGGTTCCCTATGGAGACTATTTTTGTATTTTCTCCTGGCTAGAAGTTGCATTTCCACATCCATCAGCCTCTGCAGGTACAGGCTACTAAAATTACAAGTCACCATCTCAGAGATAAACTGTAATCACAGAAGAGGATCCTGCCATTAGTTTGAAATTATGAAGACAGTGAAATGTCTTGGGTCTGACAATGGAAATAGAGCTTGCCAGTTCATACTGGGGGTGACTTGGGACATGAACAGGGTCACTGTGGTGCTCTTTGTCCCTTTGGGAAGCAACTCATCATCCTGCTGGATCAAACATCTCTCAGCTCATGGACAGTTGTCCTCATTCTTGAAGAACAATCCTCCCTGAAGGACAGTCCTGTAGACCACTCCTTTACCCTCCTGGGTGCTGTCAGAACCCAGCACATTGCTCTGGCTGCCCTGGGTTATTCCAGACCCTGACAGGGGGCTCAGAGACCTTGGCACAGAGTCACAAACAGCTGTGCCTTTGATTTTAGCCCATGGAAACAATTCCCAACTTTGTGTGAGGAGTTACAAGCCACAAGAGTTTGAGTAGAATGATAGTGAATTTGTCACAGGGTGAAAAAGAAAAAAGAAAAAAGAAAAAGAGCAATTTTGGGGTTTTAGAATGGGGGTTCAAGAGGCAAGAGAGAGGAATCTGGGTGTGTCCTGTCCTTCTCCTACTTCTTGTCCTCCATCTTCTGCTGTGATGGTGACACTTCTGGACTGGTTTAGAGTAGAGACAGACTGTCTAACGTAGGTGATAGGTACTGGAAAATTATTGTAAATAAAGTACAGGTAGTTGCTGGTATACAAAGCCTACACGACCCCAAGGGCAGGGACTGTGCCACAACCCGACCTGCTGGACAGATCTCAGCAGGTCAGAGAGAGAATGGAATAGATAAGAGCAAATAAAAAGAAAAAAAAAGCAGAACCAAGGAATCTCGACTTTTTTTTTGGTCATGAGGCTGGCAAAAAAGACTTTTAATACCTCAGGGGCCATCTCAACCACAGAAACCCCCCTGGGGGCCACCTCATAGTGATTTTACAGAGAAAGGCGATAAATGCGGTTTGGATTTTCAGACTGCCACCCTCCAAAGACAGCGACCCCTCCCACGCCCAGCTGGTGCCACCCTGGCCAGGACTCACCGTCACACTTGAGCCCCTGCCGTGCCAGCCCCCAGAGCAGGGTGCCACAGTGCTCACAGAACGTGGGGCTCTTGTAGTTGTACACTTTGAAGCGGTGGGGCATGTCGATCTTGAACCTCTCCTTGTGGAACTGCAAGACAAAAGCCAGGCTGAAAATCCACTCCTCATTTCCACCTCGGCGCCGTGGGGAAGAACAAACCTGTACCACAGAAGTTGCTTTCTCTACTGCTCTTTTATTCTTGGGTATGACTGCCAAGCAGAAATTGCTTATCAGGCTCACAAACCCAAATTTTGATACATAGTGACTGCAGTTCAGAGGGAATTGGGTCATTTCATCCCTGGCCTTGACCAAAAAACAGCTTGTGCCTCATTAACATACCCAGGCTCTGCTAATTCTCAGTGGGAAAACATTGGTACTTTTAAAAATCATTCACCTCATCCTGAAATAGATGCCTACATTTGTTGTCATGAATCACTCCTTGGAAGAGCCTGTTGTAATTCTCTTAGTGTGAAAGGTGATGACAAAGTTGGTTACATCTACCCTGGAGATGTCAGAAGAGAAGGGAGAGCAATCTCATCTATAAAAACTGTAGAAGGAGAACAGTAGTAAACAGAAGTTGTAGGACACAAGGTAAAGGGAATAGTGCTATCAGGAGTTTAAGATCTGGGTTTGCCTACCAAAAAGAAAATTTTAGAATAAACTGACATGAGAAAAATAAAGCAAATAACAGCAGAGATATCAGATCTCCCACTGACTGTTTCAGACAACACAAGCACAGATTTGTTCAAGCACAAAACTGAAAATTCAGCCTGATGTCCAGCTTAACATTGGATAGTGAAGAGTTTTCTCCAGTAAATCTCCACCTCATGTCCATTACTTCCCTCTGAGTTATACTTTATGCATTAGAAAAATGTCAGTTCTGACTCAGCAACTGCTTATTCTGCAGCTGCATTTGAGTAAATCTTAAGTAGGAGGTAATGAGATCACTGGGAACATAAAAAGCAAAGGGCACAGATGAGGTCACAGAGTCCTTAGCTCAGTAGGTCCTTTTGCTTCATCACAAGTTGCTTTGCAGTGGTGTAGGAGAGATCTGAGTGACACTCAAGACTTTTTAAAGGGAATCAAAATAAAATAAAATAAAATAAAATAAAATAAAATAAAATAAAATAAAATAAAATAAAATAAAATAAAATAAAACAATAATAATAGTAATACAACCTACCATTGTCTCTCTGCTATTGATTGCTGATCCTGTACACTTGGCTATTACTTTATCAATGCACTTCTTATGAATGGCAGCGTTACATTCTGCAACAGCAAGGGTGTCATGGTGTTAATAAAGAAATTCCTTAAGAAAATATTAAGTAAATAATGCCAATAAGAAAACAAAAGAAAGTTTCTTACGTCTGCATTGATAGCCTTGTTTATTCAGACCCCTGAAATGAACAGAGCAGTGGTTAATCCTGAGTTGTCTGAAAGGCTCAGTAGAAGAAAGAAGAGCAATGATTATCAAAGAAGGAGAACAAAACTGCTTTGCTTTTTATCACGCATTGTAGAGCTTATTTAATTTCATTATCCTCAATTAATCTGATGGTGCAGTGATTCTCTATGGTTCTCACAGCCTTTTCAGCACACATTCACATCCTGAATTTCAGGAAATCCCAACAGCAAACTGGACCAATGAGAAATACCTGTGCATTTTGCCAAACCCAAAAATATTTGTAAAAAATAAATTTAAAAATGAGGGGAATTTTTCACAGTTGGAATTACAACTGCAAACCACATCCTTAAAGTGATGCAATAACTCTACACGTAAAATGCCTAGGGTCTTACAGGAGGAGAACAGATATTTAACAGGGAATCATGGAATATTTTAGGCTTGAAAAGACCTTTAAAATCATCCAGAAAAGACCTTTAAAATCCTCCAGCCCAACCATTAACCCAGATCTCGCCCATGTTGCCCCCGTGTTGCCCATTTCCATGCCCAACGCTAAGCCACGTTCCCAAGCGCCACAGTGACACCAGCAAGGGCTCCTGGGGTTCAAAGGAGCAGAAGCCCAGATCCTTTTGCATTTACCAGACAAACTCGTGGCACACAGAGCAGAAGGTGGGCTGTGGAAAGAAGGTGGCTGTGAACTCGTGGCACTTGACGTTGTGGATTTTGGCCTGCTTGATGGCTCCCCTGCGCTGGTGCAAGGAGAAGAAGCTTTCAGTCTCACAGTCAGCCAGGTCCTTCGCATCTGGGAGGAGAGGAAAGGTATTTGAGTGTACCCTGTCCTGATCAGGTACCTTCAGAAAATGCAAATTGCCCAAGTACTATGTGACTGAAGCTGATGATTCACTGATGGTAATGAATACTCAAAGAAACACCATTTTATTAAACCCATGTTATGAAAAGTCTCATTTGGATGGTTTTTAGCTACCATTCCTACCCTGAAATGACTTTAGACTTGGGACACTGAGCTCTCTTGACTATTCATAACATTGCTCTTGAAACCTAGAACAAAAATTTCCCAAGGAGAGGTAATTTAATTATAAAACTCTATATGGCTGAAGAAACATGTCCTAAAAAGAATGAAATTCCATAAAAATTAATAATTACTGATATATGGACACAAACTTACATGTGTGTATATATATATATATTTTTTTTTTTTATTGATGGGTATTTAACAGAATCCTTTCTGTGTGCATATACATGTGTCATTAAGCAGATATTTATGTCCCAGGATATTTTTCTTATTTTTCCATGCCAACACTTGCCTTGCTGTTGGCTGTGCCCTTGTTGTAATTCATAGTTATTTAAACTTTTTGGGACAGCAAACAAACCAATTCTGACTTCACGCACACTTCTACATGAGCTTGTGCCTACAAATCTAAAATTCACACAGAAAATCAATCTCTGCTTATTTCACTCCTGCACTGCACAGTGAGTCACTCAGGTAACCTGTAAGAACTGGCTCCCTGTGTGATCTGATGCTGATCTTGATATTTGTTTTACAAGCACAGCTTGCATTTTCTATGCTTTGGCCTCCCTAACCCCTTTTAACACACAAACAGCAGTCCAATCTATATTAAAGGTAGGGATGGTTAAGAGAATATCAGCATGGCCATGGCTGCTTTCAGTGCTTCTCTGTTTCTATGAATGGAAGAGCCTTCCAGATATCTGCACCTCACAGCTACACCCTGCACCTGAGGGTATGAGAATACTGGCAACAAAGATGGGAGAATAAGACCAAGCATTTGAATTTAACCATTTCCTTCAACAGAGAAGAATGCAGCCCTTTCTACATGAAATTTTCCCTAATAGCCAGCCTGAGGCTGTTCCCTGAGGCCATTCCCTCTGCTCCTGTCCCTGTTCCCCGGCTGTGCCCTCCTGGCAGGGACTTGTGCAGAGCCACAAGGGCCCCTGAGCCTCCTTTGCTCCAGGCTCAGCCCCTTCCCAGCTCCCTCAGCCCCTCCTGGTTCTCCAGACCCTTCCCAGCTCCCTCAGCCCCTCCTGGTTCTCCAGACCCTGCCCAGCTCCCTCAGCCCCTCCTGGCTCTCCAGACCCTTCCCAGCTCCATTCCCTTCTCTGGACATGCTCCAGCCCCTCCATGAATTTCCTGCAGTACATAAAGCAGAATTATTTCAGAAGGAGCTGCCTCCTTATGTATCTGTTCTGTCTTGTTTAGCATAATGGGAATATCTGCCATTTAGTGGTAAACCAGCCAAAAAAATCTGCCTTGCAAATCACAGAAGAATGGTAACCACACAATAAAAATCACTTTTCTGGAGTTTTTCTTTCAAGCAGTTATGTTTGTTGTTATGGATCAGTCAGTAATAACATAGGCATTGCTTTTAGTGAAGACACCATGTCTGCCCCACAGCCCAGAAATCACAGCCATAAATTAACAAACAGAATCACTTGCCACTGATTTCCAGGAAGTATCTTGCATTCATCAGCATTCGCCCTTGAGGCTTCAGTTCTAGCTGGTTGAGATAAGTGAAAAACAAGAAAAAAAGTCCATTAAACAGTCACTCAGAGAAGGGAAAATCTTTTCAGATGACTTGCAAGCGATCTCCTTTTCCCAGTGGGAACTGATGAATAGCAATGAATGCTAATTTTCAGGTTTCTCATACCCATGTGAGGCAACAAGCAGGGTAGGAGCAGCTACAGAGAGAGGAGGGTTGATCTCATCATATCAAACACTCAGAGCAGCATGATAGGAGAGATGAATGTGATTAAAGCACAGAAGATGTGGGCAGCTTTTTAGACACCAAATTAGGAGCACCACTTTCTATAGAAAAAACGTTTTCCCAATGGATCCTGCAAGGGGAAAGTGGGAGCAGTTCAAAAAACCCAGCCAGCTTCAGACAGGTGATGCTGAAATCTTTTAGGCAGTCAGTTCTGCAAGTCTAACATCTTTAGAGTCAACCTGAGGGATGCTGCAAGCTCATTATTGGGGTGCCATGGTCCATTTGAAGTGTTGGGGCTGGGTTGGACTCGATGATCCTGAAGGTCTCTTCCAACCCAGTCATTCTGTGTGATTCAGGCATTTTTTGGAGCCTCCCCTATGGACTTGGCAATTCCCACCTACCTGACTCATCATCCATAAGTGCCTTTGGAAATCTGAATCCACTGGATTCATATTAGCTGGATTCTGCATTTAAATATTTCTGCCAGGATCCTTCTTGCTTGGACTAACACGGAACACAACCTCACATTCAGCATTCCAGTGAAGACTGCTCAAATTTACACCACCATAACTTCAGCGATTTTTAAGGAGTTGCTCTGACATAACTCTGAACTCAGGCAGCTGTGAATCAGCTACTTGATATCAGATAAAATTTTTTAAAGCTGTTTCCCCAGAGAACATAAAATAACTCATGCTCAGCCAGTCATACTAACATTTGTTCCCACTGGGTTTCCTCAGCAAAGATTAATACGTGGGCACAACTCACCTGAAGCAGGATCCTCACTAGCACAGGGCAGGTTTCAATTAAAATAAAAGTGCCAAGCTCTTCTCTTCTGACAAGTCTCTCCCTCAAGCCATGCCCAAGTAGTCTCCAAACATTATTCCAGCCAGTCCCCCTGTGCTGCTGGCGACACCACAGCCTGGCATGGACACAAGGACACCTCCCCTTACCCTACAGGAGCTCCCCAGCACATCCTGCAGGAGGAGAGAGTGATGCTCACCCATATCTCTGTCTTCCCATTGCTCTTCTTGCACCTCTCTGCCAGCACCTTCAGCTCCACTGTGGTCTCTGAGACCATTTCAGCACTTTTGTCCTTGACCACGATGTGCATGACCCGGCCATTGTTGATGTGGGCATCAAAAGTGCTGTTCCAGGGTGGGTACATGGTGGGCTTCTTCTGCACGTACACTTGGCCATTCTCTGTTGAGAGGAGAACACAAATTGATCCAGTGAGGGCTGCTCATGAGACCAAATACAGACATTTACCCTAAAAATGTAATTTCCACCCTTGACCCCATCAGTTCTGTTGAGGAGATCTCTAATGCTGACTCCAGCACCATAAATACCCACTTCTAATCAGGTGAATCCCATCCCACCTTGTTTATCACCTGTCCCAAAGCACTGCAGAATGAGACAGGTTTGCTTCAAACCCCCCAAAAGCTGGGTGCACTTTGGGATTAATGTCCAGCCCAGTAGCCAGCTAAGGGATGTTAAAACATGAACTGTCTTGCAGATCTGTAACTATCCCAAAGGGATGTAGAGTTTTCAATGAAACAAACTTTCCCTAATTCTTTAATTCCTGTTCTTTCACAGCATCTTAATATGGTGATGGGTAAAAAAAATGGATATCTCTGAGGTTTGCAGAGGTTTCTCTGTAACTGGGTCTCTCTGAAAAGAATCTCAGCCAGATTTATTTATGTCACAGAGCCAGTTTTACTTCATACAGCCCTGTAAAAGTCTTGGATGCTTACTCAAGGTAAGTTCTATATCACACCCTCTGCAAATATTCAACCCATCAAATGCTGAAGCTGAAGGAATAAGAGAAAAAGAGCAGCAGACCTGTGACCCCTATCTAAAGGCCCTGCTGCTATTTCCAATAATCCCAGATGGAAAAGAACATGCAGCTGGAAGGAAACACATGCTGAAAAAAAAATTTTCCCTAAATGAGAGGACTAATTCACAAAAAATCAGAGACAAAAATGAGGCATAAACTTTCCAGCATCCCGGAAAGCAGAAATCTCAGTAAAGGACCATCATTTCTCTGCTGTATCAGTGAAAAAGCCACAGATGCGAAACACAGCACTTGCAAAACAAGTGATTTCATTTGTGTTGCACTCTAGGACACCAGGCTTAAATAAACAAGCCCTGGAATGTGAATGAACTGCCCAACATACGGGATCAGACAGCCACCCCTGGTGCGTCCCGCTGACGGCTGTGGAATTCTGCCAGGGATTAATCCAACCCCAGGCTCCTGAAAAATGAAATTGCAACTGTCTTTCCCGGGGAGCAGCTTCCACTGTGGCTGGGAGAGCTTTTCCTGGAGGCTTTGCGGAGTTCAGACATGAAGCAGGAGCCTTCATGAAGCAAATGTCACCAAGGCAGGTGGCAAAATGGCACCCGGCCAGGTGGCTTGTGAAGGCAGAAGCCACTTTTAAAGGGCAGACTCTTTTTATATCTCAGAGGCACACATAATTTCTGAAATATTTTGTCATCAGTTATAAATTGCTGTAACACCTCCAACTGTATGGAGGTGTGTTTTTTTTTTTTTTTTCAGATTGCATTATAATGTGACAGGGTTTCTTTTACAAAATAAGCAAGTGGAAAAATGTAAAAGGCTACCCAAGATCTATCCACAACTTCTGAAATTGTTCACTGTGGTCTTGCTGTGACAACCCTGTGTCCACAGAGGATGTTCAACACTCTCAGATCCCTGGGGACCAATGACCTTTTCCTTATGGCTGGTTGACAAGGGACAGCCTTTGGCATGAACCCAAAGTCAAACTCCCTGGTTTTGGAAAAACACATTTATCATCTACCACTGTTGTGTTTGTAAAAACCCAGCCAACCAACCAAACAAACAAACAAAACCAAAACCAAAAAAACCCACAATTTGCCAGTGCTAACATAGAACCACAGAATGGTTCAGGTTGGAAGGGACCTTAAAAAACCATTCAGTTCCATCCCCCTGCCATGGGCAAGGACAACTTCCACTAGACCAGGTTGTTCCTTGGCCTTGAACATGTAGGCATGTCCTGCCCTGCTCAGCAATCATTTCTGCTCTAAAAAACTCCTTCATTGCCAAGTGTCAGTGCACAAGGCCAGGGTGATTAGCATCTCTCACCAGCTGTGCAGCTGATCCACTCCTACTCCTTGGTCAAGCCAAAATTTTAGCCAAAATTTGTATATCAGTGATATATATATTTTTTTAAAATTTTTAATTTTTTTTTTTATCCAATTACAACTGAGTAGTAATTCTTTGTCAAATCAGGGAGCTGGAGAGCAAATTATGACCAAAAGAAAAATGATCACGAAGCAGGGATAAGGCACAGTTTAGTGGTGGAACTAGAAGCGTTGGATTCACAGCTGGACTTGACGTTATTGGAGGTCTTTCCCAATCTTAATGATTCCATGATTCTGCCTCAAATATATTTAGTTAATGTTTGTCTGGAGACCTTTTGCCTTCTCGAAGCCTGCTAGAGCATGACAGCTCCTTGGGATGGTGACGGAGAGCATTCCTGGGATTTGGAGTCAGGCTCAGCTCCCCGCACGTCAGAAAGAGACCTCTGAGTGCTCTGTGTGGCCAGGGGGAGCTTTTCCAGGGTGTGATTCACCACACTCCTCATGGATGTGTCCCTCAGGCTGGGAGTGCTCACACAGCACTACCTGGGAATTACAGGGTGGATGGATTCCGTGGTGGCCTCACTTTCCTCAGTGCCTTTAAGGTAAAGTTGTCCATCCACACATTTAAACACCCTCCAGCAGGTTAACACCTCCCACAGGTGCTTCAGCCCACCCTAGGAGGGGAGGGTGAGGTGGATCAGCCCCAGGAGATCCTGTCCCACCATGCTCTGAGCCATCACCAGATGAAATTTCATCCCAGCAAACAGAAATCTCCCAATGTCAAAAAGTCACTTTCCTACACTCAGCCCTTACTAATGGAGAAAAGTTCCCTCAACCACAATTTTTTTGTTGGTGGAGGATTTATTATAATAATAATTAAAATAATTATAATTATTACACTAATAATTAAAATAAATATAATTACTATAATGATTATTGACTCTGAGGAGCACAAAAATGATATCCCTTAGAAAACACTTTTGTGTTTGTTGGATACCAGAAAACACTTTCAGCTCTGTGTCAGACAAATAAATATAGGTCTGTTCTGACCAAATTGATTTTATTCACTTTTAAACTGACACAGATTTCAATTTGAGTTATGGCTTTCAAAAGTCTCATTAAAGCAAACAGCCAGGCTCTGCACAGAGCTAAAATAGAATGCATTTTCTGATAAAAGTAAGATTTTAGGGATATCTTGTCATGCAGTATTTTCTTTCCTTTTGAATTTACTTCACTATATCTTCCATTAT
This sequence comes from Ammospiza caudacuta, assembly GCF_027887145.1. Taxonomy (NCBI): domain Eukaryota; kingdom Metazoa; phylum Chordata; class Aves; order Passeriformes; family Passerellidae; genus Ammospiza; species Ammospiza caudacuta. Next base: position 74,387,849 of record NC_080597.1, on the reverse strand, counting down.
TATTTGAAGTATCATTTAAGGCAAGACAAAGTTCAATGTGATAAATGCTGACTCAAATAAAAAAGGAACCCCAGTGAAATACTGAATTATTTTAAAATTCTCATTTTTTTTAAAACCACTTTAACATCCTCTGGGGTTTACAGTCACGGGGATTCTCAATAAATAGGGATTTCTGAGTGGATTTTATTTTTCAAAGAATCACAGCAGTCAAATTAGAAATGTATCAAAGATTTAAGCCAAATATCAGCCAATATGAGTAACTTCCTAACACTGAAGGTCTTGCTCTTCATGATCCTTTGAAAGCACAATTGGAGAACTTTTTATCCTTTCACTGGAATTATTTTCATGCATAAGACATAGAATAAATGTTTTCTGAAGGAGGACTCATCAGTGTTGCTCAACCAGGATAAATGTGCAACAATCCATAGATCCAGACACAGCAAACAGCTTCTCAAGAGGTTTCATTTTTGAACCTTTTACACAGCACAGCAATTACACAGATAAATTAACTATTTCTGCAGAGACTGGGCTCTTTGAGTACCTTTTTTTTTTTTTTTTTTTAATTATGGAAGTGGCTGGGTCTGTCAGTCTCCCCCCAAAAAGTGATTAACAATGATGGCCCTGCCAGAATATTTTAGCGCACTCAGATTTCACCTGTCTGGAGTCCCACTGACAAACCAACAACTGGTCATAGAAGGGTGAAACCAAATGCAGCTCGGCTCATCTGCTCTGTCACATGCTGGGGCTTGTAATGCAGCTGATAATTTCATCAAACTGGAGATACAGATTTGTCTGGCACCATCTTAAAATCAGATTGCCTTGCAGACCACGCCAAACCAAATTTGTGCTGTGCTGGGACACATAAAGGGCTTCACAAATCTTTACAAAGTGGGGTTGGAAATGGATGATTTTGAGGTCTCTTCCAAGCCAACCTATTTTATGGCTCATTCTAGTTACCCCCACACAGGAAATGACCCAGAAAAGCACAGACATGAATTACAGAAGCCCCCAAGCCCTCCCCACTCACCTGACTCCACGGCTTCTTTGACCATCACGGCGCAGTAGGGGTTAATCACCTCCCCCTGGGATGGCAGGTAAGGGCCACTATCATAGTTGGACAAACCAATCCTCAGGAAGGGAGACATGACAAGTCCTGTGCCAAACAAGAGACAGGCAACACTTGGGACAGAGTCTGAAACTTCCCCTGGGTTTGAGCAGCCCCTTATCTCCGTCGGGCAGCGGCCGCTAGTTATCCATCCAGCTGGAGCCTCTCTGACCTCCTCGCACGGACTGAGCCAGCACTGCTGGACGTGCCCAAGGTACTGGAACTCAGCTCTTGGCTTAACCACGGAGCTGAACTCATCACAGGGCTGGGAAAACCCACAGGAGCAGCCCTGAGCACTGCTGACTCCACGCCGGCCGCCGGGAACGAGGATGACAATGCACAGGAGTCACAAATCAGAGCTTGCTTGGCCTGGGGTGAACCTCTGCTGTAATGGATGTTGAGTCACATCAAGAACCTGAACGCTATGGGTGTAGAGAGGGGTTTGGGAATACTGTTGGAAGCCTGCAAGCTGAATGTGAAACTGTGAAATAACTGTGCACTATTTATATGCGGCATGGGAAGGAGCTCAGGCATTCCTGGGTGCTGAACCATATTCACAAGTGAAGCTATAAAGAGAAAGTTCAGCTCATATGAACCACACTGTATAGACAGTGAAACAAAATACCCCACCAGAAAAAGCAGCACCTCAGGGTTTATTTTAAGCAGCTGAAAACAGAAACAAATACAATCAAGGTGCCAGGAAACACTACAAAACCTCTGGGTTGAAACATTACAAAACCTTTGGGTTGAAAATCTACAGAAATTCCTCTGCAAGGTCTTCCAAAGCCTTCAGAGAGAAGATTTAGTAAAACCAGAAATTACTAACTGCTGTAGCTAGTGCCCATCATTTTACCATCTGGGCCCAAAACTGGGATTTACCACCAACTTTTGTCTCATCATCTGAGCCTGTCATTCCTGGCTTCTCCTCCAGTCAATGTGGAGCAAGAGGCACTCTGAACTCAGCTGCAGATGTCTGTCTTGGACCACCAGAGTTAAAAGCCATCAGTGATATCACCAGCTGCTATCTGTCAAATATATTGACAAGGACACATTGTTCAAGCACAACAGCAAAAGGATGAACGACTTGTGGTGTGGGATGCAGCCAAGTCACTTCTGCATTTTACACATAAAAAATGATCTTTGTGAAGGGAAGCTTCTCTAGCCTCACTTGGAAGAAGTTCCATGTGTTTTGCTGGGAATAGCATTTTCTTACCTGCAAATGGTATTTTCCTGACAGATGAGTTCAGTCTCTGAGAGGTGCTTCTCTTTTCATCACTATTGTGGACAACATGGAAAGGTTTTTTTCAGCAGAATGAATACCTGCTCCTCTGGCCAGGCTGATTTCAAAACCTGCCTCTCTGTTCAAAGACACAGGAGGCAAGACCATCAAGGAGAGAGGAGAACTTGAGGAACCAAGATGTAGCCCTTTGCTTGAGGGTCCTCTCTCTTCCCCAGCAGTGTGGAGCGATGAGTTTCCATCAGCCCCTCGTACAAAAGTCTGGGTCTGCTACAAAACCCAGAACAACTTTTCATCAGCACATGGCCAGCTTGCAGGTTGTTATTCCACTTTTATCCTGGATCTGATGGGATCTTCTCCTTCCTCCTGTTTTATAAAACAAAGTGCTGCAGTTATTGCTGGGACTGGAACACCAAATCTTCTGGCTGAGCACTCACAAGCACTGAGCACCCACATTCCAACATTTTCCAACACAGATGGCTCATGAAGCCAACTGTCCATGTTCTCTGACAAAGAATTTGCCTTCCCAGAAAGTTTCCCTAAATTTATTACTCTACATCAGGCCAATTTATACAACAAACAGCATCTGAAGACTCTAGTTCCCATTTGAGCTCCTGGCTGTGTTAGCCAACAACCAGGCTGAGTTTTCAGGAAAACAGCAAGAAAGTCACAAACTCTCTTGGATAGTGCACTTAAAAGAGAAGAAAACCATCAGGTGTCTGGGGCAGAGAAAGGGAAAAATGTCCTGTGACTCATGTCTATTGTGTATCTCCAGAAATGCAGAGACCATGGATCTCTGCACATGGCATTGCCCTCAACCAGGAAAACATCAGAGCTTCTGCAAAGTCCCAAAAGCTGGGAAAGGCAAAGCACCAGGTCAGGCTGGATGCAGGCAGTCAAGACAATCCTGTTCTCCTCTGGATGAGGGCAGCATCTCTTAAGGAGGTTTCACATTAGCCAAGTGCCTGATGAAGCTGCTTTGGAGAGCCACTTGCATTTAGACAGATCCTCAAGCACAGCTAGACCTGTGGCACTGCAAGAGAAGTGCAGTGAGTGGTTTGTGAGTGCTCCACGGCAAGAAAAGGCTAAAAGTTCTGCCTCAACTGTCAGAAGCAGAGAAACCTGATCAAACTAAGAAAGGAAAAAAAAAAATCTCTTCAGTAGAAATACATATATACATATATAATATATATAATATATATAATACATATATATAATATAATATAATATAATATAATATAATATAATATAATATAATATAATATAATATTATATAATATAAAATATATAATATAAAATATATAATATAAAATATATAATATAGAATATATATAATATATATTATATACATTTTATATATTATATATTATATAGAAATATATGTTATATATTATATATTTTATATATTATATATGATTGAATATATATAATATATATAATTAATATATATTAAATATAAATATATTATTAAATAAGAAAGATATTTTTTCCCCCTCTGTGTGCGATGCAGACATGTATTATTACTTAGACATTTCCTTTGTTTCAAAAAGCAAGACGCCTATGAAGTCTAAAGACAAAAGGAAAAACAAATCAAAGGGTGTCTGGCAGCAGAGGCGAAATCCAAGGAGCTGCATATTCTGTAGCATCAGTGTGGAAAGCTAAAGATGGGCAAAGACTAAAATCAACAGCGAAAACATCCTCATTGAATCTCTGTGTGTGAACAGAAATGTCCTTTCTTACCATATTCCACCAATTCTGCTCACTGCTGGGCAAGAGAAAATTATGATCCCCTTCCAAATCCCTAATTCCTACACCTCTGGCTTTAGGAACCTCTTGTTCCACAAGCAGGAGCAGGAGGAAGTGCTAGGGGTTAAGCATTCCCTTACCAGGACTTTCCAAATTCCCCTTTAAAAGCTCAGAGTGGCAGTCAGAATTATTAGTCAGTGTGTTGGGCATCTAAGAACATGAGTGCTGCTAAAAGAATCCAAAGATCTTTTGATGGCTCCTCAGCAATAAAATGTGGTGACTATGGACTCAGGTATAAAAGAAATAAAATTAGGACTAAACGTTTGAGCTGCAATTCGTCACACTTCAATTAAATCAATGTATTCACAACATAGGTAAAACTGTGAAAGCATCTTGTCCTGCTAAATACTCCTGTCACTGCTCCAAAAATCACAGCTTGGATGTGCTACTGCTCAGATCTGAGGATCAGCTCCCTGAGCAGTGGCATTTAAAACTTTCCTTCATCTTAAATGCTGGATGTTCCCTCCCTCCCCTCCAGTGCAACTCTTCATTTTGACTCTCTGCAATCAAGCACCTCCTGATCAGGTATCCCAGAGATGTTGTGGAATCTTCACTCTTGAAATATTCAAAATCCATCTGGGCATGATCCAGGGCAGCTCCTGGTGTCCCTGCTTGGGCAGGAGAGGGGGACAAGAAGAGGTCACTTCAAAGCTCAAGCAGGGGGACAAGAAGAGGACAAGAAGGGGACAAGAAGAGGTGACTTAAAAGCCCAAGAGGTTCTGTGGAGACACAGGGGGATAGATCTCACCAAGACCCAGATGTCTGCAACATCTGCATCCCCATGCCAGGTAGTCCTCTGGGCTCCTGAGAGAGGAACAGAGGGAAATTGGCACCCTCAGCTCCTGAACTGGAACCACCAATGTGAGATTTCCCTCCTGTGAGAGCCAATGTGAATACCTGGGAATGATCTATTTACATGAAGCACCTTCACTGCAAGATTTAGTTTTGATCAGATTCCCCAAACCATTAACATTTCAATGGATCCCTTCAATGTATCAAATTTGAGAGACTTGTGCTGGGACTTCACTGTCACAGACATCTTCTTTGAAAAATCCTTTCCTTAGGATTTTTCCTCCTGAGAAGCTGGAAGCCTCAGGAACAAAATGTAAACATTAATTATCTGCTGCTGTGGAATGCAACAAGTGCATCTGTGATTGATCTCATGTGGTTGTTTCTAATTAATGGCCAATCACAGCCCAGCTGGCTCGGACTCTGTCCAAGACACACAAACCTTTGTTATCATTCTTTGCTATTCTATTCTTAGCTGGCCTTCTGATGAGAACCTTTTCTTCTATTCTTTTAGTATAGTTTTAATGTAATATATATTATAAAACAATAAATCAGCCTTCTGAAACATGGAGTCAGATCCTTGTCTCTTCCCTCATCCAAGAATCCCTGTGAACACCGTCACACTTCACAAAAACCAATTTATTGCAGGAGATGCTCTGCAGCCTCCGGCAAACAGGTGAGAACTTTCCACCAGCTGCAGAGCAAACAGTCTGGCACAGCAAGAATCAGCACAGATAAACCAACAGCTGCCCTCGTAAGCCTTGCAAAGGCTGGCTCAAGCTTGCTAAAACCAGAGTTTACCGCTGTCCCAGCCTCGTGTGAGCACTCTGCTCTGGGCTGGATTTCTTTACCCTGCCCAATAAATCAGACAGATAACTGGTTTCCTGCTTTTCTCTCATTCCTCCCACTGTCTTTCCTGAAACCACCTTGGCTTTGCCCCAAACATCTGTTTTTCAGGTCAGATTTGCAGTGTTTGCCACTCCAGAACTGCTGCTTGGCTGGCATCCATGGCCATAAACAATTAAGCAACAGCTCGGCTCCAGAATGGCTCTCTGCAATCGCAGCACTTTAATTTAACACCACAAACAGCTGCACTGGATGTGGAGAGTGTCTGCTTAATTTCCCTGTGGAAAGGATCCTGTGAGGTGTCTGGGAACCAAGGATGAGATGCAGCTTTCTGTGAGAGGCCACCTGCAACCTCTCCTTAAACACAACCTAATTGGGGTTCAGCAACGCTGCACCCCACTTTGCTGAGGAGCTCTGCCCACTCTGGAGAATAATACAACATATGGAAACCATTCCCAGATGATATTAGGAAGCAATAAACTCTTTTAACATCCTTAATTAATTGTGGCTAAGTAGAGAGGAAGAAATGAGTTCCTGCTCCCAGTCAGCAGCAGATCTGGATGGAGGACAGCTGCCTGGGATGGGATCTGTGCTTCTGCCTTTCCCTGACTGAAAATGGATGCATGTATGACACAGTAAAGATGGCAATTTACTGAACAAGGCCCAGCTGAAAAGGGAAATATTTCTGGATTTGAGATGCTTCTTTTTAATGTCATCAAACTCTCATTTTCTCAGGGTCAGAGGGAACATTCCCAGCTCTCTCTCTTTTTTTTTTTTTTTTTTAAGGCAAAACTTCTTGCAAAACGAGGTCATAATCTCCAGATCAGCATCACTAAGAGGGAAAGGATCCAGGAGTTATAGCCGGAGGGTATGAACTTTCCTTCACCCCCTTTCCAAGGAATCCCCCAGCAAAAGGCAGGTCCTGACCCTGCAGGGATCTGTTTGTAAGGCTGGTGGAGACCTGCACATGAGCATTACACACCTCAAGGCCTTCCTGCAGATTTCAAGAGCAGCCCTGAACACCAGCAGGGATGGCTGAAATCCCTTTCTCCATCCCCTGACTCCTCCTATCCCACAGAGCAAACAGGAGGGAATGGGGATCTAAACAACTCCCCTGAGAGACACATTTTGGGTGCCCCTATCAGCTGCTATTCCAAAGGACCTCACACCAGCCTGCCCATGAAGGAGGAAGTTCAGAACCCCTCTGGGTGCCAGCCAACATTTCTCACACTTTCCTTTGGCAAGGATGTGGATCAGAGGAGGGAAAGGAGGGAAGATGCAGAGCCCTTTGATTTTCCCTCTTTCTGTTCTCAGCCACCCCATCTTCAACAAAGGCAGAGGAGGGAGAGAGTGAGGCAAGGCAGGAACTGAAGTCTCTGATGAGATTGGTACAATATCAGACTCCCAAACTTCCCAAAACTTCCTGGGAGCACTTGATTTCCAAACAGAGCTGATGCTCCCCACATAAACCCTTTCCATCACTTGCAGACACAGAGGACCTGGGCAAAACATTTCTTTCCCCTCTGGAAATGAGGCTTGCAGGCTTTTCTAGGAGCAGTGTCAGGCACAGGGATGGACATTTCTGTTTAAAACCCCATGGGATGTCTTGTGGAGCTGTGTTTGGAGGGAGTGGTGTGAATTGGTGAAAGGATCTAACTCCTATATAAAGCCTACAAACTCTGTCTGGGCTCTGCTGAGCTCAGAGGTTTTCTTTTGTTGCATTTTTGTTCTTTTGTTTTGTTGCCTCCCAAAACTTCCTGGAACCACCTGATTTCCAAACAGAGCTGATGCTCCCCACACAAAGCCTTTCCATCACTTGCAAACACAGAGGACCTGGGCAAAGCATTTCTTTCTCCTCTGGAAATGAGGCTTTCAGGCTTTTCTAGGAGCAGTGTCAGGCACAGGGATGGACATTTCTGTTTAAAACCCCCTGGGATGTCTTGTGGAGCTGTGTTTGGAGGGAGTGGTGTGAATTGGTGACAGGTTCTATCTCCTATATACACCCTACAAACTCTGTCTGGGCTCTGCTGAGCTCAGGGGTTTTCTTTTGTTGCTTTTGTGGTGCACAAGGCAAGAATGGAACCTTAGGTCTATCTTCAGATCTTAAACATGATTAAACCACAGTGGAGTTGACACATGTGAACACATTTACAGCTGCAGAAGGGTTGGTGTCCATCCCACTGGGGAATGGCAGGAATAGCTGCTGGCAATGCCAGTGGTCACTACACTCGTCCATGGACTCAAGGATGGAATCCTCAACCTTTCTAGGGACACATGGGCCTTAAAACCAGGGAATTTGTGCTTTGCTATCCCCTTGGGTCTCCACACAACAATTCCTTCAGCCTGACCTATACACAGGCTGTGCCCAAGGATTTTGTTCAGCTTTTCAACCCCTGCCACTCTGCAGCTTCCCAATCTCCTCCAGCACAGCCTGAGGTCCCTTCAGAGCAGATTTCTCTAAAGGAACCTCTCTTTTCCCTGCTTGACCAGCCAGTTTGCAGCTGCATCATCCACCTCCTGTTCTGACTGCCCCTGCAGGATGTGAGGCCTGTCCTAAGCAGGAGTGGTGATGATGATGATGAGGATGATGATGATGATGATGGGGGGGGGGGGATGGTGTGCAGCAACTGCCTTTTGTTTGGGATAAAGAGGCTGGGAAATCATGGCCTGGCTGCCTGTGGAGAGATTGAAGGTGGATTCACAGGAATGTACAGAGACAACTGCCCTGCACACATGGACTGCCAGCCCAGCTCCCAGAACAGCCAGGACAGGGATATAAACAGAGATATAAACCTCTCTAGGGGTGCATCTTCCCATCCTAAAGAAGGTATTTTAAACAAACCCAAACCCACCCTGGAACTGCTGTTTCTGCCCCATGGTTACACAAAGAGGGACAAGGTCAATCCCAGCACTGGTGTTCAGCTGTCCAGGGTAAAAGGATCCAGATTTTTCTGGGTGCATTCCTGTCTAACAGTGATGGCAGCTTGGAGAGACAGTGAAAAATATCTGGGGGAGGACCCCACACCAAAACCATCCACTCTGGAATGTGCTTAGAAATGGAAAAAGGGTCCAAGGCACAGGAACAGCCCTGAGTACTTTTTGATTTGCTCAGAGGATACAAATTCTCACACCAGAAGGAGAATCTCTCTCAGACATGCCTTTTGTTTTCCAGCAGACAATGTGAATTTGTCTACCTTGGCAGGGTGTTTAAAGCTGAAACCCTTGTTATTTGTGCAAACTGGAAAGAGAACCAGAGCAGACACACCAAATCTTTATTTGCATTAAACCCTTCCAGGTCCTGTCCCTCAAGCCAGGTCAGATCTCTTTTCTTTCCTCACATTTAATGAATTTTTGTCACGTGTGGTCCTGAAACAAAGCAATCTTTGTCACTTGTACTCTTGGAAAAATTCCCAGCTATTTAGTTTATTCTACTTTGTAAAACTTTTATCTTTTTTTTTGTGCATTTTTGGGGTCCAGTGCATTAAGAGCAACTTGTCAATTTTGCTTCCTTATTTTCCTGGAAAACTTATGGTTAATTTATTTTCCTGTATCACTTGATTTCTGTAACACCTGGACCACACAAGCTCAAAAGAAATGTTTTCAAAGTTATTATCCCTATTATACTTATCTATAATTTTTATTACTATATTTTCAGGTTTTAATTGTCTGCTAACACAGAACAAACCAGAAGTGGCAGAGCACTGTTTAAAAAACACTGAACACAAAATTCTTTCAAGAGATTTTCAATGTAATCAGGGAAATAAAAACATCCCAAACTGAGATGTAGCTACAATGTCCTTTCCTTTTGTTCCTCTTGTTCATTAGCACAGCAATTTCTCTATTTCTGCATGATTTTGGCACTGGTTCACAGATTTCTTGTCTGGCGTTTTGGGTGTTTTTTGGTGCTTTTTTTAATGCTTTTTTAACAGGTGGAGTGTTCCTTAAATACTTCACCATCTTGTACCAGGATGTTTTTTAATGCACTGACTTCCTGTCAGTGCCAGCATCTGCACCTATTTTTTCTTTCTCTTAAAAACAAAGAAAAAAATCCCAAAGAGGGGCACAGACTTATGAACATCCTTCCTTGTGCAGGCACAGTTTCATGCTGTGATGAACCTAATTCAGCAGTTGAGGTATTTAAGGTCTTTCTTTAATCCAGAAATCTGCTCAGGGTGTTTGGACCCTGGATTACAGAAATGTTGGGCTGGAAAAGAGCATTTCATTCACTCCTCTGCCACCCAGCAGACTGAGTCCACCTCCTCCCTGAGGTATCTGTCAGCAGTGAAGCTTCCCCTGTGCTTGGTGTTACCACACACTCCTCAAAAAATGGGCAAATTTGTCACAGGAGACTCAGATCATAACTGGAGTTCACATTGGACATGCGTAACTGATTTCTGTGTGACAAAATGCAGCTTGGAGATGTAGGCCACGCTGGATGGGGCTTGGAGCACCCTGGGATAGTATGTGAAAAATGCATATTTTATTATTTGCTTTTTGCAAATATTAAAATGAATATTATATGTATTGTGTTAGAAAGTGATGCTGTATTAACTTTCTCAAGTAGTGTGTTAAATATAGTTCTAGGTTATAACAAAATGTTGTAATAGAAACTATGCTATGTAGGATACTTTTTTTAAAGAAAGGACTCACAGTGAGACAGCAGCCACAGGACACATGAATCTTTCAGAGAAAGAGATTGTATTGCTCCATTATCAGGAGAAATGAACTTCTTCCTGCCTCAAAGATGCTGTCAGGATTCAGAGGAAGAAGCTGACACTGACCAGACAGAATCCTGTGTTTGAATGAAATTTATGCATCATGTATGAGGTGTATGAATATGCAACAGGTTATTGCTTTTAAGGGTTAATCCTCTGTTAATGTGGGTCCTTTTTTGGGCTTATTTTGCCCAGAAAAGGTACTCAGACTGTCCATAACTCTTTGTTTCTATTGTTTCATATTGCCCTAATCCAAATTGTCCAAATTATTATTACTCTAATTGCATTACTATTTTTATCACCATTTTATTACTATTAAACTTTTAAAATTTTAAAAACAAGTGATTGGTGTTTTTCACCATGGAAGGTGTCCCTGCCCATGGCAGGGGTTTGGAATGAGATGATCTTTAAGGTGCCTCCCAAGCCAAACCATTCTATAATTGTATGTATTTTAGGAAACTAATTTTGATCTAGGATTGTCCCATGTTTCTCCAGAGTTTTCACCATTATTTAAAGAAAATCACTGTTTCCTCCTCACTCCTCTGCAGCAGTGGATGTTTTTTTATCAAGCTCAGCAGATAGGAACTGCAAAAAGATTATCTAGAAATTATATATAAATAAATATATATCAGAATCGGAAATCTTTCTTTCGCATAGCAGATGTTTGTAGAGCTACAGTGTCTGCCTTTATTCTCTGCTCCATCAATTTTTGCTGCCATGGCTTCACCACAATCACCCTCAATTTGTTGTTGGTGTTGCTCCCATCAATTTCAGGTGCCACATCTGTGCCATCTCTTGTCAGCACCATCCCAACTCCACCTCCTGTGTTCTTCCCACTCCCTCCAATGCCTCTGGACTCCAGCCACCTCCTTTAATAAACTCTGATATACCATTTCCTCTTCTTCAGTCACATTCAATTTAAATTTAAATTTAAAACAGCACTTCTACTTAAATAAAGAAGCCCTGGCTCCAGTTATGCTGAAAGTCCTCTCCCCATTTATATTTTGGTGTCCTATTCTCAGTGTCAGAGCTCCAGATCAGTTCCTGGGAGACTTTCCAGCTCTCCATATCTTCCCACTCCACTCACCATTTAACTCACATCAACTTTATCATTTACCCACCAGTTTCTTTCTGTGCTTCTGCCCTTTGCTATCTCCCTGACTGGGAGGGATACAGCACACACAGTGGGATGAAGAAGGAAATATAAAACACAGAGAAAATTAATTTTAGACCAAAGTGGCGAGAATCAGGTTTTGGGGCTGTTTTGTTGCTGTTGTTTTAGTTTCTAATTTAGTTTCTGGGGTTTTTGTTTTGTTTTTTTTTTTATATCACCATATGGCTGCTTAAGCAAACCTTTGTGAGTTCATCTTCACGCTGTGAGAAAAGGGAAATCATGGACATGCAGACAATATCTGCTTCACCTCAGCAGTGCAGAGCACAGGGATGTGCTGCTCCTCCTCCCAGGCCACACAAAAGCTCAGTCACACACCCAGACATCCAGCTGCACTCACAAAATCCCAAACTGGGACACACTGGGGGTCCCTTCCCTCTGCTCTTCACCCAAACCAACCAGTTCCTGACCCCCAGCTTTGGACATTCACCCTCCCACCTCCTCCATGCACATTTGCATGAGTTCTGTTCACCCCAGGCCCCTCCACAAACAGCAGAAAGAGAGAGATCTGCTGGGTTTTCAGTTTCCATTGTCTCCATCTCGCTGACTGAAATGGGTCGGATGCCTGGTGACCTCAGATGCCTCCTTCCCCAGGGCTGGGGGAAGCCTGGTTCAGGTGGAGGTGTGTATCTGATACCCCAGCTTCTGACACCAGAGGGGATGGCTCTCACCTGCCACAAGCTCAGTTAATTCAGGGATCAGTTCATGGGTGTTTTTTCTGCATTGAAACTCCCAGGTATTGCAAACAGAGACAAAAAAAAAAAAAAAAAAAAAAAAAAAAAAAAAGCTGAGGACAGGATGGTTTACAGTTCTCCCTAAGTACAACCAAAATACAACCAAAATGCTCTGAAACCTTTATTTACTTTCCACGGGGTTTGAATCTGGTCTATAAATAAGGCAGGAGGACAATGCTAATGACCAGGAACTATGAAAACTGACAGAAGCTGTATAATTGAATTTTCTAATGAAGAAACGGGTCAAATACCTGGTGACTTCAAATGCCTCCTTCCCCCAGGGCTGGGGGAAGCCTGGTTCAGGTGGAGGTGTGTGTCCTCACACAGAATCCCACTCCTGACACCAGAGGGGATGGCTCTCACCTGCCATAAGCTCAGTTAATTCAGGGATCAGCTCGTGGCTGTTTTTTCTGCATTGAAACCCCCAGGAGTTAAAAAAAAAACCAAAACAACAGGATGGTTTACAGTTATCCCTAAGTACAACCAAAATGCTCTGAAACCTTTATTTACTTTCCACGGGGTTTGAATCTGGTCTATAAATAAGGCAGAAGGACAATGCTAATGACCAGGAACTGGGAAAACTGACAGAAGCTGTATAATTGAATTTTCTAATGAAGATATTTGGTAAAAGAACCATCCTTTCCAATTTCACTGCAAAATACATTGCAGAGAATCACCTCATTTTGATGGAGGGGGACAGGGAGAAAAAGGGCTGTTCTCTGGAATTTTATTGGCTCAACCAATGTTTTAATTGTTTTAATAACAATGTCTGTAGCTGACAGCCTCCCCTGGCATGAGGGGGAGGAGGGACAGGGCAGCTGAAAACGGAAGCTGGAGGATGCACATTTTTACTATTTCACCCATGTTGTAAATCAAAACATAAATAGCAAGTGTTACTGTAAGGGTGGGAGGGGAAAACCTGGGTAAATTCAGCCCTCAGCACATGCAAAATCCTTCAAGACAAGCAGCAGTGACTCCCACAGCTGCACTTGTCTCTGTTTTCCATGGATAACCTTCTTCAAATCCCATTCACAAGTCAGAGCAGATCTCCACAAGCCTCAGCTGCTCTTTCTGTTCTGGACATAGCCCCAAAATGCCTCCCCTCTCACCCAGGCTCTCCTCCCACCTCAGCTGTCCCTGATTTTGCTCCTGATTTAGTGAGGAAGAGGAGCAGCCTCATCAGCACACAGAAACTGCACAGCAAAGTGAAACCACCACATCAAAAACCTCCTCAGAAGAAAATGCTCAGATCCAAGTGTAAAATTAATCATGTATAAGTTTAGATTTAAAACAAAATAGAAGTTAAACTTCTGCTCCAAGAACAATCTAGAGTCAGGTTCCTGGGGATTTATGGCACTGGGTGATCCCAAATTTTGGCCCTTATGGGAAGGTGACACCCATCCTGCTGCTGGGTCTGGTGTCCCTGAGTATCCCTGGGGATTGTTATATTATATATATATGTGTGTGTGTGCGTGTATATAGTTATATATAGTTTTATATATATAGTTATATATATAGTCATATTATATTTATATATATATATATATATATATATATATATATATATATATCTGCTATTTACAAAATCATTAAAAAGGTCATTAAAACACTCAGCTGAATCTGGTCTTCACTTGTACCAAGACAAAGCCTTGACACACCTGCATGGCTCAGGAAATTATGTGAGAGTGTGTGACCTCCTTCCCCATCCCTGGAAGGGTTCCAGGCCAGGATCTGAGCAACCTGGTCTACTGGAAAGTGTCCTTGACCATGGCAGGGGGGTTGGAACAGTCCTGAAGAAGCCTTCCAACCCAAACCATTCTGTGATTCAATGATTCTATGACAGTTATGCTGCCACGCTCTAGCAATTCTCTCTGTTTTACTTTTTTGGGGTTTTTTTGGGTTAAAAAATAAAATTAAGGCCGCATATCTGGGCAGTTTGTATAGATTAGGGCCTCTCCAACAGTCATTTAGCCCAAATGAGGCAACTGCTGTTGTGTGTTTAATCCCAAAGAACTGAGTACAAAGTGATGAGTTACTGCACCAATGAGGACAGACAGAGATAAAATATCCCCCTACTAAACCCAAGAAAAACCTTGCTGTCAGCCCAGAGCTGGGAGAACATTTGTCAGAAGGGTTCCTCACTCACAGAAAACCCCAGAACAACTTCACAAAACAACTCAGCCAAAGCCCTATGACTAGTTTGCTTTGAGAATCCTCTTCCACGCTCCATCCCTGCATCCCCGAGATGAGCTACACCAAATCCATACACATATCCATAAATGGGGGCATTGACAGTGGTGGGACAGCCCTTCTGCTTGTTGGGATGGACTGGGTTTATTTGCTTGTCCAGAAATACGTGGTGCAATGACATTTGAGGCAGGAATTGCACTTCCTGGCCTGGGTGGGTGGCTGCTCTGCAGTAAAACACCCCAGTGTGATGACAGAGGAGGAATCTGTGCTTGGTTTAGCGATGATCTTCAGGGTTTAAGCTGCCTGCTGTACTCTTCCTGGATCTTCCAAATGCCTCACACGTCACAGAATCATAGAATGGTTTGGATTGGAAAGGATCTTAAAGATCACTTGCCATGGGCAGGGACACTTTGGACTAGAGCAGGTTGCTCCTGTACATTGCTCTGATCCTCCACTGCTTCATCAGCCATATCTTTACCACCAAAGCCCTTCGGTAACATGTGCCAGACCTAAACATCTTGGGGCTTCTGCTGCTCAGAGTGACCCCAAGATGTGTTAGAAAGTCTCTTTTCCCAGCCCAAAGGTCGAAGAAGGAGTCAGAGCTCTTCATTTCTCAGTCTCAAGGTTGTATATTGTTTCTTATCTATAAAATTCTTGCTACTGTCCAGCTAAGGTCCACTCAGCAAGACAGTCAGAGGCATTCTGCCTGCCTTGGGGTGGTGTTATCTTTTTATACTAAAAACTATGTGTACATTATTTACAATAATTTACCAATACCTATCAACTATGTTAGACAGTGAGCTTCTACCTTAAACCAATCCAAAAGTGCCAACATCACCCAGAAGATGGAGGCCAAGAAGAAGAAGAAGGAGAAAGGCTGGACACGCTGAGATTCCTCCATCTTGACCCCGAACCCTCATTCTAAAAATGCCAAAAAATCTATTTTTCACCCCATGATAAATTCACTATCATTCTACTTAAACTGTCGTGGCCTGCAGATCTTCATTTAAGGTTGGTAATTTGCTCCGTGGGTCATAATAAAAATCACAGGCATGCTGGGCTCTGTGCCAGGGTCTCTGAGCCCCCTGGCAGGGTCTTGGCAGTCCAGGACAGCCAGAGGAATGTCCTGAATTCCAACATGAACACAGCTGAATCTATACCTTAAACCTTCATGTTTCTGCAGGAGTGTGTGGGGCTGGAACAGCCTGTACGAGCTGTTCCAGCCCCACACACTCCTCTCACCACAGACTTATCTTATACCCACCTCCTTACACCTTTTTCTCAGGTTTTTTTTTTTTTTTTTCCACTCAGGTGTTTTCCTGCCTCTGATTGCATTCCTGACAAATGTGAGGTCTAGATCACCTCCTCAGCTCAGGGTTCACTTCTGCAGGCACACTCACACCTTCTCCCAAGTTACTACCAATGTCTGGGATCACCTTTCCAAACATCATTTTCCTGCCTTTCTAAATGGTGAAACCCATGGGCAGCAGGTGGTGAGAAGTGCTTTTGGTTGCCATAGAAAATTCTGGCAAGCATAAGGACTTTCCTTTTTCCAACTAAAAATATGGGTATTTTCTGAAGGAAAATGATGGGTTTTGCTGTAGGGTCTGAATATTTTGACAAAGCAAATTAATCATAATGATTCATCCCTAAGGTTCCCACATATCCTCATTCTTTCTGCCAACCAGATTTATCCACAGATCCACATCTTCCCTGATCACTATTGCCATGGACACTGGAGACAGAGCCAACACCTTTCTGCACCACATGAAGATGTCACCTTGCACTTTGCAGGAAACAACTGAATGGAAATGCACCCATCATCTTTAACTAAATTCCTACAAGACACAATAACAGCTCAGAATCAAAACATCTTTGTTGTGGAACAAAATATTTTCCATTAAAAAACCTAAAAAAAACCCCCAAAACTGACCATCTTCAGTGTTTTGGAAAGGAAAACTCCTCAATTTCTCTTGTCCTCCAAAGCCATCTGAGTCTGTAAACCCTGATGCTTCCAGCTTAGATCCTGCTGTTGTAACACTTCACCAGGGAGCAGCTCAGTGTGCCCAAGAAGAGCTGGAATTTGGCTACACACAAGGCTGCAACACCTCCTCCTTCTTCCCATCTCCTCCTTTCACCTTTTCTACTTCTATATGTACCATTATCTGTGCTAAGTTTGCTTTCACTCATACACATTGTAGGTAAGAATGTAGATGTATATAGAATTATTTTTATGGATTCATGTGTGATCTCATCCCTCTCTCCTCTCAGGGCAGTTTTAATTCTAGGAACAGTCCTCCCACTGACAAATGTATTGATAATTATCATGTGAAAAGTACAAAAACTTTTTAAATGCCATTTTTTTAAGTATCTTTAAGATTTTTTTAAGTATCATGGAAGATGTTCTAACTTCCTCCTCTAGATGTCACATCAAATACTTTCCTTTAACTCTCCATGGTCTGGTAACCTTGGATGAAAACGGATCTTTTTCATGTCTGTGGGTTCCCTGCCTATGTCAGGAGGTGATATTTTGGTAAATGGATGCAGATTTCTCATTAAGAACCCCTGGAAGTGTCCAAGGCCAGGTTGAGCAGGGTTTGGAAAACCTGGGATAGTGGGAGGTGTCCCTGCCCGTGGCAGGGGGAAAACTGGATGAACTTAAGGACCCTTCTGACCCAAACCATTCTGTGATCTATGATTCTAACAGAATCAGGCTGAATATCATCCATGATCATGATGGCCCAAGATCCATCACCTCCCTCTTCTCACTTGTTTATCAACCAGAAACATTTTTGTCTTTTAGCACTGGTATTTCCTACACAAATGCTCTGGCTATTTTTATTTCCTGCAGATAAGTGGGATGATCAGGAAAGGAGGATACGCTGCTCCACAATGAATGCCAAGCAAATTAAATGCTGTAACAATTGATGCAGCTGATTACTGAGAAATAATCCAGCCCAAAATGGGTCAAATGTGAGGTGGAAATGACCATTAAAAAAAGAAACAAACCAGAAATATGTCACATTGAGCTCATCCCCTGGACATCTCATGGGTCTTTACAGTTCATATAAATATCAGGAAATTCACTGGAGAGATAATTGAGCCCTACATCCTCACTACACATGTGGTGACAGAGACGGGGCACAGTTTAGTGAAAGCTGCACCAGCTTCTTTTCATCTCACCCTGGGTACATCCTTTAAAACTGCACATTTACTCCACTCAGCATTTCTGCCCCAAACACAGCACATGTTCTTACACATAGGTAGAAATAAAAACACCCCCAAAAGGGATTTCACCACTCTGCCCAGAAAACCACTCCTAAGCAATGGTGTTGCTAAAAGGTATGATAGCAACCAGAGGAATTGTCCATTGCTAACACAGCTGGGTGTGATTTGCAAAGTAATTTGGGTCCCTTCCACCCTCACCATCACAGTTAATAAATGTTATCTCTGTTGGATGTGATCTGGCTGGTGGGGAGAGATGAAAAATCTCCAACAGGCCCGATAAATAACAATATTAACACAAGGAAGCAACGATGCAGATAAATCACAAAATTGACACAAACAAGCCATGATACAATAAAAACACCGTGCAGTTGGCTACAGAGAAGGGTTTGCTGCTTGGGCTGCCTTTGCCAATGTTTTCCTCCCAAGCAGGAGCTGGATGCAAGGCAAGGAGGCAAAGAGAGAACAACAGCACGGGATGGAAACACACTGTCAGTGCGTGTTTGCTGGCTGCTTCCAATGTCAATCACCAGAGTGACCTGGGGAACGTTTCTGTGTGAGAACAGGCCCGTGAGCAGCCCTGGGAGGGAGCTGTGCAGAGCTCCTGGTACCTGTGACCACAGGCACAAGGCTCTGATTAATCCTTTCCATGGTTTCACACACACAGGTTTAGGATGTTCATATTCCTGTATTGACTTTCTCTTCCTTTTCTAGTTTAGGAGTCACTTTCTCAAAGCTTGAGCAAAGAACAACACTCTGTTTACACAAATCCTGGCTTCAGCAAAATGGGAAGCAACAGCAGAACTTGCAGCCAAGTGTTATAACTTGGATCCACAAGCACATGCATTAAAAAAGCCAAGAGCAGAACAGCTCTCCTGGCCAAACCCTGGAAAATGCTTCATCCTTCACCTCCCTCCTAAGCTGCTACAGAGCTCTCTGCTATTAAACTCAGGTAATAAGAGAAGAAACCAAAAAAGTTGCCATCAGAAGTTATATTCACCACATCACTTCCTTCAGAGCACGTGGAAACAGAGACTAAGCTGCAAAATATCCCAATGAAGAAAAATAAAAATTTGGCAGGTTGGGAAAGCTAAGCTGCTTCTCTTGTTCCCTCCATCCCTCCTTCCCTGCCTCTCCCTCTTTCCTTTGAGCTCTCCATCTCTGACGGGATACTGAGGCACATGTTGCTCCTGTGAGAAGCTCTGAGAGTCAAGCAAGTAACTTTCTTTGAGAGGAAACACACTTGAGGCAGGGACAAAAGAGCTTAGTTAGCTCCACCCTGGCAGTGTAATAACCTCGAGGTGGAAAAAGAAAATGAAAAGGTTTCCCCAGTGTAGCAACATGAGCACAAAACCAGCCTGGGCACAGGGGGCTGCTGAACTGCAGGGTAGAGGTTCAGGAGGGAGATCTAAATCTTCAATAAGGCCTTAAAAAACAAATAATAAAATACATGTAAAAGTGAGGGGAAAGTCCAAGTAAACTTTGTGTTGCCTGTACCAGTGCAACTGTGGCATCATTTTAAGGCAGGGATTCTCCTTCCAGGCCAAAACCTCTGCACAGGCTGAGCATCACTTGCTTAATTCACCTCATGTCCACACAGGGCTTGGGTAAAGAGGCATGTGAGGGAAATGAGGGGTCCAGCAGGGCTCAGGGGGCCTTGGAAAGTAAAGAGACACCAAAGTGGTGTCTGGCAGACACCAAAGTCTCATGTCCAGCCGAGACAGCAAAAAAGAGGCAGAGGCAACAATGCTGGGATTCAGATTCAATTCTGATGTCAGGAGTTCAGGAAGGGCAGCTCCCTGGTGAACTCCAGGCAAGCAGCATCCTAGGAGCATCCTGGTACTTCCAGCTGGATGCAGTCCTGCTCCACCACATCCAGGTGGGACAAGAACCTCCTTGGAGCAGGAGCTCCTTGCTACTCCCTCAACTCTGCTCCTAAAGCTCATTCCCCAGAAACTCACAGTGCCTGGTGGCCTCAACAGAGATGTGGAGTCCTTTCTTCAATTGGAAAGAAGGATAAAAAGAGAAATACAAAAGAACCCCACACATGCAGGGCCTCAAGGACTTGGCTGTTCAAGAACACAAAAGTTTGAACATTGCCCTTTTCACTGCAAATAGTTCTGCTGCTCCCCCCGCCTTTGTTGGTTTTTTTTTTTTTAATAACAAGTTCAGTGAAACTTTATCTCTTCCTGTCCTAGTAACCCTACTAAATAATCTGCTGTTAGCATGACTCAATTGAGTGGCTTTCAGCTGCTGAAGTCGGTTTGGGTTTTTTTTTTTTTTTTTGCTACTGTTCTTTCATCGGCACAAATGGAAAAAAAAAAAAAAAAAAAAAAAAAAGCTTTCTTCTCTGAAAAGTATCACACTCCTGGAGATTAAAGTGTAGCTGAGAAGTTGATTACTTGCCTGGTAGAAAGGCTCTGATTACACCCAAGAGTTTAGCTGTGCTCGAGTTCAGTGTGTAGCAGAGAATTCAGTCGGGCTGGGTTTCAGTCCCTCCTCCGAAAGGAAACGCAGCCCGAGCGGTGCAGGAGGGAAGGAGGCTTCATTCCTCTTAAACTGCCCAAATCTGCCCTCAAACTTATCGCAAGAACATTACAAACTCGACCCCAAAGTGATACATACCCAGCCGCTGAACTGCGGCAAAGCCTCTAAAACTACTTTTCTGTCTGTCTGTCCTATCACACACTGCTGTAACCGTGAAACACCTACAAATCATCGCTGAGCCCAGCAGGAGAAAGGGTTTTCCCTCTATATCTTCCCCAGTTGGTTCACTCTGTTGACTAAAGCTGTTTGTACTCGTTGTTTCATTGTAGTTGTTTCATTATGTTTCTCACTTTCCCCTTCTCTCTGTTACACGAAGCTACACGGGAGAGAACAACGCTCTCTTTTAAAGGCAGGAAAATGCGATGGCGAAACCACAAACACTCGCAAGATGAACCAGGTGGAGAAGCCGAAAGCAATTTAAACTCTTATTTAAAGGTAAAATGATAAATAAAACACAGCTCTCCGGACAAACGCCAAGTGATCGCCTTTAAAACCCCGAAACAGCAGCGCCCATGGCTGCAGCGGAGCAAGGGACGCTGAAATGCACCAAGCAGCGCCCTCAACTTTCCCGGTGCTGCTGCACAGGTTCTCCTGTTCTCGGAGATGTGCTCTCGGCCCTGGCACATCGCCCTGCAGCGGGACACCCTGCCCGGCCCGGCCCTGCATCCCCCGCGCATCCCGCTCCGCCCGCGGTACCTGCTGCCCGCGCAGCGCGGCTCGGCTCGGCTCGGATCAGTCCTGTTCGGCTCAGTTCTGCTTGGCTTGGCTTGAACCCAGTCCTGCCCGCACAGCCCGGCTCGGCTCAGCCCGGCACAGACAAACTTAGCTCGGCACAGCCCAGCCCAGCCCGGCTCTGCAGAGCTCCGCCCGGCACAGCCCAGCCCAGCCCAGCCCAGCCCGGCTCAGCACAGCACAGCACAGCCCAGCCCAGCCCCGCCCGGCTCAGCTCAGCCCAGCCCAGCCCAGCCCGGCTCAGCTCAGCCCAGCCCGGCCCGGCACAGCCCAGCCCGGCCCGGCTCAGCCCAGCCCGGCCCGGCTCAGCCCAGCCCGGCCCGGCTCAGCACAGCCCAGCCCAGCCCGGCCCAACCCGGCTCAGCCCGGCCCGGCCCGGCTCAGCACAGCCCAGCCCAGCCCAGCCCAGCCCAGCCCGGCTCGGCTCAGCACAGCCCAGCTCAGCACAGCCCAGCCCGGCTCAGCGCTCCCGCCGCCCCCGCAAGGAAGCAGCGCTCTCCGGGCCGCCCGCAGCCACCACGGGGGCTGCCCTGGCCGCCCTTCTTCTTCCTCCTCCTCCTCCTCCTCCTCCTCGTCCTCGGCACCACCCCCTCCACGCCCCCGGTGTCCTCTGTTTGGGCGCGATGTCCCTTAGGGCTGGGATCCCTGTTGCCTGCAGTGATCTTTCCCAAAATAATCAAACAGGACAATCTGATTTTTTTTTCTTTTTTTTCTTTTTTTTTTTTTTTTTTTTTTTTGTCCAGGCTGCAAAGCGTTGTTGTCGTGACTGGCAGGGGGGGTTGCTGAGGGGTTGTGTGAAAAATGCGCGTATTTTATGATTGGTTTTTCGCAAATATTAAAATGAATGTTATATGAGTTGTGTTAGGAAGTTATGCTGTATTAATTCTCTTAAGTAGTGTGGTAAATGTAGTTTTAGGTTATAACAAAATGTTATAATAGAAGCTATGCTATGTAGGATAATTTTTTTCCTAAAGAAAGGACTTACAGCGAGATAGCAGCCACAGGACACCTGAATCTTTCAGACAAAAAGAATTTATTGCTCCATTATCAGGAGAAATGAACTTCTTCCTGCCTGGCTCAGCCAGGACAACACCATTAGGATTCAGAGGAAGAAGCTGACACTGCCCAGACAGAATCCTGTGTTTGAATGGAATTTATGCATCATGTATGAGGTGTAGGAATATGCAACAGGTTGTTGTTTTTAAGGGTTAATGCTTTGTTAATTGGGTCCTTTTTGAGGCTTATGCTGCCCAGAAAAAGGTACTCGGACTGTCCATAACTCTTTGTTTCTATTGTCTCATATTGTCCTAATTCAAATTGTCCAAATTATTATTACTCTAATTATATTACTATTTTTATAACCATTTTATTACAATTAAACTTTTAAAATTTTAAAAACAAGTGGCGTTTTCCACAGGGGTGCAGAGGGAGTGTCTGCGGAGAAGTCCTTTCTTCATTCATCTCTCCCACTGTGTTATGTCCTTGGCTCTGTTAGGAACCTCAGACCAGGTTGTTGTGGGGAAGAAGGATGGGTGGTACCTGTTTGGTGCATCCCTTTCAGGGGCTGAGGGTGTCAAAAGTGAGTTTTGCTCAAGATGTTCCCTAGGAGACCTTCTGAGCTCCCCAGGAATCCTGGTGTCCTCCTGTGCTGTCAGAACAGGTGGGATGCTGGAGGTCATGGATGGGCGGATCTGGAGCAGGAAACTGGTCCAGGAACATGGGAGAGGAGCCACGGGAAGGAAAGGAAACCCCAGAAATGTGGTGGCAAGGGATTCTGGAGAAGAGAGTGGGAAATTTCCCTATCCTACAGGCCACACCAGCTCTGTGAGACCCGTGGGCTTTGCTGAGAGACAGATCAATTTGATCACAGCTATAGCAAGGAGACCTAAAAATGTCCTTCAGCTCCCTGGTGTACCCACAGAAAACATGAGGCCATGTTCAGCCGCCTTCTGTGGCTCCAAAGGCTTCAGTGAAGAATCTCAAATAGTGTTTCTCTACAAGGCTGATGTACAGAACACCACACATGCCAGTTCTGTGAAAGATGTTTTGTCTGAGATCACCCAAATGAGGTACTTAGAAACTTTAGGGTCTGTAAGTGTTCACTTTGAGCAGGCTGGGATGGCCCTTTGAGTATAATTGTGATTATTTTGCCCTTGATGCTGGTCTCTAAAATGTAAATTATGCATTAAAATAAAGAAAAGGGAGGTGAGGCAAAGGGAAAGGCTGTTGGGATTTTGGAAATCAGGGGAAATGAATTGCTTTCAAAGAGTGGTTCTTTCCTATTTTCTGAGACAATTAGTCTGTAACACCTATTCCTGTCACTGGCAGGAGAGAAAAAGACATTTAGTGAGGCAGATGATTTTGCATTTTAATTGCTCACACCCCATTAACTTACACATCATCCTTCCTGTCTGCATCAGAGTCCATTATATTGGGCTGTTGATACCAAAAGTATACAAAAAGAATAGATTCTTTCACCCCAGCTGACGGCAAGTTGTAGATAATCAAAACTCCATGTATACCCATCCCAAGCTTCAGTTTTCAGCTCTGTTGGTGGCTGATGCGGTTGCTGAAATTTGCACAGGAATCTGATGTTTAGAGGAGCATATCTCCTGCCCTTGGGCTGGGTGCAAGCTTTGGGTGCTGTACTGGCCTATCCCCAGCTGGGATGCAGCCCCACGGTGTGTCCCCCATTCCCTGACCCCATTGCTTCTCTCACATGGGTCACATCCCATCCCTGGAAATGCTGAGGACCAGGCTGGATGGGGCTCTGAGTAACCTGGTCTAGTGGAAAGTGTCCCTGACCATGGCAGGGGGTTGGAATGAGATGGTTTTTAAGGTCCTTTCCAACCCAAACCATTCTGGGATTCTGTGATTCCATGATCTGGGGGTCAGAGCGCGACAGAGCAGGTGGCTCCATGAGGATCCCTTTGCCTTTAGCAACTTGGCAGGTGTGCAAATATTTAGGCTCAGAGTTACTGTCCATGCATCACACACAAGACAGTGCACCAGGCCACTTATCTCTGTGAAAAATGCCAATCACTTGCTTATAAAATTTTTAAAGTTTAATAGTAATAAAATGGTTATAACAATAGTAATATAATTAGAGTAATAATAATTTGGACAATTCAACTTAGGACAATATGAGACAATAGAAACAAAGAGTTATGGACGTCCGGGTACCTTTTTCTGGGCAGCATAAGCCCAAAAAGGACCCACGTTAACAGAGGATTAACCTTTAAAAACAATAACCTGTTGTATATTCCTACACCTCATACATGATGCATAAATTCCATTCAAACACAGGATTCTGTCTGGGCAGTGTCAACTTCTTCCTCTTAATCCTAACAGCATCTTCAGAGCTGAGCAAGGTGGGAAGAAGTTCATTTCTCCTGATAATGGAGCAACAAATTCTCTTCCTCTGAAAGATTCAGGTGTCCTGTGGCTGCTGTCTCACTGTGAGTCCTTTCTTTAGAAAAAAAGTATCCTACATAGCATAGTTTCTATTTTAACATTTTGTTATTACCTAAAACTATATTTAACAGACTACTTAAGAGAATTAATACAGCATTACTTTCTAACACAACACATATAACATTCATTTTAATATTTGTGAAAAGCCAATCATGAAATACGCATTTTTCACACCTCCAATCTGGCAGAAGGTTTGATCCTGCATCCTCCCCCAGCAAAACATCTGACTGTGCAAGAACAAGATCTCAGATCAGGGAAAATTGTTGGCAAGACAAGCCAAGGATTCCAACACCTGCTGCAAGGGAAAATAAATCAGCAGGAGCGCTTTCTGAAGGGACATTCACCCATCTTGTCACTCCAGACCTCTGGTGAGGTCCACACCTGTCTGTCCCAAAGTTGTCCCTCACTGCTCTTCGTGTGTAGCCTAAACTTTCCCTGGTGGGATTTAAACCCATTTCTCCTTATGGGATCACAGAAGCAGAGCATGGGTTGGATTTGGAAAGGATCTTTTAAGGCTGTAAAGTCCACACCCCCTGCAATGAGCAGGGACATCTTCAACTCCATCCAGTCCACCAGGGATACAGAGAACAGATTCTCCACTTCTTTCCACTCCTTTTTTTTTTTTTCCTTTTTTTTCCCACAGCATATAATTTTAAAGCTCTGTGGTCTGGGAGGCAGCTGCCATATTAATTACCCACACTCAGGATAATTACCCAGCTACACAGAGCTTCCACTGAACCACACCATGACTGCTGAGCATTGTTATTGTCATTTAACTCAACTCTACAACTAATCAGGTTCTACAGTAGGTGAGGCCACTCCTGTGGGTGGAGGTATCTGGAAACCAAACGCCCTTAAAGCTGCATCTTTCTGGTGGAAAATATCACCACAAGCCATCGTGTTTTCTTTCCTGTATTTGAAAACCACCCACATTTGCAGTAAGAACAAAAAAAAAAAAAAAAATCCAAAACTGATTGAGCATTTTGCCTGGGCAGTGGGCCTTTCTGAAGAGTTTCATTCTCAAAATATTTGGGCTCTGTTGTTTGTTTTTTAAGGGTAGTTGTTTGTAATTTATTCTTAATTTAGAGGAGGTGGTGGGGGAAATAATAAGGGAACATAATTAATAACTGCTGTGAAAGCAGATATAATATTCTTCTTGGTCTGTGCTTTGAATTCATTGAAATGAATTAATTGAAATGAATTAATTAATGTGTTTGAAGAATAAAGAAAAAATATAGCAGGTCAAGTTATTTTCAGAGATTTTTGTATTTTTTAGTTCTATCCTCAAAGGTTTCTACTTCTTCCACAAGAGTGCACTGCATGTTACCATGAGGTTTAATTTACATTTCAGTCTCTTCTAGCAGTGATAAAAAACAAAACTGCTTAGAAAGGAGCGGAGAGCACTTCATCCCTTTTACCATAGAGCAGGTCCAGCACTCCCAAATCTCTGTTCCATGAGATGTCTGCCCAGCTGGAGGTTACACAATGCCCAGAAGAGGACAGGAAATGCAGTGAGCAAATCAAACCGCTTGCAAAATGCTGTGTGACGATGCCCATCTGCCAGGCTTCACCAGAAAACGTTGAGTAAATCTTTCCACAGGGTCCAGCCTGACTTGACTTCCTGGGAACTCCTTGACTGGAGATTTGTGTTGTCCCTTTCAAGCCATAAAGAGAAATAAATCAGCTGTGGGGCTGGTGTTAAAAAATCCTTCAGGCTGTTAGTCTCATGTTGAGGATCAGCTGAATATATGATGTTAAATGTGTTCCCAGCCCATAAAGTTTGCTCATCTCTGATTTTATAAAGTTTCAACGTTTTTTATGTGTCATTTTGGGCTCAATGCTCTGGTTTGTCAGCAGCACTCAAGATAATTAATTTAAGCATGTGTATAAAATGCATTTTAGGGCACAGGTTGAGGGAGGCAAAGCCTCTGCCTGCCGTCACCTGCTGGTTTCCACCCTCTGCCTGTCTCCTGTCTCTGAGATAGCAGTCACAGGGCACCTGACTCTTTCAGAGAAAGGGAATTTATTGCTCCATTATCAGAAATTAACTTCCCACCTTGCTCAGCTCTGAAGACACTGTCAGGATTAGGAGGAAGAAGCTGACACTGACCAGACAGAATCCTGTGTGTGAATGGAATTTATGCATCATGTATGAGGTGTATGAATATGCAACAGGTTATTGGTTTTTAAGGGTTAATCCTCTGTTAATGTGGGTCCTTTTTCGGGCTTATTTTTCCCAGAAAAGGTACCCTCTGCCTGTCACTCCAGGCTATGGTTTCCTCACTTTGCTGACTCAACCCATCACCTCAGTGCTCTCAGCCAGAGCAGCACAACAGCCTGCATGTAAGAAACACAAGCAAAGCAAAAATGAAAAGGAAAAAAAAAAAAACAAACAAACCGACAAATGAAAAGACAACAAAAAAAATAGGGTTGCCCTTTGCCTGTAAGAGGAATCATTTTCATAGGAAATGGCCCTGTGAAGGGCTGAGTGATCAGAGTGATGGGGGCAAAGAGGCTGAGGGGTGGGAGTGGGTGAAGACATCCACAAAGGGTTCGTGGTATGTGAGCATGCCTCCAGGTGACACTGCATGAGAGGTGAGCTGCTTTGGAACTGCTGGGAAAATGCAAAGTCCCTTGTGATTGGAAGCTCCTCTGCTGTCCTGGAGAACAGTCTCCCTTTGTTTGTGTGAAATCAATATCCCCCCTCTGACTCCTGCAGAGACACCACCCCTGATAATTCCCCCTAAAATGGGGACCATGGAAAGCCACTCCAAAGCCACTCCAATTATTCTTAACCACAACTGGAGACAAAGTGCCTGCTCCTGGAGGGCTGCAGGACCACTTCTGTCCCTTTTGGTGACATTAATTAATAGCACAGGGAAAACCTGAAGCAAAATCAACAGACAAAAATCAGCTTAGAAATCACAGAGACACAGAACCTCTGAGCTGGGAAGGCACCTTTGGAAGTCACCTTGTCCAAACTCTTTGCACAAGCAGGGCCACAGAGACCTGAGTGCCCAGCACCATGTCCAGGCAGCTTCTGAATGGTTCCAAGGATGGAGAATCCATCTCAATGACATTGGGATCTTTTTGTTGTGTATTTATACATCCTCTGTCTTGCCAATTGAAAGACTTTTTGGTTGGTTTCATTTGGAATCAGTAGAAGGCACTGCCCAGGGAGGTCACAGAAGTTAAGAGATCACCAGGATTTCCAGTATGCTTGCATTTATCTTTGTTATCCTTTTCACTCCTCTAGAGGGTACTCTAAAGGCAAGATGACTGTGAGGCTGACTTTTTTTTTAGTTTTCAGTTTTAGATTTGGATGTCTGAATTTTGTTCCTTTCTGCCAACAGCCCTCACCATTGTGTCCTCCCATGTCTGAGGTCTGTATTAAGATTGAATCTGCAGCATAAGTGGAATCTGAAATGGACATCATGGCTGGAAGATGCTGCTGATGCTTGCAGAGGTGGGACAGAGGTTCTTGGAGTCACCTCCTTCAAAAGAAAAGCTGTTAAAGGCTCTTGCATTTGATGTAGTGAGTGTGCACTCACAGCAGGTTTGAAAACTCCTCCTAGGAATCAATTTTTTTTTGTTTAATCTGTACAATTTCAGTAGGCACACAGTTGAAAGAGTTTGCCAGAAAGAGCAGTAAGACACCAAATTTGGATCTCAGATGCCTGCCCATCTCATGTAATGGTGAGGAGGTAGGAGGATTTGCCTGATAACTTTGATTCTGGGCTATACACTGTAGTAAATCAAAGCAGTTTATCACTCATTAATTGGTAAATGCTGTGTCCAATACAGAAACCTCTCGTACTGGGTCCTAAAAGGGACATTTGTTATTGCTGTTTGCTTCTGACAGCAAATAATCTGGATGGGGAAAGCCAGAGAGAACAAGATGTTTAAGGCAGGACCAAAGGTTTTCACAACCACTATATTACTATCTCCTAGTTTTTAATGCATTTATCCTTACTTCTCCTGAAAAGGATCACCTTCCCCTCCTTTAGAGATAAGAGATCAAAGCCTTGGGAAACAGAAGGGCAATCTCTGGCTCTCGGGCAATCAGGCACATTACATAAAAATCCCAGGACATTTTATTCCCAGGCGTCTTTTGCACTTGGACACATCTGTAAAGCATGTGGTGAGAACTGACAGCACAATTTGGTGAAGAGGTCAGTTTGGTGCTTACATCTTCATCAGTGCTGTGTGCACAGCTACCATTTCCTAAACTGCTGATGACTTGTCTCAAAGCCTTTCTTGGAAAAAGCACTACTGAGTGTGAAGGCCTCTAAAGCGCCTGATGCCATTTTGGTGAAGGGTTTGGTGCTTACATCTTCATCAGTGCTGTGTGCACATCTACTACCTCCTGATACATTTCCTCAAGCTTTTCCCTTGCTAAATCAGCTCTTCCTTTGCCTAAATCTTCACCATCTGCAGCAGTTTCTCTCATTCTTTAAGCAGTGAGGCCCTGGTGCAAGTTCCCAGAGAAGCTGTCCCATTCCTGAAAGTGTCCAAGGCCAGGTGGGACAGGGCTTGGAGCAACCTGGGACAGTGGAAGGTGTCCCTGTCCATGGCAGAGGGGTTGGAAAGATCTTTAAGGTCCTTTCCAACCCAAACCATTCTGGGATTCTGTCATTAACTTACACCACACCTCAGGAAAGACTCTCCAGTGGGACAAGTTCCACCTTTCTCCTGTCAGGCCTGGCCTGTCAGTTGTCACCACGTGCCTTGCAGGCATGTCCCAGTGCAAAAGACACCTGGAAATAAAATTTAGCAATATACAGCGAAAAGTTTAGTGAAGTGTGGACAGAAGCACTGAAATCTCCACACTCCTGTTAGGAGACCAGGAGGAGGAAAAAAGGGAAAGAAATTAAGGCCAGATTAGTGCTGTATTTTTGCTACATTATTTGCTGTATATTGCTAAATTTTATTCCCAGGTGTCTTTTGCACTTGGGCACATCCGTAAGGCACATGGTGAGAACTGACAGTCAGGCCTGACAGGAGAAAGGGAGACTTGTCCCACTGGAGAGTCTTTCCTGAGGTGTGGCGTAAGTTAATGACAGAATCCCAGAATGGTTTGGGTTGAAAAGGACCTTAAAGATCTTTCCAACCCCTCTGCCATGGACACCCACCTTCCACTGTCCCAGGTTACTCCAAGCCCTGGCCTTGAACACTTTCAGGGATGGGACAGCTTCTCTGGGAACTTATGCCAGGGCCTCAGCACCCTCTGCTTAAAGAATGAGGGAAACTGCTGCAGATGGTGAAGGTTTAGGCAAAGGAAGAGCTGATTTTGCAAGGGAAAAGCTTGGGGAGATGTATCAGGAGGTAGTAGATGTGCACACAGCACTGATGAAGATGTAAGCACCAAACCCTTCACCAAAATGGCATCAGGCACTTTAGAGGCCTTCACACTCAGTAGTGCTTTTTCCAAGAAAGGCTTTGAGACAAGTCATCAGCAGTTTAGGAAATGGGTCCCTGAAACTGAGACAGGGTTTGGAAGGTGCTAACCCTGACTCAGCCCATTCTGCCTCCCCCAACCCAACCCAGGGTGCTGAGCAGCCCCTTGCTCCACTCGCATCCCGCTCCCCCTCTGTGTGCTGCAAAATGAGCTTGGATCTGCCCCTTCTGCTTGCTTTGCCAGTGCCACCCCTCAGCCAGGACCAGCTCCCCAAACCCCAGCCCTTCCTGTGGGCTTCACCTCTCCTCTGTGACCCACCGCGGGCAGCTGGGAGCCACAGAGGATCTGTGAGGGCGCTCGTTTGATTTCTCCGAATTCTCTCTCTGTTTCTCACGCGAGCTCATTTATTAATTCTTGTGAAGTGCCCCGTTCACAAGAAACTAAGGTGCTGTCAGGTTGTTGTTTCCCAGTGAAATTGTGCTAATAATGAGTTGTTCGGCTGGGTGCTGTTGTCTGCACGCTCCTTCTGAGTTTCCCAGAAATCACCCCCCTCTGCTGCAGGGTTAATGTAAGTCAGGGCGAGCAGAGGCTGCTGACGGGAACATTTCAGACCTGACCTCTGTGTGGTGAATATTTTGGGTGAGGAGTGGGTTTGCTGGCTTGCTTTTTCTTAGTGGTTAAGGTGAAAGGTCAAAACGTTTTCTCGGTGCTATGAAAATTTCTGAAGTGAGCGCATTTACCATCAGGGCTGGCTGGTGGAAACACATCAGGGAACAATGGTTAAGGCAACCATTGTCACATCACTGCCACACATTTTAATTGATTCTGTGACTCTGCATTAATTGATTCTGGGATTCTGTGTTGACAAGGTGCTGATTGGTGGTCATAGGTTGGACTTGATGATCTCAGAGGTCTTTTGCAACCTAAGTGATTCTGTGGTTCTGTGATTCTGTGATCCTTTCTATTACGTCCATAAAATTCTCCAAATTATGACTTGCCACAGTGTTGCAGACATCTTTCATGAAAAATCCTTTCCTTAGGATTTTTCCTCCTGAGAAGCTGGGAGGCCTCAGGAACAAAATGTAAACAATGATTATCTGCTGCTGTGGAATGCAACAGGTGCATCTGTGATTGGTCTCATGTGGTTGTTTCTAATTAATGGCCAATCACAGTCAGCTGGCTCAGACTCCCTGTCTGAGCCACAAACCTTTGTTATCATTCTTTGTTATTCTATTCTTATCTAGCCTTCTGATGAAATCCTTTCTTCTATTCTTTTAGTATAGTTTTAATATAATAAATATCATAAAATAATAAATCAGCCTTCTGAAACATTGAGTCAAATCCTCATCTCTTCCCTCAACCTGAGACCCCTGTGAACACCGTCACACCACAGTAACCTCAGTTCCCTGGAAGACACTGGGTGTGCGGGATACTTTTTCCATCAATGATCTCAGCTGTGGGACACACAGAAAGAAACAAAATGGACTCAATTTTTAGCAGTATGGGAAAGAACAAAATAAGATGGTGTCAAATGTGTCACCTTCTCTCTGAAAACCAAGTGCCCTCAGACCAGCAGAGGTAGAGGCTCCAGAGTTCTCAGGCTCAGGAGGAGACACTTGGGGCAATGTCCTGAGCAATTCCAGCTTTAGGAAGGTACCTGAAGTTAAAGTAAGCCATGATCCTCTCACTCTGTCACTGTCCACAGCTGATTGTAACCCGCCTAGGTGCCCAAGTGTCTGCAGCATTGCTGGCTGCAGTAGAAATGGGATTTTGGCAGAGGTAAAAATAAATGGGAGATCTCCGGGCATTTCAGGGCCATGGTGCTCATTGTTTCTGTTTTCCTAAAAATGGCTGAAGGCCACTCCATCAACATGGAGTGACACTCATGTCCACATTGCCCAAGGAGGGACAGAAGCACTGAAACCTCCACAGTTCTGCTAGGACACCAGGGGGAGAAAAAAGGGGAAGAAATTAAGGACAGAATATTGCTGTAGGTGACCTCCAGCGCCCTGTGTAAGCCATGGGAAGAGCAGAGGGCTGTGAGGGAGGCACAGGCAGAGCTCCTGTCAGGAGGTGAGGGTTTGGAGCACCACACAGTGGGGACACTGTGTGAACACAGAGGATGTCACCTCGCTCAGAGTGGTTTTGGGGATGCCGGTGCTGCTGCCCTCAGTGCAGTGCAGAAATCCCTGAGCTCGGCTGAAACCAGCTCAGGGAGCTGCTCTGTGACACGACAGATGTGGAGGAAGGGCTGGTTGATCACTGGTATCTGTGCATTGCATCACAATCTTCGTATACTGAAATAAACAGGGCAGGAAATCTTTCTCCTTTTTAATGCCTTTATTAAAAGTGATCAGCTCAGGTGGGGGAGAACCGACGGGTCCGCGCTCACACCACTGCTGCTCCCAGGAGTGACTCGGAGGAGGAGGAAGAGTGCAGCTGTGTCCACTGGTCTGTAGGCAGAGCTGGGGGTTCCATCCTCACGAGAGCATCAGGAGATTCCCCAATTTTTCAGTTTGACACTCGAGGTCCTCTTTCTAGCCAACGTCTTTTAGGTTAGGGTGAGGGGTAAAAAGGGTCTTGGCAGATACTGGATTCTGTTATTCATGTCTAGACATTACTTCAATCCCTCAATTTTGTGTTAGCTCATTGTTTTTAGGGGTTTTTCTTGCTAGATTTGGTGAGGGGTTTCCTCATTTGCATGCCAACCCTGATGTCACCTCCTTACAGTCCCAGGTGCCATCTTCCAGGAAGCAGCAGGGGGATACTCGATAAAGGGGATTTTTAACTATCAACAACAGGTAATTAAAGGAAAACTATTACCAACAAGTTAATAGTTTTCCTTTAATACAATATGAAATTATTAACAGCAAATAGTTAGAACTCCAACTTGGCAGCAATTGGTTTAACTTGTGAACTCTGCAGCCTTTAAAAAAAAATGGACAACTTTTCTACTCATAACATATACTGTCCTTGACACTACAGCCATGGAAATGCAACTTTGGGATAACCTAACAATTGGCTGCAACTATTCTGGACATCTGGAATGAAAAACATCCTGGGCTGCTTCACTGAAAATTGGACTTGATGGTCTTGGAGGTATTTTCTAGTCTTAATGATTCTCTGCCCCTCAGTGCTCTTGTTGTTTGTTGGTAACAAATGAAAACTATGGTATTGCTGCATTATCTTCTCTTTCTGGAGAAGGTCAGGACATGAAGGGTGAAAACATCCCAGAGCATCCTTCCTGTAGGATCTCTCCTAGCTGGGCTCTAGGGGCCTCACACATTTACCCCAGACACACAGTCCTGGAATTTTCATTTATTATTAAAAGTGGGTCATGAGGGTGTCAGCTCGGGCTGTTTTGTCACTAGTGGATTTGAACATTTTGCTTTCCAGACAATGACAAACACATCCCTGTATGAATCATTTTTTAACCTCCAGCTTTGTCTGATTCTTAGAGAGAGCTCTCAGAGAGGATTAGTTGGCTGGAAGGCTGCTTGGCACTGCCTGCTAATGAGAGGAAAAACAAAAGACGGAGAGCAAAAACAAAACTACAATCTGTTTCTTGCTTTCTCATCCCAAGTGGTTGATCCTATGATTTCCTTCAGGATGCATTAGAAAAAGCTCAAACATGCCCTGAAATTAAATGACTGCATTATAGAGGGTCCTCCACACAGGAGCTAAGTGCAGCACTCCAGTTGTACCTGAAATCTATTTTGAAGGCTCAAGTGGGACTTTGGTGATAAGAAGGCTTTGTGTTTTATCTTCCAGTACAGCCTTGCAGATTTGGACTTAATCTGGGTCTTGTGTAAGGCATCAAGGTGCTGTAGCACTAAATGTAACAATTGAAACC
Organism: Ammospiza caudacuta; assembly: GCF_027887145.1. NCBI lineage: Eukaryota > Metazoa > Chordata > Aves > Passeriformes > Passerellidae > Ammospiza > Ammospiza caudacuta. The sequence goes on along the minus strand of NC_080597.1, from coordinate 74,354,027 downwards.
AGCAATTCTTTATATTGGTGCCTCTGCTTTCCACTCAAATGCTCTTATAATTTGTGAGCACTCTTCTGTGCACAGTAGCATTTTTTAAAAGTCCTTTTCCAGGTGAGGGAATGCAGGGCTCCATTTATTAACAGCAAAAGAGACTTAATTCTTTGAAGTCCCAGAGTGTATAAGGCTGCAGAACCAGGAGAACAGGGGAATGGTGCAGCGACAAAAATTATTTTGAAAGGTCACCTCACATAACTGAGAAAGTCAGGTCTTACCCACCAGCCCTAGGAAAGGCAGGGGCTTGTTTAATATTCATTGTGGGCTTTCCCTAAAAGTCAGTGAATGTTTAAAAATGTCACTGCACAAACTCCTAATTCCTGTTATTTCTTATGCCCTTGCACGTTCAGTAATGGGGAATCAGCTCTGTGCTGCAATTGGAAGGTCATGAGGCGCAGGGGGCCTTGACTTTTGGTAATGTCACTACACTTAGCACTGGGTATGCAGACTATGCATCTATCTTTGAAATTTCATTCCAGTGGAGTGCCTTTCTTCCCCCAGTTCTTTTGATGTGGATCTCTGAGCTCTTTGGAGCAGCAGTTTTCACTTCTACAGGTCTGGACTCATCCTAGCATGAGGGTTTTTAATCAAGGTGCTGGTGAAATATGAATGCTAAATAATAACTGTGATGCTAAGACAGTATATATTCTCTTCAGGAATCATGTCTTTTCCTTCTGAAGTTAATGTAGGATTTCATTTCCATGAAGTGTAGATTCCAGTCAGTGTAGATTCCAGTCAGATTCAGATCCATATTGTTGAGAAAGTGAAGTCAAAAAGGCAGCTCCTTGCAAATCAGAAAAAGTTCATTGGCTTGAGGAGCTTTGTGCTCATTTAAACCACAGCATTACATCTCCAATCATTTTAGAAGTCTGGATCAAGAGGAATACTTGTATGGGTTTACTTCAGGGTCACTGGAAGGTTTTGTTTTGTTTGAGTCAAGGGACAGAAGGAATGTGCTGGAACAAGAAGTTACATGGACTGGTTTGTATTTGAGGTTTGCTGGAAGAGCAAGTTAAGAGCTTAATTTAAGAGTGAGGTGTTAATTTAAGACTTAAGGTCAAGAGTTTAATTTAAGAGTAAAAACATGCTTTTAAGAGCCAGAAAACTGAATGCTGAAACCATTGCTCCTTAATCTGGAGGCATACAAGTAACAAACCCCAAGGTATTTATGCATGCAAATCCATATTCATACATGAAGTCACTTAGGTTGGAGAAACAGTTTTTAAATCATCGAGTCCAACTGTAACCCTAACCCTGCCAAGCCACATCCATATGCACTCTGCAGAAATGTTCACATGCAGGGATGTAGCAGGGGCATAATCTACACAGGATATCAGAAGGTCCTACAGATGTACAGCCCCAGACACATCAGGGTGTGACCACATCTAAAACCAGGGAGAGGACCTGGTCACTCCCAGCAGCAGGGCAAGCAGGAGGTGACAACAAGTTAGAGGTGCCCAGATATAGAAGAGAATTGCAGGAACAGAACAGTCTTGTGTCCCATCTGCCCGTGTGAGTATTTGTGCATGTGTTTACTTGTATTCCCCACCAGTCTCACTATTAATTTTGCAAATGTTCTCAATGCATTTGCCCAGATATTAGAAGCCAGGGGGGATGTGCTGTGCCATGGCAGTGACACAGAGCCAGGGGAGCTGTTCCAGGCACTTATTCCTTTACAGACATTTCCCCCTCTCTAACATGAAAGAACTGCAGAAATGGATGGACTGATCTTCCATGCCTGAACCTGCAGTCCTTGCTCTGGTACCTCAGCTCAGGGTCTGAGTCAGCTCCAGTCCCTCAGCTGAGGAGTCTGATGGCCACAAGGGAAAATGAGACCAAATGCAGAGATGGGCACAGCCATGTGCAGCCAGAGATGATGTAGGAGACATTTCAGAAGGCAAGAGTCTGATTTTGAGGAGATAACCTAGAAGATGTGGAGCAGGAGGTGAAGAGGACCAACAACTATAGCTCTATTCCAGGTTGGAGTTGCAGAGCTATTTCCTTCCCACTTGAACAGGGTTGATGTAATTTTGCTTTTGCTGTTCCTGCTGTGGTCTGTGGGGCTGTGGAGGAGGTGGCTGCTCCTGTCTAACCAGGCCAAGTGTCCCCAAACATAGAAGAGACCTTAAAACACCATTCTGTTCCAAGCCCTTGCCATGGGCAGTGACACCTTCCACTGTCCCAAGTTGCTCTGTCCACCCTGGCCTTGGACACTTCCAGAGATGGGGCAGCCACAGCTTCTGTGGGCAACCTTTGCCAGGCCCTCACCTTCCTCACAGGAATGAATTTCTTCCTAATGTATGACCTAAATATCTCCTTTTTCAATTTGAAGCCACTGTGCCTTGTTCTATCACTACAAGCCCTTGTCAAAAGTCGCTCTCCAGTTTTCTTCCACACTCTGTTCTCCAGGTTCCCTGCTCTCCAGCTGACTGAAGAGAGGGCTGTCACCTACACATTGAGGGAGTTGTGCCACTGACTTACCCTGTCACACCTTTCAGCAGCCACAGCCTGGATGTGACCTCCCTCCTCCAGCCTGAACCCCGAGGCATCCCTTTGGTTGTTGCACAGGTTCATTTGCCTGCTTTTCATCAGGCTGCTGTGCTAAGCCCACCAGCAAGAGCTTTTACCCCTTTTACCCCAAATGAAATGCCACCTCCCTGTGAGCAGTTTGTCCCCTGTGGGCAGGGGTTTGTCCCCTCTGTTTTTTTCTTGGTGTGGTATGTGCAGTGCAGGGGAGGAAGGGGAACTGATCACTGTGACAGGCACTGGGCAGTAAAATAAGCAGAAGATGATGACACATGTGAGGCTGAAAGGAAGGCAGGAAGTGCTTGTTTGGAGATGAGTAGGTTTGATTCTAACTCATGTGACCATGACCACGTTGGCATGATGGCAGGCAGTGGCACCCTAGGGCAGTGAGCACAATTAAAAAACCACAGCAGAACAGTGAGGGATAACCTGGATATCTCTGTCCAACCTGCCAGAGATGCACAATCAATCTTCCAAAGCAGTGCAGTGATCAAACTGCAGACCACAGGAAAGCCAAAGGGATCATTTTCATATATGTGTGACTTTCACTTTGAATCCTTCTGCTCTCAGTTTGGCAGAAAGAGAAGAACAGGCAAGACTGCTCAACCAAGCAGGGCAGATCAAGTGAAAACTCAAGATCATCAACTGCAAAATGAAGGGATTTAATGTCTGCCTCCTGGTGGAGAGTGCATCAGCCATGACATCAGCGGTTTTGGAGTGCCAGCCAACAACATAATCACAGAATGCTTTGGGTTTGAAGGGACCTTAAAGATCACCTGGTTCCAGCTTTCTGCTTTGGGCAGGGACACCTTCCACTAGAGCAGAGAGCTCAGGACCCCATCCAACCAAACAGCATCTGGGGCACATTTGCTTCTGGTAGGTGCCTCAGAGTTTATAATAATTCAGGCAGCATCCTTGCCATTATTCAGAAGTAATTACCATGCAGGGAGTTTCAGTTTCACTGTGATCACTTTATCTGAATACAAATCTGAACCCTCTGTACATCCTCAGGACACAAACATATCTTACCACCTAATCATGTTTTTTTCAGATTATTTTTTTTTTTCTTCACTGACAGACTCTTGGTTTATTATTTCCTAGGATAGAGGAAGGGTGATTTGGGTTTGCCCTTTGCTGACATGGATTTGAGAGTCAACATTGTCATCAGGGTCACTGTGACATGTGAATAGCCCCTCCAGCTCCAAAGGGGAATCTCATCCTAAAAAACCTTTTTTCAGCCTGCATCACTAACTGGAAAGCTGGCAACTGCTGAAGCTGGACCTGAAAACCAGCAAGTTTCCTAGAAGTAGATTGGAACTAGAAATAACCCAGTAACCTGGGTTTGGTCACTCCCAGGAGAAGATCATCCCCAAATTCTTTCTGGTGTAATTAGTATCATATGAACAGTGCAGGAATTCCCTCTCACAGGTGAAGTTAGGCTCCAGTATGGAGTGACACCCCAGAAGGTGTATAAAGGATTCAGATTTCATCACTGATGGAAAATTAACTGGAAAATTTTATCAAATCCTTGCTGTAAAATCTTCAGATTCCCACCCCTGAAAACACTGAGCAAATGAGCTGTCTCTCCTCTGAGCATGGAAAATCCAACATTTCCAGGGGCAATTTGTCATTGGAATTTGTGCAGTTTCTTTGTTTTCATTCACCCAGATGGGAAAAAAAATAACAGAAGAAAGATATTGATTTTTAAAGTAATCCTTTCTGTCAATACAAGACCAAGCAGGTTTTGACTTCAAACAATTTATGGAGGTTTGCACACCTCGTTTCAAGTATCATGCCATGATCCTGCCTCCACGCTGCAAGTTATTTAATTAGACACATTAATCCACTAAGTGATGGCAAAATGTTTAGTAATGATGTCTAACCAGGGCATTTCAGGGGAATTTTGTTGTTTAATTAGGAGATAATTGATGATAGTGCAGAGAGTACCTGGTTATAAAAGGCTCCTGCATGTCAGTTGGGCTTGTGCTGAGCTCAATGACTGTTAAATGCTGCTCATCTTACTTGCCATTATTATGGTACATGGATTTAAGAGTGGCCATTATTCACCAAAAAAAGAAAAAAAAAAAGAGATTAAAAAATTGGCATTTCTTTAGATCTGGCTAATTAGATGTAGGGATAATGAGATGCACCTGGAAGGAGTGGAAAGGAGGTGAAATAACCAGCTGGCATGGAATTAGCCACAGTGATGGCACTGGACGAGCAATCAGCCTCATGGGGCACCTTGGGCATGGAACTGTCCAAGGCTTCACCTGTTGAGGCTTCACCCTTGTGCTGCTGTGAATGCAGCATCTTCTCCTGGAGAAGAGGAGACTCAGAGGTGCCCTTATTGCTCTTTACACCTTCCTGAAGGGAGGCTGCAGACAGGTGGGGTCGGTCTGTTCCACCAGGCAGCATTGACAGAACCAGAGGACACAGTGTCAGGCTATGGCAGGGAAGGTACAGGTGGGATATTAGGAAGAAATTTTTCATCGAAAGAATAATAAAGTACTGGAATGCTCTTCCCAGGGAGGTGGTAGAATCACCATCTCTGGATGTGTTTAAAAAAAGACTGAACATGGCCCTTGGTGCTACAGTCTAGTTGAGGTGTTAGGACATGGGTTGGACTCGACGATCTGAGAGGCATCTTCCAACCTCATCATTCTGTGATTCTGTGATTTAGGAACCTGAGTACTCATGTGGATGTGGGCTGTGGAGTCCAGGGCAGGCCTTGGTGCTGATCTCCATGGCTGTGTCACGGTTCAGATGGTGGTGCCTCTCAAAGCCAAGGTCATCTTTTAGTAATTTCCACTAAATGGAAATAATTTTGGGTGAGCTAAGCCCACCCAAAGTCAATGCCTGCCCTTGTGAGGGAAGCTCAGCTGTTGGTCCCTCAGGTCTGGAGGTTTGGGAAAGGAAGGAGTGCAGACCCACAGCACTGGGCTCTCAATGGGAAAAATACCTGTTACAAGCCTTGCTGAGAGCAAGGAACCCAAGTGATTCCATCTTTTCCTGCCACAGTTCAGTTTCTTGTCTTCACTTCCATTCCATGACCTGGCAGAGCTCAACCACTGTTTTCTGCTGCCCAGCACAAATTGTAAAATCAAAATATATGGGAGTTGGCCTGGTGCTGTGAGCCTAGCATCAAAAAACACACAGGAAAAGCTGGTCCTTGTAGCAATAACTCAGATCATCCTCATGGCATTTTTGTAGCTTCCAATGATTCTACAGTTTAGCATTGCTAAAGATGAAAGTTTGTCAGTCCTGCTTTGCATGGGTGGACCCAAAGGGGTGGTGTTTTTCTCCTCTAACTTTAGTTATCTCTCTCTGTAGGTAAGGCTTCTGGAGCTTCATGGTTGTCACTGAAGACCCAGTCAATAGTCAGTGGAATTTAAAGTGCAATTTAATTGACTGAATGTGGACATTTACTTCAGAATGGGATAAACGGCATCATGAACAGCATTGATTGTCTGCCTTCTTGACACATGCAATCAAGCTTATCCTCCTACCATGTAATCTGTTTCAGCACCTCATTCCCTTCACCACTAGAAAGACAATTTATCATTAACATGCAATCCAAATCCATCATGATAAGCCTCTGACTTCTCATCCTGTGATGCAGACCTCTAAAAACCACGAGTGCCATTGAGACAACATGTAAGAGATGATTGCCCACAGTCTTTTCTAGCACAAGAACACCAAATTGACATCAAATTATATGAAATAAATAGGTTCAGACCAATGGGCAGATACAATTCTTCTTGCAGCATGCAAGGCCTGTAAATAAGTAATGAAACCTCTCACTGGAGGATGTTGTGACCACAGAAATCTTAGGCAGGTTCAAAAAGCACTTAGACAAATGCACAGATAAAAATCTATTGAGGGTTAATAAATTCCAGTAGACTCTCTAGTGTAGGAAATCCTGGAAATGCAAGTTCCTGGAGGTGGAAAATATCAAAGGAAACATGTGTGTTTGGCTTATTATAATTTTTCTTAGTTCTTTGGGCATTAGTAACTCTCACAGAGTGGAAACCATCTTGCCTGCACTGAAGTTGTCTTCTCTTAACACTAAATTGCTCCAACTCATTCTAATTTTTCTTGTAGCTGATGCTTTCTTAGCCTCTGAGGTGTTTTTGCCATCCTTTCCTTTTCCATACCTTTCTAAAAGAGCAGACTCCAGGCTGGACCTCACCCTCATGGGTACCAAGAAAATACCACAAACAAGACGTTTATCTCACCTTAAGAATTTTTTTTAAACTGATGGGGGGGAAAAAAGAGAGGGATTTGAAGTCCTGTGAATTTACCATGTTTCTGTTTTTTTCATTCCTGGGAAGGTGTAGTCATCCAGCTCTCCTCGCCCCATATCACCTCATTTCTGGTAAATCTGGGAAGAAATGTCACTTATATGGTGAAAAACCCAGCAGAGAGGTCCAGCACATCTGCAGTTAATTCCTGCAGCTGAGAAAGGCTCCATGAATGAACTCCTGATCACTGAATTTATCTGGTACCTGTGACTCCACACCTGTCTTGCTTTCTGGGCTCATCAGAGAGCTTGGGTGCTGGGACCTCTGTGTTAATATTATTTCTATTTCTTTCTTTCTTTTATTCAGCAAGACCCCAAGCCTGGAGCTCTTGACAGTTCACGAGGTGTAAGATCTAGATCCAGACTCAAATTTTTAAGCTTGGGACCATTTTCTAGAAATGAGACAGATGTTACATGCATGTACCATCTTGTTTAAAAATGGCAGGATCCTCTGAATTAGCATAGGTCTAATGAGGAACATCTATTTTAGGATGGTATTTAATAATTCCCAGCTACATTTTATAGGAGGTATTATGTTCCAAATACCCTCTATAGAAGCATTGCCTTCCGGTGCTTCTGAAATCCTTTAGTGGGTGGAATCTGATTATCAGGAAAAAAGATGTAAAATATGCAAAGGTTAAAGCAGACAGTTGTTTTGAGGTATTTTCAGATCTGAACATCTTGATCTTTGTGATAATTTGTATTCAGACATGCTATGTTTGCTAAAGGAAAGCTTAAAATAAAAGTTAGTAAAATACTTTGCTTTAGGGATTTGCTGGCTGGCTGTGAAGTGCCAGACTGCTCTTTAACTTTCCTCGGCATTTAGAGGCTCAGCATTGCACTGAAATGTCACACCCTCAGCAGAAAATGGAGATGATTTTGTGGAGCCTGGACTCTGAGGGTGCCAGACTGCTGTTCTCTGGGTGTCTAGTGCAATTTTAGATGTTTCTGAGTGCCACATGTCCAGAAAGGCACAGGTCCTACATAGCCAGCCTCACCTGAGTGTCTCAGGTATCCTCAGATGGTTCCAGACATCTCAGTTTAGGTCAGTGAGAGAAGCCCTGCCTTTTTCTCATGAGAATTCAATTTGTTAATGATTGCTTTAGGAGCATTCCACTGAAATATAGAAATAAAACAGGCAATTAAAGCATGATCCATCTTCTTCATTGAAATTATAATCTCCAGATGTTTCCCCACACTTTTTGACTCTAGCCTGTCATCACTAATCTTCAGAGAGTCTTGGAATGACACAAACTCCCTTGCACAAAGGCTCCCTGGTACTCCATGAAGATGCAGGATATCACTTGGGTTCATATGTCCCTCACACCTCTCAGAAATAACTTTGTTTTCTCAGGTATGAACCGAAATCCTGTGACACAATTTTCCTCCTGCGACACAATTTTCCTGGAAGGCAAAAAAAAAAATAATAAATTGATTGACCAATTCTTTGACCTCCAAATAAAGCTCTTACCCATGTCTGGTGAAGATAACCTCCTGTCTTCTTCTGGGTTTTCACCACAATTTCTACCATTGTAGAAATGTGGCCTCCTCCCACATTCTAGCCAAGCACTGCCTTTCTCCTCTCCACAAAAGTCAATGGCCTCCCCCCAGTAGAAGGAAATGAGTGTTTGATGTTGGTGGGGGAATTGTTCCAGACAGGGGAAGCTGTGGGCTGTCCTGGTGCTGGCAGATGACAGCAGAGCTGCCAAAAGGGGTTTTTGGGGGCTGTTCTCTGTAAGGACCCCCTGCACCAGTGTCCCATGAAAACAGAGATGGCAATTTACAGCTCGAGGTGTGGCACAGTGGGATCAGGTGATAAAGCACACAGCTCAGGAAATCTGGGCTCTTCTTCCCTTCAACAGCACAGAGGAACATCCCTGCCTCAGTTCTCCCATTTCCCATTTCCCCCTTTCCCATTTCCCCCTTTCTCATTTCCTCTTTCCCATTTCCCCTTTCTCATTTCCCCCTTTCCCATTTCCCCCTTTCCCCTTTCCCATTTCCCCCTTTTCCCATTTTCCTCTTTCTCATTTCCCCTTTCCCATTTCCCCCTTTCCTATTTCCCCTTTCCCATTTCCCCCTTTCCCATTTCCCCCCTTCCCATTTCCCCCTTTTCCATTTCCCCCTTTCCCCTTTCCCATTTCCCCCTTTTCCCATTTTCCTCTTTCCCATTTCCCCCTTTCCCATTTCCCTCTTTCCCATTTCCCCCTTTCCCATTTCCCCCTTTTCCATTTCCCCCTTTCCCATTTCCCCCTTTCCCATTTTCCCCTTTCCCATTTCCCCCCTTCCAATTTCCCCCTTTCCCATTTTCCCCTTTTCCATTTCCCCCTTTTCCATTTCCCCCTTTCCCATTTCCCCCTTTCCCATTTCCCCCTTTTCCCATTTTCCTCTTTCTCATTTCCCCCTTTCCCATTTCCCCCTTTCCCATTTCCCCCTTTCCCATTTCCCCCTTTTCCCATTTCCCCCTTTCCAATTTCCCCCTTTTCCCATTTTCCTCTTTCTCATTTCCCCTTTCCCATTTCCCCTTTCCCATTTCCCCTTTCCCATTTCCCCCTATCCCATTTCCCCCTATCCCATTTCCCCTTTCCCATTTCCCCTTTCCCATTTCCCCATTTCCCATTTTCCCCTTTCCATTTCCCCCTTTCCCATTTCCCCCTTTCTTTCCCACAGAAGCAGAGTATGGTGGGCTGGGTGATTTCAGAGCTGACAGTTTGAGGAGGAAAGAAGTCGTTCCATGATTTACCTGTGGACTTGCTTTGGGGAACTTGTTTCTCTCACCCACTTGCAAGGTGCGAGGAGCAGCACAGGGGTTTTGCCTGTTGTGGATTCTCCAAGGTCTGATAAAGGTTGTGTTTGCAGCTACAACCTTGTAGGTGGGGATGGATCCCCATCTTCTGCATTTCTGGGAAATGTGAATTTCTTAGAGCCCTCAGGCTGACCTTCAAACTGACCCAAAGGTGTGCAGCAAGGGATGCACACAAGATATGGCTCCACAAGCCCCATTTTTATATGGAATGAGTCTGAAATGTGGCTCCAAGCATGTGCTCCAGAGGAATTATTGCCTGTAAGTCAGGCACACAGCAAAAGAAAGTTCCTCAGCCATGCCCAACACTGAAATAAATCCCAGAGGTGCCTTTGCAGGCCAGGAAAAATCAGATTAAACTGAGAGATGAAACAGTGATTTAATTGTGATAATGAATTGTTTCCACTGCTGCAGTATCACAGACCCCCTTGTGAGGCTGAAATTAAAACCAGATGCCCAGGACCATGGGTCTGTCTTGAGGAAGCAAAATGTTTGCATGGCCAAAAGGTAGCACATATAGAAGTGTTTGGAAGCACAGGAGAGTAACATTTAAAAAATAGCAGTGGCTTGCTTGGAAGGGGGAGCTGGGAGTCAACTTCAGCACCTGACAGAGTCTTCAGACCACAGGTAGGGGGAATAAAAAGTATTTTCTGCTGTAGAGTGCCCTCACTAAGTTTTTTGTTTTTTTTTTTTTTTTTTTTTTTTTACCAGAATCTGGTCTCTCCCAGAAAACATTTGAGATTGTTGCTCTGTGGAGAAACACCTAAAAATATTAATACCTAACCAAACCAGGCACTGTTTTGTCGCAGACATCTTTTCATAAAAATCCTTTCTTTAGGATTTTCCCTTCTGGGGAGCTGAGGCCCCAGAAAAAGAATGTAAACAATGGTTATCTGCTGCTGTGGAATGCAATAGGTGCACCTGTGATTGGCCCATCTTGGATGTGTACAATTAATTGCCAATCAAGGACCGAGTTCTCTCTGGGACAGAGTCAGAGAGAGCTCCTTTGTTATTCATTTCTTTTCTATTCTTAGCTTAGCGAGCCTTCCGAGAACTTTCTATTCTTTTAGTATAGTCAAAATGTAATATATATCATAAAATAATAAATCAAGCCTTCTGAACATGAGGTCAACATTCTCTCCTCTCTCTTCACCTGCAACCCTTGTGACCGCTGTTTGCCTGTCCTGGGAATGTTCCTGGCTATGTCCACACCACATTGCCCTTGGGCCTGGCTCTTCTCCATGACATGTCTTATGTTCCTGTGGTTCTCAGATGTCCCTTTAGGGTCTTGTTTTCAGGCCAAGGTCACAACAATCAGCCTGCATTGGGGTCTGATATACTTGTGCTCCACAGCAGGAACCTGTCCATAACGAGTGTTTTATCCCTTGGGATGTGGCATGGGGATTTATTGGTGAGCATGAAGCTGGCAAGCAGCAGCTCATTCTTGAGCTTATTCCCCGTCCTTTTTTCATTTTTACAACATCTGCATGGCCAGGGGAGATGCTCTGGGGGTTCTTGCAGAGTATCAGTCTGATGTCAAACAAAGGAAAAACATTTAGGAGAGGGGTATAAGTGTGATAGACCCTTCTTGTACTCCTCAGCCACCTCCTCAGCCTGGAAGTGAGTCCAAGGTTACTTTTTTATCATCTTTGTCATCTTTCTTTGCACCTTTCTTGAGCTGTAAAGCAAAGCTCTCTCTTTCATGTTTTTTTACAAGTGAGTAAACACAAGACCTGAAAGACATATTTACAGAGAAATTCTCCTTAATGTATTATTCATTTGACTTTTTACTAGAAGTGTTTCTGTAGCCCTGATGTCCTGAGGATATCAGTAACAAGAGGTTTTGTAGAGAGAGGTAATGTTTTTATTAGAGCAATGGATAGATTTAAAGAGGTAAAAAAAACACTGAGTATTTCTTGGGTTTGGGTGAGATAGAGCTATTTTTCTTTCTAGTGGCTGGTATTTTGGATTTAGGATGAGATGAGTTAATGACATACTGATGTTTTAGTTGTTGCTGTGCTTCCACTAAGTCAAGGACTTTTCAGCTTCTCATTCTGTCCTGGCAGGGAGGAGCCTGGGGGCACAAGGAATTGGGAGGGAACACAGCCAGGAGACCCAAACTGGAGAAGGGATATTCCAGACCATACAGCATCTCTGAACAGGAAAACTGAACAGGGGGAATGGTCCAGGGGGTGGCAGCTGCTGCTCCAACCCTTGCTGGGTCAGTACGAGGTGACAATTGCAATGTGCACCACTTGTTTTGTATTTATTTTTATCCTTATCTTTATTCTTATTCTTATTCTATTCTTATTCTTATTCTTATTCTTATTCTTATTCTTATTCTTATTCTTATTCTTATTCTTATTCTTATTCTTATGCTTATTTTCCTCTCTTTTCTTTGTACTAAACTGTCTTTATCTTAACCATTAATTTTACCCTTTTTCTGATTTTCTCCCCCATCCCTCTGGGAGTGAGTGAGCAGTTCAGCTCACTCACCCTGCCAAGTTAAACCACACCAACAAAGAAACCCAACTTAAAACCCTTTTGAGAATATTTTTTGTGAGTATGAACTCATCTATATTCCAGTTGCTAGCTGCAGTCATACAAGATTTGACATCTTTCCCCAGCATTGCTTTTTCCTTTTTTTTTTTTTTTTTCCAGAGAAAAGGTGCTCAATGCAAAGGTCAGAAGCTGTGCAATGCTGTTGGCTACCAAGCTAATTAACCTCACACTCCTGTCAGTGCAAACTTCTGGGATGGTGCATGTCTTTCAATGACAGGCTGATGTATTTTGGGCTGCCATTAACCTCTTCTCATGGATTTACTCTGCCAGGGAAGATTACCTGCATCAAAATAAGCGTCCTTTACAAAATTTGTACTGATCTTGCTCTGTTGATTCCACTTTGCACCTTCAGCAGTGTCACAGTGGCATCCTCATGCTGAGTAATTTGGACCTGTGGATCTGCACTGATGGTATTAAGTGGTGATGAGATAAATGCATGTCATACTCTAAGAATGTCATGTCAGAAGATAAGCAAATAAAATTAATGGTATTTTAAAATAAAATAAAGTAAAAAGATCCACAGTGTATAAATCCGCTTAAAGTGAACCTTCTTTATAAAGAACAAGATGAGATTTTGGGTTTTTTTTTGCGGTAATGAGATTCCATTTTGGTTTTTTTTTTCTGATGTTTGTGATGAGTTATTATTGTATGCTATATCAAACCAACTTGAAGCAACCTGGTCTAGTGGAAGCTGTCCCTGCCCGTGGCAGGGGCTTGGAGCTAGATGGCATGTAAGGTCCCAAACCCTCCTTTGATTTTATGATTATAAATCTTTCAAAAGCTAAAAATTCCATCTGGTTTTACCACTCTACCCCACAGCTTTCACTACAGAGATTTTTAGACTAGATGACATCACTGCAGAGTGTGATTTCACAGGATCAGGACCCATCCTGCCATTCATTCCCCCAGCTCTGCTCCAGGGATGGGAATATCTGGTGGAAAGAGAGCAACAGGCAGGAAGAGAGGGCAGGATCTGCAACACAGCACAGCTCTCAGCCTGGTGCTCTGTGCTGCCTCCAGGGCTGCTGACACAGATCAGTCCTGGTGGCTGGAATTCCCTTGGGCTCCTGTGAGTTCCTGAATCATCGTGAGATATTAAATTAAGCAAAATAAACAAGGGAGTCAGGAACGGAAGAGGAAAGCAAAATATTAGGGAAATACTTTCAACCAAACCTTAGTTTGCAGTTTAAACAATGAAAATCCAGCCAGACTGAATGTAATGGACAAATGCCACTGAAACAGGTTTCATGGAAAGGAAAAACTGCTGGTTTAATGCAGACTGGGAAACCGGTATTGAAAGGCTGGACCATTTAGGTTTCAGCTTTACTTTGACTGCAGTGAGTGCCAGGTGGGCTGCAATGTGATTTTTGAGGAGACCAGAGGATGATAACAGGGATTAGGGTGTAGGGAGCATGGCCATGGAAATAGATGGAAGCCATGGAGGATGTTCAGGTCAAGAGAGTGAGCAGCAAAGCATAATACACCAACTTCTTTCAAATTAGTAAATAGAAGCAAAGAGATATATCTCTCTTCTGTGTCTCCTGGGGATAAGACATTTTGGCCTGAAATTGCAGAAATGGCCTTAAACAACACTGGGATGTAACTGGAGGAAGGTGACATGGGTAATTTTTGGGAGACTTGCCAATGAACCAGCTAAGAGCAGGGTACTGAGTGAGCTGAGCTCTGGATATCTGCACTGGGTGCAGTGGATCCAAACTGGATAAATCAGACCTGGGCTTATGCAAAAGCCTTGTAGATATTGCTCCCAGGTCCTACAGGATGTGGGGCCATCAAGTCCTTAAAGCTGACCCCATGGGCAAACAGCCAAATGCAAATCTTTCCCTTTAATTTATTTGTTTTTTCATACCTCAGGTCATAGGATTAGGTCAACGTTGCTTATATTTCCTGTCCTACAAAATGCAATCAAGATGAAACCAATCAATCCCTCTTGTGAGAAGTCTTTGAGGGACACATTTTCCATGAGAGAGTCAAGGGTTACAGATGACACAAAGGAAATTTAAAAGAATAAAGGAGTCTTTACAGCAGACTCAAGTTACACCATATGAAGTTAGAAAAACTCCAGCACTCCCAGCTGAAAAGCCTGGGAATAAATGAAACTAAAATAAACCTCTTCAGCTTCATGCACAGAGGATTATTATTCTTTTCTCCATTGCTATACTTTCATGTTGGTGTAACTCCAAATAATTCATTTGTGTTACTTCTGTTTGTGCCAGATTTGGGGAGGAGAGATTCAGACCCAAGCACTGGATTGAAGATTGACTCATCCTTTCCCACACAAAGAGAAAAACAGTGATTTGAGTTTTTATGGCTAAATCTGGATTCCAAACTGCATAAATGAAATATTTATATATAGACACATTTATATGCCTACACATATATATGTTTGCATGTGTATGGATGTGTAGTTTCTTTTGAATTTCTGTAAAACACATTGAATCCTGGGGCTTTTTTGACAAACTCTTGAAATGAACCACTTAAAGAGGATTTATGTTTGAGGTAGATCTCAAATGTGAAATTTTGGAGATTGTTTGACAGCATGACATGCCAAAATAAAGCAGATGATACAAGCTCTGAAACTGACTGGATAATGGCACATCCTGGTAACCTATTATTCATGTAGAGTTTGGTATAAATGTGCATATTCTTTTTTTTTTTTTTTTTTATGCAATAATTCAAGGAAAGGCTGTTTTCTAGCACATTTCTACAGAAATATGAGGATCGATTCAGACTTCAGCTGTTTGGACTTCTAAATCAGGCCTGAAGCACATGAACAGCACATAATCTTAAAAAATGGAAGAAATATGTTTCTTTGAATGAATGTTGCCAATATTTATGTGTCCACAAGCTTACTGGAATAAAATTGTGCAAATGCTTGCAGGATGGAGCTATTAATTAAATAAGAAGTCATACAGGGTAATGTATGACACATCACCTGGCTGTCAGAGTATCACTTTCTGTTTATCTTTGACAGCAAGTGCCTGAGAGGAAAAAAATGGTGCCTTATCATATAATCTTCCTTTGTAAAAAGGAGTCACAATAAGGCAATTATTACCCTAAAACACCAAAAGGGCATTTACTGAGAGGTGCATTCACTGGTTCTGATGACAGGAACAGGGCTGGCAGTAATGGGTTTAAATTCCAGCAAGAAGAAATTAGGGCTCACATCGAGGCTGTTTCATCAGAGGTGACCAAGACAGTCTGAGCAGGTTGGTTGGAGATGCTCCATCACCTGAGGTTTGAAGAACAAGTCAGGTGAGCCTGCACGTGTACAAAAACTTGTGGGAGAGTTCAATCAGGAATTAAACAAGGTCAGCGATAGGACTGTCACTGTCATGCTTTCTGAAAAATCTTCTTTGCCCAGGATTCTTCTCCTGGGAGGCTGAGAAGATTCAGAGAAAAATGAAAACAATAATTATCTGATTTGCTGCTCCTGTGTTTTGCTGCTTTGGAATGTGTTTGGAGACTGTTTATCCAACATGTGAATTGTTTTTACTTAATGACCAATCACTGTCCAGTTGTGTCAGACTCTGGAGGAGTCACGAGTTTTTAACGAGTATCTCGTTAAGCCTTCTGTCTCTATTCTTTACTATAGTTTAGTATAGCATTCTTTGATATAAGTACATAAAATAATAAATTAGCCTTCTAAGAACATGGAGTCAGATTCATCTTTCCTCCCTATGACGGGGGGCCCCGAAAATACCACAAGCTGGAAAAGGGGAGATTTAGACTAGATATTATGAAGAAATTCTTCCTGTGAGGTCGGTGAGGCCCTGGCACAGGTTACCCAGAGAAGCTGTGGCTGCCTCATCCCTGGAAGTGTCCAAGGCCAGGTTGGATGGGGCTTGGAGCAGCCTGGGACAGTGGAAGGTGTCCCTGCCCATGGCAGGGGGTAGCACTGGAGGGTCTTTAAGGTCCTTTCCAACCCAACCCATTCTGTGATTCTGTGTGTAAAGAGCTGAAACAGGTAAGGTTGATCCTACTCTGAGACAGATGATGGAAGAGATGATATCTTAAGATCCCAATTTGCTGTGATTCTGTGATTTTTCTGAACAAACGCACCACCTCTGAGTTTGGACTTCTATTTTTCTGTAAATATTTGTGTGCAGCACAAACAAGAGCAATTACTGTAGATGGGAACCTCAGTGGGTTTCAGTGGGCAACGTAAGGTTCCAACCCACGTCACATTCAGTGGAAATTATGCATCTGAGTTACAGACCAAACTACACCACAGAAAATAAAATATGTTTGCAGACTGCCTGTGCATCTGGATGTTGAATTAAGAAAGATTGAATTACAATTAATGTAACAAAGTTTTGCTGTTAGCCTGTGAGTGGTAAATCCTGAGTTCAAAATCCTAAAACTGATAATATTTAACTTGTCTAAAGTTAAATGAGACAAAGGAGCACTGCATGAAAAACTTACTGCAGAATGTAAATTACTCATTTTCTTTCTGAACTTCATAAAGTTTCTCTCCTGACAATGAGGGAGAGTTTCTCCTTTTTGATCTTATTAAGATGAGTGATGTTCCGTTTCAGAAAGATGGGCACTAGAGAGGAAGTGGCAGCATTGAGGGACGTGGTCAGCAGCACTGAGGTCACACTGAAATTGTCATTGAAATAGATTGACCATGAAATGTCAGAGACTTGTTCACTTGGAGTCAAACTCATTCTTTCTGAACATGTCTGGAAAGCCAGAGCTCCAATCCTGGAAGTCAAAGCAAAAGGTAGGAACCTGAGCAGTCCTCTTAGGATAGGACTTTCAGAAATACTTTGAAGCTGCTGATGGATTTTTGTGGGTATGATGGGAATAATCTTCAAAAAAGGCTGAGTGTCAACCCCTGAAAATGAGGCTTTCTTAAAATTCTTTGCTGAGGACCCAAAACTGAAGCTTCCCTAAACGCTGGCAGCTTATCAGAACTTGGGAGATGTGCTGGAGGAAAATCCTTGTGAAGATTAACTCTGCTGGGACTGAGGAGCTGGGAATGAAGGACTGAAACTCTTCTCAGCTTTCCAAACTTTGGAGATCTCTTCTGGCCTTGATTTATTGTCTGACAGGGCTGGCAGGCAGCTCAAACATTATTCCAGCACATGTGTATTGAGCACAGCAGCAGAAGTCGGGTCATGAATCTCATTTCGCAAGACAGTAACAATCAATACACCAAGCGAGTTTTACACCTTTTTTCCCAACAATGAGAGCCTTTATCCTGCAATCAATATTCTAGGATGAGCACGGAGATGTAGCCACATCACAGCTACTGAAAACCACCAGGTATGAGCGAGACACCTCAGTGGTTCTAAATAAAGGAAACAAAGAGCCTTGCATTTGGAAAGCACTGGTTTGGCAAGCTCCCATGAACTGGAAAACGTGGAAACACAAGCAATCGATCAGAAGGAGCTAATGCATGGTAACAGGATGTTTTCACAGTAATCCCCAAGTGTGAAAACATCCTGGTTGCACAATGAGAAATTACTGAAACTCAGACCCTGGAGAAGGCAGGGCCCTGGCACAGCCATTGAGAGTGATTAGTGAACATTTAATGGTGTAAAGAGTAAACTAAAGTAATGTAAGGGAGTAATGCAGTGCCTGGAAGATGAGCCTGGGTATAAGCACTAATGGAACTACATCTTTAGGGAGAGAGGAAAGCAAATGCCTCATTTTGCATCATCTAGATAAGCATGCCATGGAAGGAAAACATTTCTGACAGCAGCTGGCCATGAAACATTTCATTCTTTTGAGGCTTTTCAGCTAACTCAGGCAGAGGGAGTTAACAACAAAAGTGTGCAGCAGGGATGGAAGGAGTTCTGCACTCCACATCAAGACATGTGGGAGTGATCCTTTAAACCAGCTCTTATCAAAAGAAGCTGAAAACATGGAAGACTTTATGGCTGATCTAAAACTGAAGAGAAATTCTTGCTTTGTGGGAGGCTAGATCCCTTGATAGGAGCTCAGAATGTGGTGGTAATCAGGAACTGAAACATCAGAAAGAGAAAAGTATTGGCAGATTGAGAATCAAGCCTTGACTATGTGGCTAGGACACATTAAGGAAAAATTGGGAGACACAGCCAGAACTGTGACAGCTGAATCCCACGCTGAGGTCATTTCAAGTTCTGCTTTCTGTTAGTACTGAACATAGGTACTCTTGTCATTCTTCTCTTGGTATTATGGACATCTGAGCCTGGAAAAGGAATATGTGCAGGACTGTATTTTGAAGAGGTGCAGAAGGGCTTTTACTTCCCAGCTGCCCCTTCAGCTGCAAAGAAAAGGAATTCAAGTTGAATTAAGAAGTGGACAGAACTCATAAACTTCTGGGCTCGGTAAATGAAATTAATAAATTTTAAAAAATACAGGTGGGGAGTGAGAGATTTCATAGAAGTAAGGTGTTGAGGGGAGTTCTTTGAAAATCAACAAAGCTGCCCAGAGAAGGTCTCTTTAAGTCAGGTTGAAATGTTTTGTTCCTTGTCAGGTTCAGTGGTTTCTTTTATTTCCCCTGTATTTAACCCCCTAGCTGTGTTCACAGTTATCTCTGCTTCTCAGAGCAAACAGGTTGCTCAGAGCCCCAACATTTCATTTTTAGAGAGGCAGAAAAACAAAACCTTAACACTTCCATTCCTCTTTTTTTTAGATGTGACTTTCTTTGTTGAATTTTGCCCAGGTTGCTATGCACTTTTGTCCATGCCAATTTTTCCTTTTGTTGTCTTCCTCACACACTCCCACTCATCAGCCAGAGTCCATTTCCATGTCTTTTGCTAACCCATCCCAGCAGTCTCAGTCACCATTTCTTGTCCCATTCATCCTGAATCTGAACTGGTATCACCTGGCCTAGGGGCTGCAAAGGTCTGGCTGGAATGACCTGGTCCAGGGACCAAGAGTCAGGGCTTCTCCTGAGATGATGATGTCCCATTCTTTACTCTTCAAGACTCTCTTGGGAGTATAATTCCCAGAGCCAAGTTTCTAAATTCTTCACTTTATTTTTGTAATGCTCTATTTACTAAGCTATTTTATTTCTTATAGAAATAAGCTTACAATATACTGGATGGCAGTGTGAGACTGCTGAGGACACGAGGCAAAATTGAGCAGAAAGTTGGCCAATCTCGTGACATTATAATATTTAAAACTGTGCTCCTGTGCCTGTTCTTTGTTTTGTTTGTTTCATTCAAACTTTGTTTTGCTATGCAAGAGGTTAAGAAATCCTATATTGTAAAAAAGCAACTCCAAAACCTCCCACTATTTTCCTGAATGGATCTACATAACTTCTCATTTTTAGTTTTTCAATTAAGATGTTTCCATGTCTTTACATCCTTCTGCCACTCTGAGCAGAGAACTTTCCCAATGAGGAGAGAAACTGTAGCAGAAGCTAAAAGTGTTTTTTGACTTGCTTTAGGGGACAGCTATAGGTACATGCAGGTTTTCAAACATTATCTTGTGGGTCCCCTCAAAATCAGGATATTCTGGGATTATGTGATCTGATGTTTTTGTGCAGGGACCATGCAAGAGCATGATGTGACCATGGCAAATTTGGGCATGAAGTCTCTGAGTCACAGACTTTTCCTCTGAGCAGGCCTCCAGGAGGCTGGCTCTTCTTTAACTTCCTCATAAACAAGTACCATAATATTTGACTTTCCTTCTAGGAAAAGCAGAAGATGGTGAATCACAAAGGGCCTTTGTTATGAGAGCAGCTCTGCTCTCACTCTGCCTCCTCAGAGCAGCCCTTTGATGCCTATTTCCTGTGGCAAGTAAAAACAAAAGAAAAGAAGTATGGGAACACATTTTTATTGTTTTTCTTTGACCCTGTTTACGATGATTCAGTAGCACCTATCAGACCCCAACAGCCTCTGGGGCACTGCATTACTCTTCCCTGGGGTGAAGGCATGAGGAGGAAGATGGAAACCAGCAGATGGATCCATCCTGTGGATTCACTGGGACTTCTGCACCTGGGAAAACTGCAGAGTCCCATGGATCAAGGCCCCAAAACTTAGCTGGGACTGATTGGGATGGGAGACCACAAAATAACTGCCCTTGAGGTTTCTTCTTGAGTTTATCTTCCTCTTGCTCAGGTATCTCTGAGGGTGAATGATTCAGGGCACTTGAGGGAAGAGTGAGAAACTCCCCAGCCCGTGCCTCCCCACGGAGCCCAGAGGAAGGAGATACTGTCTCTGTGGTTAGAACAACCAGACATGTGTCAAACGTTTGCCTTCGAGTCTTCAGTAGAAAAAATTGTCACATGAGCTGCACCGTAGCTTGTGGTGGAGCTTTATCTGCTTGGCCCACCGAGGGCTGGTTTGAGGTGGAAAATTGTAACACCCAAATGCAGCTGTTTGCCTCCTGAAGAAGGATACTTGCAGACTTTCCCACCTTTGGGGGTTACAGGCATCTCTCCTCCCTGATGAGCAGCCCACGGTGCTGGAGGAGTGGGACAGACAGCAGGGGCAAAGCAGCTCCCTGAAAATCAGACTTTCTGACTGTGCTTTTAAGAAAAAGATGTGTTTGGTCTTTCTTTTTTTGTTTTTTTTTTCAATGTGTGAAACCGAAGCAGGGTGAGATAAATAAGCATGGTCTGGCACGCAATCAATTTACATTACACAGGCATGAGCTGTCTGTAATTATTTTGTAACCTGGACCAGAGGAACATCCTTCCCACCACTGCCAGCTCTGTGCAGAGCTGTTCGCCATCCCAAAATCCCAAATTGATGTTCCCCATGCTGTCCTAGCACGTGAGGGGTTGGTCTGACTTAATGTTCTTGGTTTAGATGATGCCTCAGGTTTCAGTTTTTATATTTTTCACTTTCTGTACTGCTTTAGTGTGCAGTTCTGAGCTTCATATTACGGGATGGTGAGCTCTGTGCACAGAGCAGGGAGACAAAACAATTCCTGCTCCAGCTGGGCACCAAGGACAAATGCCCCAAATCTCAGCCCAGGAGCACAAACCCCGTGGGCTGGAGAGAGAAAAACAAGCAGGGTGGGACTGCAGGGCTAAAGCTGCAATGGGACAATGAACTGCAAGGTGCAAATGGAGCAGAGCTGATCCCAGGGAGAGACCCCGGCAGCGCTCGTGCATTTTGGGGCCGTTTTGGGTCATCTTGGGTGCAGCCCTGGCTGGGCTCTGGTGCTGCCCAAGGTGCAGCCATGGAGGAGATCCTGTGAATGAATCCCTGCTTTATTCTGGAACTCTGCCCAGCCTCTGCTCTAGCTCAGCCTTCTCAAAGCATCACAACATGGACCCAAAGGCAGATGCACCTGACTTCTGAGTATTTGGCATGATGGGTGTTGTCACTGGCAGTGCAGGACATCAAAATAGCAAATTCATTTTATTTGTGCAGGAATATCAGGTTCTTAGTGGCTGAACAGTTATTGAGGCACTGAGTGACTTTGCAAGTTCCTGTATTTTCCTTAGGAGGAAATGATACCAGACATCCAAAGCATCTTGTTTAGCTTTTTACCTTCTTACCAAGCTGTGATGGTCACAATGTCATGGTGCTGAGCTGTGACGGCTGGAGAGAATTAGTTCTGTTCCTCTGATTTTTCTTCTACCAGGGAACTAATTCAGATTGTTCTGTGGCAACAGCTGCTTGAATAGAAAATGTTATTTAAAATTGAATGACCACAACAGCTCAAAACATAGGAACAATTTCTCCTCACAGGTCAATAATTTGAGTTTTCAGGTCAGGACAGCATAAATTCTGTGGTGGGATTGTCATCTTAGTAACAAATAGGGTCCAAACACAGATAAAGGAATATTATACAACTTTTAAGTGACTGGTATTGTGGTCAGAGTGTAGTAGGTTAATAATTGCCAAGATGGTGTAAGTGAAATGAGCATTTCTCAAACATATGAAGCTCTTCAAGAACATCCATAGTAGAACATAACGTAGGAATTGAGTGTGTTTTCCTTACAGATGTTCCAGGTGTGGCTCCATCAAAGAGCTGATAGCCAAACTGAAAGAGTTAAACACTTACTGAAGCCAGTGGAAACTTAAACATCCTGTAAAAGCACACTGAGATAGCTTAGAAATGACAAAGGAATTTCTTCCTACAAATAAAATTTTATAGGAAAATTACTAATTGTTAAATGTTAATCTTATGATTTCAGAGCTGTCTGAAGAACCCTGTCTGATTCATATGTGTAAGTTAAATGCATGTGTTGGATCTGTTGATAAGACTAGATTATGAGCAAAAATATGATCAAGCATGGAATTGTCTTTTCCATCTGGTCAGCAGTTAAAAGAGAGTAATATGTGCAAAAGAAACACAAAATCTAGGCAAGTCACTGTCAAGCTGAGGAGAGACACTTGGATGTTTGTGGAAATAAATTAACATATGCTATGTGTGAAGGGTACAGCCATTCTTTAAAAGACCCGTGACAAAAACCTAATCAAATGACAGCTCTAATGACTGGAGCCCGAAGGGAGCTGTTACAATAATTACACAACATGCAGAGGGTTGTAATAGCAGGGCCTCACCCGCTGGAAGATGAAAGGATCATGGCAAATGGAAGCATTTGTATTCTTTGTATTCCCAGAGATGCCAGGGAGGCACAAAGACAAGAGCAGAGGAAAGGTGCATCAGGAATCAATTCAGCTTAAGCAGTTTTGGCCCCAGGGGCTGTGTACTTGGGCTGATATGGGAGTGTGTCATAGGTTGACTATATGATGCTTTTATCCCCAATCATCTTGTTCTGTTTACGCTGAATAATAAGTTTTGCACCTTTAAGACTTGTTACAGAGAATGAAGGGGGAGAGAAGAAGCAGCAGTTTGTTTTCAGACACTGCACTCCTCCTCCACATTCCTGCCTCTGGCCTGTGTTGTCTGTGGATGGACAGACAGCGGGACAGAGCTCTCCTTTGCTTTAGTTAGTTTTAGCTAGATGAGGCAAAGAAGTTCCCTGGACTGTGGGGCTGTTTTTCCTTTTCTTTGGACCTTTACAAACCTGCTCTGGACTGAACACCAGAGGAGCACAGCAGCTCCCACCTGTGGCCCACTGGACCGGGCCAGGCCTGCGACATTTCCAGCACCAGAGGGGCTGATAAGAGACTGAGTGAGCTGAACTGCAACCCAGGGAGGGAACTTTTCTGAGTTTGTCTCTCATTTGGAGCAGCAAGGGGTTTTATTGTTTAATATTGTTTAGGTTTTATTGTTTAATAAACAGTTTTTTCCCACTTTTCTCCAAGGAGGTATTTTCTCCCAAACCAGTTAGGTGAGGGGCCGATTGAATCTTCTTTCCCAGAGGAGCCCCTTTGGGAGTTCTCTCCAAAATTTGCCCTGAACCAGGACAGAGTGGGATGTGAATTGATCACTGCAGGGTGTGAACAGAGAAAGCAGGTCCAGCCTCTGACCAAAAATACACGAGGAGGTGATGAAGGTCTGCAGGAGGGTAATTGGTGGTCTGAGCCACACCTCTGGCTGTCAGGATACAAGATTCCCATTCTTAGAACATGATTTAGTGAATCACCTCCTTTTACCCTCACCATCTCTGTCTTGCCTAAGCTGGTACTTCACAGAATTCCCAGAATCCCTGGGTTGGGAGAGCCCTTCAAGGCCCTGGAGTCCAGCCCAGCCCCTGGCACCCAGTGCCACCTCCAGGCTGGTTAAACACACCCAGGGATGGTGACTGCACCACCTCCCCAGGCAGCCATTGCAGAACTTTCTCCCCCTTGCTGGAAAAGCTTTTTGCTGCTCTCCAAGCTGGATTTCCCTCGGCCCAGCTCAGGCTGTGTGCTCTGGGTGTGCCAGTGCTGCTGCAGACAGAGCCCAAGGGCAGCTGGGCACAGGCACCTTTCAGGAGCTGTGAGAGTGCTGGGGGCACCCTGAGTCTCCTTTTCTGCAGGCTGAGGACCCTCAGCTCCCTCAGGGCTCCCTCAGGGTTTGTGTCCCAGCCCCTCTCCAGCCTCTGGATGTGCTTAGTGTCCCAAGGTCCTTCCCAAGCTGAGGGGCCAGAGCTGGGCACTGTGCCCTCACCTTACCTTCAATGCTCCTGGGTGATGTCTCCAAAGAAAAGGAGGCTTGAAGTGCACAGCAGTGTGGAGCTCAACTGAGCACTAGCAGAGTTTTTCTCCTTACAGAACATTTATTTCTTAAGACCGCCTTCTTGATTTTTCTCCATTGTTTCCCTCATCTATTCAACTCTGTTGCAGGCACTCACGGTTGCAACAACAACAAAAAATAGGTGTTTATCAAGACAATGTGTTTATCAAGCAAAAAAAAAAAAGTTGTTTATCAAGACAATGTAAATTCCTTGATGCACCACAAGGTGCACTTTTATAAATGAAAGCAAAAGTAGATAACATGAACTAGGGAGGCCTGCACTTCAGGCAAGGCCTGTGATAAGTTTAGTGTTATGCCCTTTATATTGCCATATATTTCATTTCAGTGCAAGCAAACCTATGGAATGTAAGAGATCATCCTATAAAATGAGAACTTGAAATGAAAGCTGTGCCGCAGATCTGATATGCTGCATTTCACAGGTCAAAAAAATTGTACTATCAAAATCTGAAGTCGCCTCGTCTTCAGAGTGAGAAAAAGAGAATATGTTCTTTCCTAGGTGTCCCCAATTTTCTCAAAAACATGCCAGCTTTATTTTACTTTAAATGAATACTAATAATGTGTGTGGCTTGCTTTCACTTAAAAGACTGATTTTCCTGAGGGCCACGAGGAGCACTGTGTTCCAAGCTTTTTGTCCTTTAGGTTATCATCTTCATGGCAATATGGATGCATGAATTTTCCTACCAGCTGGGGCTCCCAGAGTTATTCCTAGATTTCTGAGAATAAATTAAATAGCTGTTGGGGAGCCAATGGCTAGTGAAAATAAGTCTGAGATGAGGACTTGTAGTTCCAGCAAACTGGAAGAAGACAATTTCAAACTGGGTGATGGTGGAACCAGAACCACATTTTGGATCTGTGATTGTTTAAGTTGTACTTATATCTTATTTTCCACCAGGGCACACTTGTGTTAGTTTATCAAAATTCTCTGAGTAATGCATCTGTCTTTCCCTCAGTAGCTCACAATTATTGAAAAACCCTTGTACTGGGAGGGTCTGAGTCACTCCTAACTAGTCCTGGCTCAGAACTAGACCAGAGTATAAATGGCAGTGGGTAAGAGCCAGTGGCTCCAGGCTGTCTCAGGGAGGGATTGATGTCACCTCCTTCTTGGATTTGTTCTGGATTGTATATCCTACTATAAAAAAAAAAAAAAAAAAAAAAAAAAAAAAAAAAAAAAAAAGAAAAGCTGAAAATACCATTAAAATCCCTGTGTTCATTTTATCCCCGTGATTTCCTTTAATATTTCTTTCTCTGAGCACTATTAACTCTGTTAATTCCCAGCTGTTGCCCGACAATCAAGAAACAAATGTTCATCCTCTTCTGGCCATGGCCCACAGGTATTAAAGGATAGTTCCACTAATGCTCCACACCAAGACTTCACTGCCACTTGACATATGGAGTAATTTACCCCTGTTGGCAAAAGGAACCAAAATCAGCACGTTCCTTTTACAGCCTAATCCTGCACGTGGTGTTGATGTGTAAACAGTGACACACCAGGGTTTTACTACCTGACATAAAACATGCATTAGCACTGAGGAAATGTGTCTGTGCATTGCAGGGAAGTTGGGGTTTTTTAATTTTTTTTTTCTTCAGGAAAGACTGTTTCTGTCACACAGAAATCTAGGTGAAATTAGATGAAACCACCTGGAAAAGCTGATAATACAGAGAGCAAAAGGAGATGGTGCATCTCTCTTTTGGAACCCTGAGAGATGCAGATGTTCAAATTTGGAATGCAGGTGCCAGCCCATGAATTTGATGGGTGCTCTCAGCATCCACTGCAGTTTAGGGTTTTTATCCTGAGAGAAACAGGCCCCTCCAGAACACATCAAACTCAGACAATCGCAGACGTGGAAATCAGGTCAGATGAATCATGTCTTAAAAATGACCATATTTTTCTTAAATTGTAAGTGGGGAAAGAGTGACTAACACCTACAGAGATGATATTAGGTGGTATGAATTCTACCCCCAATTTCTCTGAAAATGAAGCTATTTTAGCTGATGAGACACAAGGTTGATGTTTCAGACAAAAGGGACAATTTGGGACTGTCTGAAAAATATGAAGCCCTTGGGAGTTAGGAAATATAGAGAGTCACAGCAATACTGTCTTGTATCTGTTTCTAGGTATCGAGATTTGTCCTCTGGGTTTCTAGTTCTGTGCTCCTCAGCTTGCTGTCTTGATGCTTGTTTTTTAATGAAAAATGCCCTTTTTTTAATTGTTAAAAAGAGATTTTTTTACTCACTTTGGGAGGGAGGAAAGACAGGCTCCAGAGCTGCACTGACCTGAGGACTTCTATTTATCCAGAATTCTTGCTGTGTCAGAGAACAAACCATCTGGGGCTGCTGAGGACACTCAAATAGACCAGTGAAATTCATGGGCAACCACAACTCCTGCTCACTAATTGTGGCATGGATGTGAGAGTAATTTGGGGTTTCAAATTGTTCTAAGACAAAAATTTTATGACCAAGAAAATGCCATTTGTGTTCTGTGATGCAGCCTTTGCTAACAGAACAATAACAGAAATCATAATTACACTACTATATAAATCTTTCCATGGCCTTCAGCTGATGTTATTTATTGTTGCTGTCCTGTCTCCCCACCTGTGAGCAAAATATCCTGGGACTGGAAACAGTGGCAGTGTGACAAAATGTTAAAATTTAGGATTATTTCTCTGTAATTAAGAATTACAAAGTCTAGGAAAAAAAAAATGTCTGGAAAAAAAAAAAAAAAAGGTAGCTGAGGGGGCATCTGATACAAATGAATACTGGAACTTGTATCTAATTTTCCTAACACTAAACCCCAGGGGAGCATCAAATAGCACTGCTATCTGATTAGTTCAGAAAAAAAAAGATGTATTTCTTGTAGCAGGATGAAGTACAGCTCTGATACATTTTGCCAAAAGACAAGGGGATGAGAACACCTCAAAAAGTGATAGAACATATTCTGGAAAGAAAACATAATATCTTGGTAGCTGCTGAAGACTCAGAGCTGCTTGATGCCAGGATATTCTTGGTCTTCTTTTCACATTTTCTGTTGGACATTGCTGGAGGCAGAACTGGGCTGAGCAGATCTTTACTCTGATCCCAGGCAGTTTCATGCTGCTCCATCTCATAGAGCCTGTGCACTCTCAAGGAGCCTTCTTAAGCCTCTGCATCCACCAAATGCTTTACCTTGACCTGAAGCAGCAGGGAAAATCCAAATTTCTTCAGGAAACTTGATGATTTGTGTAGTCTGGGTGAGATGTTTGTTAACAAAGTTCTCATATGTGTTATTAGCTTTAAGTCCACGGGGCATAGAGAAGGAGGATATGTGAGGTTCCAACAAGGGCTAAAGGCTGAGCGTGTTTGAAGAACAAACCCCTATTTTCCTGTGTATTTTATGTCCTCTATAGAAAGGGAAAGAAACACTTTTGGCACTGCTATCTACAAGGCACCACAGAGAGTCCAAACCTCCACAGCGTGCAGAGGGTCCCCAAAGTGAGGTGTGTCTGGGTCCCCAAGGTGAGGTGTGTCAGGGTCCATAAGGTGAGGTGTGTCTGGGTCCCCAAGGTGAGGTGTGTCAGGGTCCATAGGGTGAGGTGTGTCAGGGTCCATAGGGTGAGGTGTGTCTGGGTCCCCAAGGTGAGGTGTGTCAGGGTCCCCAGGGTGAGGTGTGTCAGGGTCCACAGGGTGAGGTGTGTCAGGGTCCCCATTCACCAGCCCTATCTTTGTTTCTCCAGACTGTCCCACACAACAAAGCTGGTGATACCTGGTGTCACCTTCCTGCAGCACAAAGCAGCAGCACCTTCACGGACATTGCAAGGGACTGTCTTGGTTTGGAAAGACAGGAGTCTGCCAAGGAAGGCAGGAGTTTCCCCTAAAATGGAGAATGTAAACCCCTCTGAATTGCTATAAATTTTAAATTAAGGGGCTCTCAGGAAAAAAAATATGGGAGCAGGAAATAATAGTTCTTTAATAGGGAAGAAAAAAATAAAGGATAAAATAAACAATGCAGTACACTAGAACAGCACTGACAGAGTCAGAACCCAACCTGACACCCTGTGGGTCAGGGTGTTGGTGGCAGTCCCATTGGAATTGTGCCTGCAGCCCTCCTGAAGTATCAGGTGTGGTTCTGTTGGAACAAGGGGATCCTGTAGAGAAGGATGTATTCTTCCTCTGAAGATCCAGTGGAAGAAGAGGCAGCTGCTGTTCCTCTGGGAAATCCAGTGGAGAAGCCGTGCTGGTGTTCCAGAATCTCCAGATTATATCCAGGTAGGAATGCTTGGCTCCTCCCTCTGGTCACATCTCCCAGTGGGATGCTGTAGTTCTTATCAGCCATGCAAAGACACTCAATAGTCTGTTATCAGCAGATGTCCCCTCTGGAGGGAGGAGTGATTGTGGTCACTCAGAGAGAGAGAGATAAGGCAAAGTGCCCACTTGACAAAAGACAACTGCCATACAGATGGCAATAAAATACATCTTGCCTTGCAGTCTGGAACAGGGACAAGAACAGTTCTGTCCCTGTGTAGGAATATCTGTGTTGGTGTTGCCTGCTTGGCCATGAGCAAGCACTGCTGAGAGCCATTGGAGAGGCCACATTAGTTTTGTTGGGGGAAGCTCTCAGTAATTCTCACACCTGTGATCTGGATCAAGTGTGGAGCAGGACAAATGGAGAGTGGCACATCTCACTGTGACATTCTGACCCACGTGTCTGTGATCAGAAACACTGGATTTTTCTGATTGTGCCATAGCAGAGTGTTGAAGTGAGGGGGAGAACGACCATCCTATAATGCATCGAACTCCGAATTTATTGATCGATCAGTCACTTTAAATAACAGTGTTAATTAACTTCATGCATATTCCAAAATCCAGGTTTACGATAGGCTAACAGAGAAAACTCTAACCACTCCTTTTGTTTTACAATACCGTTGATTGTTTACATCAAACAAATCCAGTGTTCTCACTGTGATACGAACGGTTCCCAAAACTTCCATAACTGTTCCCAGGGTGCCATTTTTTCCCAGAGAGGATGTTACCTTTGTTATGGGAAGACTGCCTGAGAACTTTATTGTTTATGCAAGGATGCCTGAGAGAGACTAATTGTTTATAGAAGTCAGGCTGGAAACTGCTTTGAAACTGCTTCACAGCTACCTGTTACTTTTCTCTCAGCTGCATGGCTTCGTGGCCTTTTTCTTTAAGCCATGCTTGAACTAAACTCCCGACAGCAGAGAGGTCAGGGCAGTGCAGACAGGACTCTCTTTCAGGAACCTTCCAGATATCACCTGCTGGTCTGACACCATCCTCCTTCACTACCACAAGAACTTTCAGCCTGGGGGTTTAAAGCCTCATGAAGCCTTGACAAATTCAGCCCTCAAGGTGAAATCACAGACCAAGCCAACACTCAGCTGCTGCAGAGATTATTTGGTTTTCAGCATGAAAAACAGCATGAAAAAATGTAGATGTTTCTGGCTTGTGATTTTTCTTTTCCCATTTCCAGCCTCTTCTCTCAAGAAAATGTTCACATTATTCCCACGTACAAGGAAAGCCCAGGGAGCAGAAATATTTCTGGCCACGCAGCTAAGTGAAATGCTGAAGGTCTGAGGAACAAAACTTTGTGGTCCAGCAGGTCAGCTAACAGCATCTCTCACAGAGAGACAAACTGAGGGGAATTCAACTTCTTTCATCTCTTTCTGACAGAAATGTGGTTGAGAGCACAGAGTGCCTGTCAGAGCACATATCTGCTTCCAGCACTCCCTGATAACATGTGGAACCACCAGCAAGGTGGAACTGAGCTTAACACCAGGACAGCAGCCTCAGAGGTGCTGCCAAGCAGCCCTGCAGGTGTTCATAGCTGGGGGCAGAGAAGAACACAAGCACTTTGGATTTTCTGCTGTCATTGCATCCCCTGACCATCACACCCATTCTCCACAACCCATGACTCAATAGCTCATGGACATGAGGAGAGCTGAGGTGTTTCAGGGCAAAAATGTGATGCAGGAAGAAAATGAAGGTAGCAGAGGATAGGCAAGAAACTTTTGGAGAATGAGGTTTATAGAGGACTGGACAGTAAATGGGGCTGACTGTGGAATAGAGAATGTGAGGCCATGACACCAAACTGCGAGAAATCAGACTTCCTTATTGAGAATAATTGTCCCTGAAGAGATCATGATTGTTATTTTATCTCACATTTACCTAGAAATTCAGGAACAAAGAACCCATGGGACAGTTTTTCTCATGGTATTTTCTTTTCCTACCTACAGAGTAACAATTTTGTTCATCCCTTGCAATACAAACTTTTCAACCTTTCCCTTTCTTGATGTATGAGACAATGGCCATGTTTTGGTTTCAAAACATGTGCTAGAAAGTGCTCCAAGTGTGTTTGGAGTCCTCTGTCCTCAACAAGTGAGACGTGACAACTTTGCCATCATGCATGGCAGCCTGATGGAAGGCACATCAACCAACCTAACACTGAGTCTGCTGGCTTTCATCTCACTGCTTCCAGGAAAGGTTCCCAGCTCAGGCTGCCTGGAATCACCATCCCCACAGGCAGGGGGGCTCAGCAGAGGAGCATTACAACTGAAGCAGAGCAGAAGCTGGAGATGTGGTGCAAGAGGGCCACTGAGGAGGAGAAGGAGACAGGCTATGATGATGAGACTCCATAAACTCAGTGGAGAACAGCAGATAAAACTGAAGAATGATGCAAAACAGTTTTGGGAGCTAATTAGCCTTCCAGTACCTAAAGGAGGCTTGCAAGAAGGCAGGAGAACTTTTCACAGCAGCAAGGGGTGACTGGACAAGAGGGAATGGCTTTAAACTGAGGAAGAGTAGATTTAGATTAGATATGAGGAAGAAGTTGTTTACTAAGAGGAGGGTGAGGCCTGGCACAGGGTGCCCAGAGAAGCTGTGGCTGCCACACCCCTGGATGTGTTCAAGGCCAGGTTGGATGGGGCTTGGAGCAACCTGGGATAGTGGAAGGTATCCCTGCCATGGAATGAGATGATTTTTAAGGTCCCTTCCAACCCAAGCCATTTGTGTGATTCTGTACATTAGCACCCCTTTGACCACAGAGTGATCTACAGGTGCCTGTGCTTGTTTAGCCTGTCCTGGTCATCTGAGAGAAGTTAGCCAGCAGCAGCCATGGCTGAACACTGGGTAGTGCAACCCTTCCTTCTCTCACACTAATTAGCAGGGCTGTTAGTGTGGGACAAGCTGTTTAATTACTGCTGGAACGCTGCTGCTTCCACTCCTGGGCCATGGTCCTTCTCCTGTCCAACTGGAAGGATCCAAAATCCACCCCTGTCAAGCCCTGGTTGAGCAATATTAACACAGCATCTGCCAGGCTGTTTTGAATAGCTGCTAAACATCTACGCTGCTTTAAGAGGGAAGAAAAGGCTTTTCAAGTGCTGCATACATTACCCATAGCAGTGGGGAAGGATGTTAATAATTCATTCATGCTCTCAGACTCTGGAGTGTGCTAGATCTTTCAACTCACAACAATAGACATCACCCTGCAGGCTGTCATGTCCCCCTTTTAACAAAGGGAAAGAAAAGAGAGGCGATAAAAAGGAGGAAGATTTCCTGGGTGGAAAATCTGAAGCCTGATGAAGAATTAAAGCCTGTTAAACGTCTACTTGAGCCAGCCATTGAGCAATAAAGCCTATTTGCAACCAGTTGCTGGAAGAAAGAGCTGCATGGGCAGGAAAAAGCATTTGTTGGGAAGATGCTGGCATTGCTTTCCTTGGCTATGGAATACATCAACCCCCTGGGGTGCCTGTTCAGCAAGTTTTCCTTATTCAAACCAGAGCAGAGAGAGAAGAGGAAGGAGTCACCCTGAGAGAACATATGTGTAGAATTATTTTCATGTTACTGGACCATCCCCTGAGTACCTGATTTGCCTTCAGCTATTCCTGTACCCCCACAGGATGTTCCCAGGAGATGTGATAGAATCCCATATGTGTATTTCCAGCTCCAACAGAAATAAAGGCAACCAGAAGTGACAAGAGGACTTGTTTAGGATGAAGTAGGTAGGAAAGCAGCCACTGCTGAAGGCACAGCCAGGACTTTTGGGCCAGTGACCATTAAATGTGGCCACCTGCAGTAGCAATCATCATGCCCATGACAAGGAGAGAAGCCACCCATTTATTTAGGATTCATCCTGGGCCTGTATTCCTTCTTTCATCTCCTCCTTCTGCTTTCCTGAGTGGAAGAGCCTCTCCTGTCTTGCTCCTTCACTTCTAAGGTGGTAAAAGTCTTGCCTGTCATGTTGAGAAACCCCACACCAGTCTGAGAGTAAAGGAGTGTCCTACTCATGGGGAAATTGCATTTTAAAAGAGAAAGATTGAGGTCCTTTATGTGGTGGGTAGTAAACTACACCCAATAGTAACAGGAAGGTCCTTCTAGTAAAGAGAGGACCATGTGAGTGAGCAAGAGGTGACAGAACCAAAATGTTTCCTTCCTGGGGAGGCAGGAGATAAATAAATGTAATTTAATCCTTCTAAAATCCAACCAGCTTTCTTATTTCTGTAGCCATGTCAACAGTTTTTAGCCATTTGCAATTCCTCATGTGACTCCCCTCATTCTGATTCAGAATTATCCCAAATTGGTTGACAAAGAGAGAAGAGGCCTCAAGTCCCACCACATCAAATGTCTTGATGAAAACTCTGGTTTTCATGACATAGGCTGGCCCATTGAATTCAGTATTGTGCTCCCCAGAGTTCACTTACTGCTATTTTCCATGGAAACTCCCTATGGACATTTTAGTGTACTTGGGAGAAGAAAAGCAATACTTTAATTCTTCCCTTGCACAAGTCTGCACATCAACCACAGTACAGTTTTCCTACATGTCAGGACGGGTTCCCTCAAAGCAGAATTTTGATTTGAATTGACTCTTTGAGCAGAATCGTTGAGCACTGCTGCATGAAAGAGCAAATTGGAGATTCCAGGCTTGCTTCACCCAGTTGCATTCTAAGCTCAATGCAGGCAGACACTGCTGGAAGGATATATTGAACTTTGTCAGCCAGCTCCACCAAATCCCCCAAAAAATCCAGGGCAAAGATCTTCTGGGGTAGAGGCAATCCCTGTTCCTCTCTGAGCCCAAAGCAGAGTCACTTTATCTCCTGAGGACATTGTAGGGACCAAGTGCTGCTGCCAGTGTGAGGAGCTGACCTGCCTTTCACTCGCCTCTACTGTGGGGGCTTATTCAAGGCTTTTCACAG
Organism: Ammospiza caudacuta; assembly: GCF_027887145.1. NCBI lineage: Eukaryota > Metazoa > Chordata > Aves > Passeriformes > Passerellidae > Ammospiza > Ammospiza caudacuta. The sequence goes on along the minus strand of NC_080597.1, from coordinate 74,320,549 downwards.
CTCATCCTCATCCCCCAGCTTGGGCATGGAGATCACAGACCCTGGATGAGCCCTTGTATTGGAGCTCAGCACATCCCTCCGGGTGTCCAGAGTTGCCAAGGACCCTGCTGGGGGGCTCAGAGACCCTGGCACACAGCCCAGAACATCTGGGGATTTGATTGTGACCCTTGGAGCAAGTTGCCAGCTTTGTATGAGGACATGAAAGCCACACAGGTTTGAATAGTAGGATAACAAAATGATCACAGGGTGAAAATGTAGATTTTAGGATTTTTGGTAGGGGGGTTATGGGGACAAGATGGAGGAATCTGGGCATGTCTAGCTGCCGCCGCCTTCTTGTTCTTCTTGTTTTTCTTGTTCTTCTTGTTCTTCTTGTTCTTGTTCTTGTTCTTGTTCTTGTTCTTGTTCTTGTTCTTGTTCTTGTTCTTGTTCTTGTTCTTGTTCTTCTCCTTCTCCTTCTTCTTCTTCTTCTTCTTCTTCTTCTTCTTCTTCTTCTTCTTCTTCTTCTTCTTCTTCTTCTTCTCCATTCTCTGCAGTGATGCTGGCACTTTGAGATTGGTCTAGAGTAGAAGTGCACTGTCTAACATAGGTGATAGGCATTGGGAATTAAGTATAAATATGTTATATGTAGTTTGTAGTATAAAAAGACAACACCGCCCCGGGGGCGGTCAGATGCCTGTGGCTGCCCCACAGAGCAGATCTTGGCTGGGCAGAAAGAAAATTTTATAGATAAGAATTAATAAACAACCTCAAGACCAAAAAGAGAAGAGCCCAGACTTGTTCTTCAGTTGCACAGGCTGAAGCAGAGACATCCTGCACATCTCAGGGCAGCAATTACCAACACTAACCTGAGACCTTGGAGGAGAGAGACAGGCACTGCCTCGGTCCCTCCATTCACCCTTCTCCTCCCTGTCACCCTTGGCAGAAGTGCCAGGAGGATGTGACAGGATTGCAAAGTCTTGGCACAGAGCTCCTGGTTTCTTTTTTCCTTCCCTCTGCAGGGACGTGGAGCCAAGAAAGTGTCAGCTCCATAACTCTGCCCCAGCAGAGTCCTGCAAACTCCTCAGCCAAAGCAGCTGAATAGGAAATGGGATGGAGCTGGAAACTTGTCCTTGTCAGCTGGGTTCTCCATCCAACAACTCATAAAAAACCCTACATGAAAGCAGCCAGCACCATTACAGCTCACTCCTATCTGAGAAATGGCATTTAATCCCCACACTGTTTATTTAACTCTACACGACAGTTGTGTAATGTCATGCTGTTCTGTCCTCATCTTATTCCACAGGGAAGCTTTTCAGCTCAGGAAATTCATGGATCAAACTGCCAGGTCTCGGTGTTTTGCAGAGCTCTGCCATGTAAACAATTATTCTATAAAAGAAATCCCTCTAACCCATGAATTTTGACACCAAAGTAAAATAAAATAAAAGTGTAAGTTTAGTTTTATTTTCATTTTAGATGTATTTGTGATGAAACACTTGAATTCATCCCAACCACACAGGAACAAACAGGAAAACCTAGGTTCCCAGGCTTAGTGGTTTCGGGGTTTTTTACCTGTCATCGTTTTTAAGGATGTTTTAGGACTGTTGAACCCTTAGGCTGTGCTTTTCTTTCCCATGATTACACCTGCATGACTGGGTTTCCTATTGAAATCACTCAGCTGAAACCAAGGGGGGCAGCACATCTAAGAACAAGATTTGGTCTCATGCTCCTCAAGCAGGAGCTTTATAATTAACTCTTCAAAACCTGCTCACCTTCCAAAGCTAAAACCATGCAGAAGGGAGGTGCCTGAAATAAAATAAATTTGCCCCATGGTTGGGAAACAATAAGGACAAAAGAAATTTGTTTTGTATAGTGTAATGCAACTTTTTTGTGCATGTGTGTATGTGTGTTTATCCTGAGAAAAATCAAGGAAACATAGAACAATTTGGGTTGGAAATTACTTTAAAATCCATCCAGTTCCACCTCCTGCCACAGACGGGGACACCTTCCACTATCCCATATTGCTCCAAATCCTGTCCAAACTGGCCTTGGACACTTCCAGGAATGGGGCAGCCACAGCTTCTCTGGGCACCCTGTGCCAGGGCCTCATCACCCTCACAGGGAAGAATTTTTTCCCGATTTCTAATCTAAATATCTCCTCTTTTACTTCCCCTATCTGTCCATGTGAAAATTCACTCTCCTTATTTTTCATAAGCACTGAAAGGATGCAGAAAATGAATATATATCCTAGATTTAATAAGGTCTAAAAGGCATTTTCACTGGCATAGTATTTTTGGGCATCACGTTATTTTCTTACTGCCAACCAGTGTTGAGAATAATATGCCAAATGGTCACCATCAAGGCGCTCACCCTAAACCCTGATCTGAGCTTAGGTAAGCAGGGAACTTCATGCAAGAGTTCTCACAGTCAGAAATGAACACACAGAACACTCAGTTTCCATTCAATTGTGTTGCAAGTAAATAATGACAGACAAATCTCAGGGCTGAGGGGCAGTGATGCTGGGAACTACCTGGTGAATTCTGTTGAAGTGGCTCTTGAAAATATGACTTGAGGTGTTTTTTCCAGTGGTGGAAGTGCCAAAACTGCCTTGGGTAGGTGATTTCTGTGCTTTATCAGTCTCCTGATGGAAATTGCTGCCCATTCCCCTTGGGAAAAAACCCTCTGGACAACTCTGGGCTGCTGGTGGTGGCTCCAAACCCACCCTTATTGTGTCTGCTGTGGTCTCAGAATCTCTGCTGCTCAGAGTGACTCTGAGATATGTACGAGCTTCTTCTTCCCAGCCCGGCAGTCAAAGAAGGAGTCAGGATTTTTCTGTTCTTGTTCTCATGGTTGTTTATTATTTATCTATAAAATTCTTTCTCTGGCCTGCTGAGATCTGTTCAGCAGGTCAGACAGAGGCACACTGACGACCATCAGGGCGGTGTTATCTTTTTATACTAAAAACTACGTGTACATTATTTACCATAACTTCCCAATACCCATCACTTATGTTAGACAGTGAGTTTTTGCCTTAAACCAATCCAGAAGTGCCACCATCACCCAGAAGATGGAGGCTGGGAAGAAGAAGGAAGAAGGACAGGGTATGCCCAAATTCCTCCATCTTGGGATCCCAAACTCCCATTCTAAAAACCCCAAAAATCTATTTTTCACCCTGTGACAAACTAACTATTATTCTACTTAAACTCTCTTGACTTGCAATTATTCATATAAAGGTTGGTAATTGTTTTTCCATGGGTCAAAATCAAAGTCACAGGGGTCTTGGGCTCTGTGCCAAGGTCTCTGAGCCCCCTGGCAGGGGCTTGAGCCATCCAGGACAGCCAGAGGGATGTCCTGGGTTCTGACACTGTGGCAGAGCACAATCCAGAGCAGCCTTTCTTCCACTCCCAGCCCTTTTCCCCCACTGCACACATGGAGCAACAAATGGCATCTAAACACACGGGGAGCAGCGGGCACAACAAGCAGATGGCGGCAGAACAAGGGCCCGGATCCATTAGCAGAAATCTGGATTAACTCGAGGATGAATCAGCGACACAAATCAGGAGTAAATACACAACAGACACTGCACGCCAGCCCTTCCCCCGGGAGCTAGACGCGCTGGGAGAGAGATGCAGGGCTCTGGCATCCTCGCCTGTGTCTTTTTGAGGATGTACACGGGAGGGCAGCAGACATTTACTCAGCGTTTGGCACCGCATTCCCTTCCCTGACACAAATCTGGGACAGTGTGAGCTGTCCGTCAGCACGAGGGGATGGATGGATGGCGGCGAAAAAAACCCCATAAAAACCCCCAAAGTTGCTGTAATTAGACACAGCACACATTTCACTGTTGGGACAAAGACAAAGGTCTTGGTAATTTTTTCCTGCTGTTGGGCTAAATTCACCCCCCCCCCCCCTTCCCAAATTATCTCAGGATATTCCTTTCTTCTCTCCAGTTCATTTTATTGAGTGTTTGCTTTTTTTGTGTGTGTAAGTTACTGCTGTGGTTTTCATTCTTCAGGAAAAACACGTTTCTATTTTTCCCATTGAGATGCCGACACAGGAATCTCAAACATCTCTCTCCCCTTGTTTCTTGAGGGACAAAGTACTGGGGATGAGGGAACAGGAGAGTGTGTAAGAAACACCCTCTAATTCCAGCTAATGAAGCTTGTCAGTGAATATGAAAATCATTATTGAGGTTTGGAAAACAGAAGCCTGAAACAGACTGTTTCTCAGCAACGTTTCTATTTTTTGTGAGTGGATATAATTAAAGTAATTGTCTTTAGCCTTCAAAAATACTCACTGCCTTCTTCCTGCTCCCAGCCCAGCTCCATTCATTCCTTTGAATTTGGCTTCTTGGTAACTTTGTCCATGATCCAGCACAAACAATTCTGCACACTGACGTTGATGCCAGCTCAGATTGAAGCCTTTCAGGAAGAGCAGTGTATTTTGCCTAAGTATTTGCTCAGGCTGATCCTAATTAAAGTACTAATTGCCATATGCTTGAGTTCTCTTCAGCTGCCTGAAAGGAGTTGGGGATGGCTGTCCAAGCTGAGCTGAGCTCCCCTCCACATTCTCAGTGACTGCAAGAGGTGTCAGCGATGCCTCAACCTTCCCATTTCACAGAATCATAGAATCATTGAGGCTGGAGAAGGAATCCAACCTCCTTGAGTCCAGCCATTCCCCCAGCACTGCCAAACCCACCACAAGACCATATCTCTAAGCACCACATCTGCATGGCTTGTTCAAATCCCTCCAGGGATGGTGACTCCACCATCTTCCCTACATATATCTTCCCTATATTCATGATGATACTTCCCTGAACAGCCACTTCCAATGCTTGGAAACCCTTTCTGTGAAGAATTTTCCCCTAATATTCCATCTCGGCCTCCTTGGCATGACTTGAGGCCCTTTCTTCTTGTCCTTTCTCTCTGGGAACAGATCCTGACTCCACCTGGCTGTCCCCTCCTGGCAGGGACTCGTGCAGAGCCACAAGGTCCCCCTGAGCCTCCTTTGGTCCAAGCTGAGCCCCTTCCTAGCTCCCTCAGCCCCTCCTGGTGCTCCAGACCCTTCAGCAATCTAAAAATAGGATGAATTAATGAATTCTTTCAATTAATGTTTTCTTTCAATTTAACTTTATTTATGAGTCTGTAGGTGCATAGCACACCTATAGACCAAGGGGACAGTGATCTCTTGGTTAGTTTGCACTGCCCTCTGAAAATAGCTCTTTTCTCCAGCAGCAGAGAGGGATTTTCAGAAATAATATCCTCAGGTAGGTGCTTAAAATTCCATAGGGTGCTTTGTGCCCAAAAGCCAAATTATACAAGATTTTTGAGCACTGAAATTAATGAGATTTAGGAACCTATGTGCTTGAAAAGAAAAACCCAACAGAGTTGGTCCTTGCCCATGATCCTGTTGGTAAATGTGTGACAGGAGCTAAATACAGATCTATGAACTGGTGTAATCAACTAAGAATCATCATTCCTGCTGTGAGATTTCACAGCCTGACACACACAGAGCAATCCCAGCACAAACAACATCAAAAGTCACGGTGAGAAAGTGACTGAAGTGTTTGAAACAGCAACACTGCCTGTTGCTGTAATCTCCACTATGATCATGTCTCTGGGGACTGGGATTATGAGAGATGCTCTGTGGAATGAGGCTGGTTTGTGTCACAGGACTCCACTAAGACAAAACACACAGCAAAGAAAAGCCTGACCAAGCAAAAACCCAGACATTGTCCAGCTGTGGTTTCAGGGCAGTAAATATGATTGGGGATTTTGCTTAATCTCCAAGTTTTATCCTCCCTTCTGCCACAGAATTGCAGCCCAGGCCATGAATGCTGATTTGAGGACTTCATCTCCTGAAACAGAAATGTGGATGTTGGGTGTGCCAGCAGGATGGGAACTGTCTCAGTGTGTTGAAATAAAATCCCTGGCATGGTTTGCTCTGGTGGCTGTATTGGGAACACAATGTTAATTGCTGGACCAGGCTTTGGGCAGCTAATGAATAAAGAATCTCAGTGGATTGGGGTCTTAATTACCTGATTTACTTTAACCTGATTTCCTCTAACCCAGCAGGTCAGTGGGACTAATCCCAGTACAAGACACTATGCCATGTGATGTCTTCAAACAGGTCCAAAGGTTTCCAGAGATGAGGAAAGAAGTGGGGAAAGGTGCTTGTCTCAGTGGAAATTAGACACCTCTGCCTAATATGATTACATAGAAATAAAATTTTGTTAGCTACTTACCAGCCTGAAGACCCAAAGATACACCAGATCTTGTTCCATCCAAATATTTCCATGCCCAGACTTCTGTTCATGCTCTCAGTCAAGATAAAAAAGCAGCAAGCACAACAATTTCTCATTTCTCTCAGCTGGAAATTAAAAAACCAAAACAAACAAAAAACCAAATAAACCAAAATAGGAAACACAAACAAAAAAGACAAACAAAACCAAAACCAAAAAACAAAAAAAACCCAAAGCAAACTAAAAAACCCAAACAAAAACTCACAAATGAACAACAACAAAAAAAACCCCAAAAACACCAAACCAAAACAAACAAACAAAAAACCGACCAAAACAACCAAAACCAGCAAAACCAAAACCTTCATAGACCCATTGAATCATTAATGCTGGAAAAGACCTCCATGATGAAGTCTAACCTTCATCCTTCATCATCAAGTCCAAACCTTATAAACTGAGAACACAATTCAGCATATAGAGGGAAGGCCTGTGTCTGAAATAATAAACACACAGGAACTCCAAAGTTTTATCAGCTTCTTCTCCCTGATGCTTGTCATTCTTTACACCTTTGGTGTCACCAGTCCAGAAGCTGAGGCTTGCACTAGGTGCAAATTCTTTTATTTCCATAACTCTGCTCACTTTTTCCCCATTTTTCCCCATTTTGGTTACACTCTACACCAGGTTTATCCAGACAAGCTTCTTGTCCTGCTTTTCTCTTATCCTTTATGGAGTAGCATTGGGTGCCACTCAGTGGTGAAAATCAGGTTAGAATGGGGTCCCTGGGCCAATGGACAAAATCCTTGCTGGGCTCTGTTGATGAGGATTATCTGATGAGGATAATGAATTCTTACATCTGGAGAGGACACCTCTCTCCTCACCCTGTGTTATTATCACAGCAGGATGGTCAAAGGACAAGATGAATTATTCCAATAACTCCAATTAAATGAAATATTAATCTAAAATAACCTTTTTTCTGAGTTAAGGAACTTTTATAGTTCTTTTTAGTTTTCTGTGCTTTGTCTCATACTCTGTGCTCCTTGTGTGGTGTGTTCAGGCCTTGTTTTATTAAGAGAAAAAGGAAAATAAATGAAAGACAATTAGCAGATTATTTATGAAAACTTTCAAGCCAAAAATTAGTTGGAAACAAAAATTAGTTGGAAACAACAATCTAAGTTTCAGATTCATTTCACTTTCTTTAGTGGATTTCAGCCTAGTCTGCCTCTATCTTTAGGAGCCACGGACAGAGGGAAAACACACGCTTCTCCAGAGACTGATGTCTGAGATGATTTATCTTTAATTTAATGTCTCACTGGGCCATAAACTGAGCACATCTTGTGTTTGGAATGACACATATGCCTAAATGATTAGGATCTACAATTATTAGCAGTAAAAGCTGATATTCCTTGGGTTATCACGACAAGCAAAGCTGTGTTTATGTTGGGGAACTTGAGTCAAGCTTCACTTCAGAAACTGTACCCACACATCCACAAACTGCTCCTGGAAGATCTTTACCTTGCCTGTTCTTAAAAATTCCAGTAATGGAGAATCCATCACATGTGGGTGACTTAATTCTATGCCTAGAATAATTTTGTGGTGAATTACTCCTCTGAATAGAGTATGTCAGTACCTTCCCCTTTAAGCAGTATTTCTAAAGTTTTAAACTAATGTTTTCCCCATCTTTAAAGCCCATAATAAATATTTTGCCCACCTTGTTTGACTTTCTGACAGCAGCTGTCCCCTCCATTCCTGTATTTAGCATCCAGACACAGTACATGCATTTCATAAGGACAGCCAACCTTTAATAAATCTCACCTTTAAGTGAAATCCAATCAAGATTCTGATTTATGTGTTGATTACTTGTTTTTTGTTTTTTTTTTTTTTTTTGCAAACACAGAAAATTTGAAAAGTGAATGTAAAATTAGGAAGTGAAGTCTTTTCCCCCAGAATAATGTAAACAATACTGTTAAGTCTGTTGCTCCCAACCACTGATCTGCTGCTCTGACCTTGTAATCAGAGAAGACTCCGAGCCCTGCATTTGTCTTTGAAGGCTGCTAATAATTAAATCCTATTGTTTCACTGAAACAGAACATGACTCCCACAATTTGTAACCAGAAGCAGTATAGCTGCACTGAACAATGTTGGATAAACATGCCCTTCAAAGATCAAAGGATGTAGGGCTATGTCAATTAAAAAGAAGAAAAAAAAAGAAATCAGCATAGCTAAACTGCTGTTCCTCAGCAGCTCGGTGCAGGCGCAGATCTGAGGCTGCTTTGCTTTCATTTCCCAGTCTCAAGGGTATCCTCATTCCCCCCAGTGCCTGGGGAAGCTGGCACACCCAGATGTGAGCTGAGAGTCTGTGGGCAGAGGCAGAGAGTACCCCCCTCATCCCTAATTACACGTTCAAAGGATTCGTGCTCTCTCCAAGCAGCACATCTTTGTGGCATTAAATAAAAATGGGCCTCAAAGAGAACACAAACACACACACAATGTGTTCAACAAGGCAGTGGGCAGGAGGATAACAGGGGGATGTGCATTTAGAGTGATGCTGTTGGCTTTTGTTTCTTCCCTGTGAGAACCCTTCCCTTCTCCCTGGATTTCTGGGACCGTGCTCACAGGAGTCAGAGGATGAGGGAAGAGATGAGGATCTGACTCCATGTTTCAGAAGGCTTTGATTTATTATTTTATGATGTATATTATATTAAAACTATAATAAAAGAATAGAAGAAAGGATTTCATCAGAAGGTTAGCTAAGAATAGAAAAGGAAAGAATGATAACAAAGGTTTGTGGCTTAGACTCTCTGTCCAAGCCAGCTGACTGTGATTGGCCATTAATTAGAAACAACCAACATGGGCCAATCCCAGATGCACCTGTTGCATTCCACAGCAGCAGATAAGCATTATTTACATTTTGTTCCTGAGGCCTCTCAGCTTCTCAAGAGGAAAAATCCTAAAAAGATTTTTCATAAAAGATGTCTGTGACAGATTTCCATCAGAGTTCACCCTCTATGCCAAACACAGACTCACCTTGATGCCACTTTAACTCCAACATGAGACAGGAGAAACCATGGCTGCTGAAGGAGTTTTCTCCTTCCCAGGAATGCCCATGTGATTTATGGCCAGCAAAGCCTCTTTAATTAACAGAACTCTCACTGGCTGTTTCCTGGTGGCCCAGAAAAGAGGAAAAACTCGCAGTAAATGAGTTCCAGCCATGCATTGGCTCTGTCTGCTCTGTATTTCACAGCTTTTCATCTCTGTGCTGAGCAGTTTCCAGGGACACGGCGACTCCCTTGCTGAAATGTCTCTTCTTGTGCAGGGATCCAACTGTCCATGGCCTGATCCCTCTGGTGGGTGTTGTGGGGTCCACTCCATCCCTATATCCATATATCCATCCATAGATCCATGTATCCATAAACTTCTCAAGTGTCTCTTGCCAAGACCAAAGAATTTCTTCCCTGTGAGGGTGTAAAGCCCTGGCACAGGGTGCCCAGAGCAGCTGTGGCTGTCCCTGGATCCCTGGCAGTGTCCAAGGCCAGGCTGGATGGGGCTTGGAGCAGCCTGGGACAGTGGAAGGTGTCCCTGCCCATGGCAGGGGATGGCACTGGATGATTTTCAAGGTCCCTTCCAATTAAAGCCATTCTATGATTGGACACCAATCATATCCATGTTGGTGGATATGATCCCCCCTATTCTGGATGAAAAAAAAAAGAATTTGATTTGCTTTCATTTTAGAGGAGGGGCAATTGAGGAGGATGCAAACCAGAAAGGACAAAATCATGCTGGAATTTTGCAGCAGATCTGTCTCATGGATACCACTGTGCTTTCTGCTGAAGACTGTGTTATCTCAGCTTCAGAGGGGATGAATAAGCTTCAGCTCTGGTTCTTGGCTCCGTTTTTTTTTTTTTTTTTTTCTTCCTTAATCAGAGTTTATTATTAGGCTAATGCAATATAAAAGCATTGTATAAAAGCAAGTCTTCAAATGCTCCCTTTCCAGTGCAAATGGAAAAGGCATTTTTATTCTGAGAATGAGGGCATTTGTTCCTTTTACCTCTTGTACTTCTGGACTCGAATGCTTCTATTATGTGTGTCTGGACTTGGATTTATGAGTTCAACAAGAAGAATGTAAAATATGTAATGTTGAACCTATGTGCAAGAGAGTTGTCTAACCCAGGCTCCTGCTTAAGAATTACAGGTATTTGTTGTTTGTTTGCTGCACTTCTTGGGAAAGCAGAGTTATTCTATCCTGCTCCTTGTTTTTACTCCATTTTTATTTCCCAGTTCTAGACAATGCAATTCCACCTCAGTGAATATTTTACAGTTTCCTTGAAATAAATCACTCTCTCCACCTTCCTGTCTACTAAAGACAAAACCTTATTGTAATGACTTAAATTCCAGTATCAGCTAATCTAAGGAAAGAACCTGGCCCATAAAGTTTGACAAATGATGATCATATTAAAAAATAAAATGTACACATTGTGTCTAAACACAATTGACCTCATTTCTCTCAGCTGTCCTGGTGTTCAGCTGCTTGGAAAGTTTCCTCCGGGGAAAACCTTTATTAAATGATTTGTGTGTCTTTTACATTTTGTTACAAATTATCTGGCTCCCTCGTTTTATTTCTTCTTCAGACTGGCTGCTTGCTACAGCTAATTTGGTTGTCCTTGCTGGGACTACCATAAATACTCCTTCCCAGTAGTACTTTGCAAGCTGAATTAGCCAAGTGATCTTGGCTACGGCATCCAAGAAAATACTCAGTGAGATTAAACACTGCTGGAATTTTACGGTTGGAGACACTGTTTTAAAGTCATCCATAAAGGAGCATGGGCAAAAAAAAATGCTGACATGGCCAAAAGAACATTTCCTGGATGCTAAAATTGTGACCTTCAGGATTGTGCTTGAAGGGAGAGCTGCTCGCTCACTTCTCTCCCTGCAGTGACTGTATGAAAGCACAACCCCCCTGTGGAACTGGTAACAAGGAGCCCTTCATAAAAATACATGAAATATCAGATTGGGAACAAGGAGGTAAAGCCTGGCCTGCAAATTGAAAGACAGAGCACTGAAGCCTGCAGGAGTCTCTGACCAACAATGTGTGCATTTTGTTTTTTGGGTGTTCTGGGTCTGCCTGTGAAGCAGAGGAGGTGACATCTAACCTGGTGACATCTTACCTTCATCTTACCTGGGCTCAGTGGTACCACAGCCACCAAAACAATAGAAAAACTTTTTCTTCATCTCCATCTTTTCTCTTATTTCACCCTGGTAGCACCTGGAGATTTAATCTGTGCAGGGCTGTGGCTCTTGGGTGGAAATTGTAGTTGAATAATTCTATTGTCGGCTCAGGGTGGCATATATTTACCATTCCCCCCAAAATCTCTGGTTATTACCAGGCAGACTGGCTCTGTAATTGTCCTTACAGTGGCTTCGTGTCTTTCTGTCATGAGGTTGAAGCTCCTGACTTTATTTAAAGCTCTATAAACACTTCATTCATCAAAATCCAACTCCAGAGTAGCAGAGGGTGACAACAGGGCTATAATTATTTCTGATTGGGTGGAATGAATGAAGACCTTTCTGTCAAAAATTCCCTTTAAAATTTTTTTCCAGCCATCCACCAGTTAGAACATTTTATTTCAGTATTTCTGAAGGTATATATACTTCCTTTTGAGTTGTGAAATAATTGTTTCCAATCTGAAAACACCAGTGCTTCATTTAAAAGGGATACAAAAATCATTACAAATTCCCCATTAGACATAAAAAATGTTTTGACTTGGAACATCTCTTAATTGATTTTAAAAAATGCTTTATTAATCCTTAAGTTGATTTTATATTAATCTCTTCCCTTCATCTCCCAAAAATAGAGTTTTCAAAATCACAAAATCATTACTATAAAGGTTAGAATCAATTACTCTTACAGTTTGCTCAAACCTTTTGAGATGTGGTGGACAGAGCTGCTTTCATGTCAAGACTGACTTTAAATAAAGAAGGTTTCTAATACTAAATTGAAAAGGCTCAGACTTTATCCTAGTGAAAAAGGTGAATGATTAAAATGGGAAAAGTATTAAAATATCAGTATTTCTTGCAGAATTAAAAGTCTATATTTGCTTAACCCTCCTGCACCGCACACAGGATAGATAGGTTTTAATTTTCACAAGATCTTTCTTGATGTTAAAAGGCAAGTCTACTCATCTTATAATAAACCTGGAAAATTCCAGGGTGAAGAAATGCATGAGACAGCATAAACATGATCTGAGACATTTTGGATACAAGCAACAATTCCACTTTTCTTGTAACAGATGACACTTCTTGACATTAGAACAAGAAGCACCTGTTGCCTCTGCTGTAAAATCTCTTGCAAATAGCTTCTGATTTGTGGCTGATATAAAGGCTGTGTTTTATGGAGCTTACCCTACCAGCTTTGCTATGTCAGGTTATCACAGATACATTTTTTCCCAATTCATTTTGAGACCAACTGCTGCTAAGAGGCTGTAACAAGGGTTGTAACTTGCTCCTTTCACTTCCATTCAGACAGTTTGAATAAACTTCCATTTCAGCCTTTTATGGGCCCTCTTTCCATTATGCCTCTTTTATTTTACTTTTCTCCACAGGGATTGAGCCACTTTATCCAGGTAATTTTCTGCAATATCATGTTAACCCATTAAAATGTCAGATAATTTATTGTCCATTCCGTCCACCTGCCTGTCCTTTTCCCTGGAAAAGCACAATAATTTCTGTGAGCTCTGCCTTCCCCTGCCTGTTCAAAGGGCCTGGTGGTTGTCCTCACTTTCTCATTAAATCTCACCCAAGAACAGTTGCCTTGGAAACCAGGGAGTTGATCCAGCAAAGGGGCTGAGCATCTTCACCTTGCCTTGACTTTGGTGGGAGGTGAGGCCATCCAGCACTTCTGAAAGGAGAGTTTAGTGCAAGGCCAGCAGAGAAAACACCAACTACAGCTTCCCTCTGGTTCCAGGAGGATGGGAAGTGATGGTGCTGTTCCTCTCACAGCTTCTGAGGGAAGAGTGTGACCATGTTCACAGGGGTCTCAGGCTGAGGGAAGAGATGAGGATCTGACTCCATGTTTCAGAAGGCTGATTTATTATTTTATCATATATATCACATTAAAACTATGCTAAAAGAATAGAAGAAAGTATTTCATCAGAAGGCTGACTAAGAACAGAATAAGAATGATTAAAAAAGGCTCTGTGTCAGACTCTTGTCCAAGCCAGCTGGGCTGTGATTGGCCATTAATTAGAAACATCCAACATGGGCTCAATCACAGATGCACCTGTTGCATTCTACAGCAGCAGATAATCAATGTTTACATTTTGTTCCTGAGGCCTCGCAGCTTCTCAGGAGGAAAAATCCTAAGGAAAGGCTTTTCCATAAAAGATGTCTGTGACAGAAGATCAGGAGTCAGAAGGAGGTTGAAACAGCTGATGCTTTCCTGGCATCTGTGAAATCATTTGAAGACATTTTGAAAATGCAAATGCATTCTAAGTACTATTCAAATGAACAAACTACTTCTGAAAGTCTAAGAGAGCCCAGCTTTCCTTCTATTTATAAAGTGCTGGTGCGTTTGTAAGGGAGCTACCAGGGTTGTTACAGATTTGAAACAAGAAACCAGCTTGGATTAAAAACAAGAAAAGAAAATCAAATAAACAGCACATCTTAGTTTTTGAGAGGAGAGACAGCATTCTTCCAAGGATTCAGCCAATGTAAGCACTGAATCTTAATGTTTCCAAGGAAAACGTGGCAGGGTTTGGAAACTTGCCAGTGAAGAGATGAAGTTTAGATTGCTGTGATAATCACAGCAAGAGATAACTTGTGGAGATAAACCACACTACCAGTTCAGGCTTCTATCAGGATATGTGTTTCCATGAAGCCTTCAGACCTCCCTGTGAGCCCTTTCCAGGCTCACCTGGTTCCATATGGAGCCATTCCCTGGACCTGAACCTCAGTATAGACACCAGGAGCACAGATCAAGGTCCAGAAGAACCAAGCCCATGGAACCCCAGGAAAAAAGAGACTTGTGCAGGATCACAGTCACCTGGAGACAGCAAATCCTGCCTCATTCCTGGATGGAGGTCTCACATGCTTCATTGCAACTTCCTTCTGGTCTTTATGTGCTGGGACTGGAAAGTCCATGTGGGAAATATCTGGGAAGATGTTTCCCTTCTGACTGAAGGTCATGCCAGGCTTTTCTCCTCTTCAGACTTAATGGAACCTTTTACCTTCAAACCAAGGTTTGCTCCCATGGGGCTGAAAATCTTTCTCCCTCCAAGGAACATCCCCATCTTCTCACCCAGACACAACAGTGCAGTGATTGGACTCTCTTTTCTTGATACCAGCTTTGAGTGGTAAATGCTCAGACAACTTCTGGTGATCCCAGGTTGCTTCAGACATCAAATTTGATCAAAACATTTTGAAGAACATCTCCAGAAATATTTCTCCTGACTTCTTCTCTTGATATTTTTGGTGGTTTTTCTCAACTAAGTTTTTTATTTGTTTTGTTATCTTGATGTTCAGTTCTGCTGTATTTTATAACAGCAAATAAATTCCTTAAGGTCAGAAGGATTTATTTTTCTTTTAGATGGAAAGGCATTTTTGAGAAAATGATCAATGGAAAGAAATCTGAAGTAAAAACCCATTTGAGAAGTAGAACCTTCTTCTTTACACATGTCCATCTGAAATCCTTTCTAACTAAAAGCAGTTTCTTAGAAAATTCCGTGCTACAAACTGACAAACCTTCCCACAGAAAGATGAGAGAACAAAAAAAAAAGAAGTTTGCCAAGTCACCTTATGCATTTCTTCAATTTTCCTCATGTCTTTGTATGTGCCAAGTTGGTGTTTCTAAAGAGAAACAAAAAAGACTTGAAGTTTGTATTTTGGTCTGATCTAGAGGCATTACACAGCATTAGAGCTACCGACTAGTGAATGCTGTAGGAAAAACAAGGAAATTACTTCTCCTGTCTTAAAATATTTTCAGTTGGGACACACACAGAAAAGGCTTCTTACTCAAGCTCACATACACTATTCCTCACCTTACAGAATTAGCTGACCTTAAATGCCTCTCCCTTCTGCCCTTTCCCCATCACTTGCACCATTGCCAGATTTTCTTCCAGAGACTGTTCCTTGAAAGAAAGCAAAGAAGCAGCTGCAGAGACTGAAATAACAGGTGATAGGGAGCAGCTTTCTAATACTCACAGCAAGGACAGAATAAAGTCAGGGCAGCCCCACCTTCAAAGAAGAATTCACTGCTACCATCCCAACAGTGCAGCACTGTTCCCTCACTCGGTGTTGACTTTATCCAACAGCAGGAAACTTCCAGGGAATTCCCAGCCCTTCTAGGTCATGGATCTGAATTCCTTGCCCTGCTGTACACTGATTTTCTCCCCCATCCTGGGCAAGCTCAGATTCAATCCCAGACCCACCTTGAAAATAAGGATATGTGTATCTCTGAAGTGCAAAATGTTTGGACAAAAGTCTCTTGCTCGAAGTAGATGGGCTGGAGAGGAGGCAGGTTTAGATCCCTGTGTTGCAGGGATTTACACCCCCAAAAGAGGCTTTTAGTGCTGAATAATAACATTCTTCTAATTAAGGCTGTTGCTGCAAAATCTCTAATCTGATAACACATTGTGCAGGAAGCAAGCAGACATCTGTTCTTACAAACACATCAATATTAAGGTGGATTTTGGATGCAAAACTCTCCCCATGCTGTTTAATAATGCCACTGGCAGAAGAGATCTCCTGCTTTAATATCTGGCAACAAATGTTTTGCAACAGGGCTCTGTATTCCTTGGAGAATGGTGTGAACATATGATCTAAATTTCCCTGGCAAAGAGTCCACCATGCATGTGAAATTTCTCAAGGAAGACAATAACCCCTCCCATCCATAAAATCAGGCTGATGGGTGAACAAGACTAGGTAGAGACAGGAACACTCTCACCTCCAGCATTACCATCTGTGTCCTTCCTTTGGGACCTCTTAAATAGGAAGTATTTGGAGTTGGGTGAGAGTTTTTGAAGTGAGGAGTGAGTGGAAGAGCCCACCTGGCTAAGATAACCCACCTAGCTTAAGGTACATTTTAGCCCCTTTTATGCTCTGAGGGTCTCAAAGCTATTCTTGAAGGGAAGTGGGGTAGTGCAGGAATGACTTTTCCAGAGCTAATTCTGTCCTGAGCCAGCAGTTCATCTCCACCACTAAGTCAAGCACAAATCCCTTGTGGTATTTCAGGGAAAAGGTATTCCTTTTTCCCTCCAACATCTTGCTCCTCAAAGTATTACAAGCCAGAATCAGACTCTTGATGGCCTTTTTCTGCAATGCATTTTTCTGCAATGCCTTTTTCTTCCACAAGTTCTTCCTCTGCTCTTTTGACCCCATGTAACATTTTGGCTTCCACATCCTCCTGAGGAAAATATTGCAGGACTTGGTACAGATTCTGAGAAGAGCTTACACATTTCTCCTCTCTTAGGATCCCACTGGCATCTGCCAGTTTCATTTGCTGTAAGCTTCAGCCTTGTAGAGTTTTTCTGGAGATCAGTAAAAGTTCTCAATGCTCACCAGCGGGTGACCATCTCTTACTGAAACCCATCCTGCACTATAAACTTTATAAAGGTTAATTGTGAGTGTTTATTTTGTGTTGGCTGCAAAGTGCACTTGCTGCAGATGCACAGAACTATCAGGTTTCTGTCAGATTTTTTTCCCCCCATTAATTTTGATTTCTTCTAAGCAAATAGGGAAGCAGTTTCTGATTCTGGCACACAGATGTGCTGGTGCTAGGGCCCAGTCCCTAGAAATAACTTCATTTCTTACATCCAACACCAGACTTGCTGGTTTTGCTGGGAATGGAAGAGGAAGTTTGATTAACCCCCCAATAAGAGGTGATAAAAAGAATCCCCCAACTCATCCAGAAACATTCTCCACAATCCCTGACAGGAGGGTGCAGCCAGGTGGGGGTCAGGCTTTGCTTCCAGGCAACAAGGGACAGAAAAAGAGGAAACTGGCTCAAGTTGCACCAGGGGAGATTCAGGTTGGATAGCAGGAAAAATTTCCTCACTGCAGGGATGGTCCAAGCACTGGAATCACCATTCCTAGAGAGATTTAAGAGCTGTGTGGATGTGGCACTTGGGGACATGGTTTAGTGGTGGCTGTGGCAGTGCTGGGTTAATGGCTGGACTTGGTGAACTTGGAGCTCTTTTCCAACCTAAATGAATGTATGGGAGAAGGAGCAGAGGCTCCATGCAGTGCCACAAGGCTGCAAAAGGACACAACTGTTCTTAATTTCAGATCCTAGCTTTGACTCCAGGTTGTCCTGTGACCTTGAGCATCATGCATTTTGGATTTCTAATACATTAACAGAGCAAGAAGAGAGTTAGCAGCAGAAGAGGAGACAAGACTGCAGCAACATTGAATGATGAAGCAAGACATGGCCTCAGAGCACAAAAACCCTGATCAAACCTGTGTCAGATTTAAAGATTTGCACTTCTCAGCTATCAGAGTTACACTGGGGGATAGACTGGAAGATATATTATGTAAATAAGGATCAAAATACTTGCACATCTGCTTCAATCCAATTTTCTCAGCCTTTTAAAATAGTAATTGCAAGTGTAGGTATTACAGCTCAGACACTCAGATGGTTTTGGGCATCTACTTTCCACACTCCAAAAGAAATATATTAGAGCACAGCACTAACAAGGAGTGTTAGTGCAGCAGTTCAAGGCAAAAATGCAAATGTAACACATCTGCTTTTCTCTGTTCACTTGGAAAGAGGCTCCAGCCCAAGGTTTCAGATGCAGGAAGGACTCAGCATGTCTTGGGGAGCTCCCAGACCAGCTTTTTGTCACACAGCCAGCCTGTCTCTTCTGGCTCCATGAAAAATATGTACTAACACAGCCTAATAACTGGTATTGCCTCATGATTCTGTTCTTTGGAAAAGAAAACTTGTTAAAGTGGTGGCTCACTTGCAGCTCTGATGACAACAGGGTGGAACAAGAAATGAGCTGAATGCACGGTGAGGAGGCAATTTGGAGTGAGGAATTAACCCCTTAGGGCTTGGTTCTAGAAGCACTTGAGAGCTACTTTACTCATTTGTCACTGCTCAGCAGAGGCAAGGACAGCTGGACCCCAAATTCCTTGCAGATCCACCTGTGTGCATGGTTTGGATGAGTTTCAGTGCCCCAGAAAAGCAGTTTATTTGAGTGTTTGCTGGCAGTAGTGCAGCATCACATAACAAAGGGGACGAACTGGTGGGACAGGCTGTCCAGAGAAGTTGTGGATCCCTGGAAGTGTCCAAGGCCAGGGTGGATTGGGCTCTGAGCATCTTGGTCCAGTGGAAGGTGTCCCTGCCCTTGGCAGGGATGTGGAATGAGACAACACAGAAATCCATTCCAACTCTAAAGAATTAGATGATTTTATGATGGAAACAGAGCCTCTTGTTGCCCAGGTTGCCTGGAGAGGCTGGATCAGTGTGTTACAGCCTCTCCATCCACGTGCCAGGCTCTCTCTGTGTCTGCATCAGGGACAAAGCCATGGGAGAGCAGATGGGTCTGACCTGCCCAAGCCCCTTCTCAGCCCTGTCTCCATCTTGCATTAAATGTGATCATAGACCTAAACTATCTCACCCAAGGGCATCAGATCCACACCTCAACAAGATCAGCACCACTGGGATCTGCAGGGTGAAGCCCCAGCCAAGAGAAGAGCAAAACTGGCTCTGCTCTTTCCCAAAGCCACAAAAACAGCCAGAAACCTTTGCTTCTACAGTGACCCTGGGCAGCTTTGGTGTTTTTTGTTTTTTCCCCGCTGAATGAGGTGAGTGTGGATGTTTTTTGCATTAGTAAGAAGTTTCCACAGGAAAACAAGCTGCCCACTGCCACACCAGGAGCCTGTGTGAGCAGGGCTGGGATCTCCAGCAGGTCACAGCACATGTGAAATTCATGAGGCTCTGTGTGCATCCCAGGCACTTGTGCAGCCCGGCTGGGGCTGGGAATGGCTCAGGCACCTCCCAGATCACCTCATCTCCACAGCTTCCAAAAGGTTCCCTCCACTCCAGAGCCAGGCAGGACAGATGAAATCCCTTCTCCCCCAAACTCACATCTCAACGAAGAGATTTGCTCCTCAGAGCCAAGAACACTGAACTCTTACCTTTCATTTTGATGGTTTCCATGGAAACCATAAAATTAAGCTATGCAGTTACTTACTGCAGCATTATATAATCTGCCAAACACTCTGATGTTTTCCAACAAAAGTGTTTGTTCTGAGCTGGTTGGGCTTTTTTTTTTTTTCCTTCCTCAGTATGATCAGCCTGATCTGTGCTGATCTGATTAAACAAGGAGCAGTGGTGTAAAATCAGGTATTAAAATGCAACTTCTGTCAGTTCTCCCCTTCAGAGAATGACAGCTCTGCCTGCTTCCACTGCTGCAGTTTAAGGTTTTACAGCACTGCTCCTCCCCTGATCATACAGATGGGGTTGGGTTGGAGAGGGTCTGATCCCACTTCTGGCCTTGGGGACGATAAAAAGCTTCCACATTGCACCAGGTTGTCTTCATCCACAATAATAGTATGCAAAAATGTGGTCATGTGCAGTGATTTTTTGTTTAATTAGGGCCACAAGGCAGGGTGGAATGGGCTGCCTTCAGTTCAGTTTCCCACATGGACCTGAGGGATCACATTTTGGACAAACGCTGTGGAATACCCTGCGCATTTGTTATGAAGGAAAAAATCTCATTATAAACCAACTCTAATACGCATTTTTTGATGTTCCTGGCACTCAGCCATCCCTGTTGGAACTGGACCAGAGGCGGCAGCAGCGTTTGGGAAGAAGGAAGGTGCTGTGCAATCACTCTTTAACTTTTGTGGCCAGACTTACTATTTTAAATAAAGCTCAGCAAAGCCACTTGGCCCTTCTTTGTTTTTCCAGGATACACAACCCTGCTGCTGTGGGGAATAATGCCAAAAACCTTCTCACCATTGGTGAGAATAAACTGTTTCTTTTGTAGCTGCAGAGGGCAAAGGCAAGACCTGAGCTGGACTTTGGGGCTTGCACAGAAGATGCAGTGGGAAAAGGGAGGTGACAAACACATGGATTTATGTCCTAAGGGAAGGGTATGAGAAGGATTGCAACTTGTAGGTCAGCATCCATCACCTTCCAGTGCTGTGTCTCTCAGGCTACATTTGATAGTGAACTGAAAATGTCCAGGAGATTACTCAGGCCAGTCTGAGTCTGTCACAGACATTTTTTATGAAAAATCCTTTCCTTAGGATTTTTCCTCCTGAGAAGCTGCGAGGCCTCAGGAACAAAATGTAAACAATGATTATCTGCTGCTATGGAATGCAACAGGTGCATCTGTGATTGGTCTCATGTGGTTGTTCCTAACTAATGGCCAATCAAAGTGAGCTGGCTTGGACTCTCTGTCCGAGCCACAAACCTTTGTTATCATTCTTTGCTATTCTATTCTTAGCTGGCCTTCTGATGAAATCCTTTCTTCTATTCTTTTAGTATAATTTTAATGTAATATATATCATAAAATAATAAATCAGCCTTCTGAAACATGGAGTCAGATCCTCATCTCTTCCCTCATCCTAAGCCCCCTGTGAACACTGTCACATGAGCCATTGTTTGGATGTTTCAGCTCTGACTTGTTCCTGTTCCAGGTCCCACATCAAACCCAGGAAGGTGTGAATACTGCACAGAAGAGCTTGGCCCATTCTGGGTTCAGAAGAAGAGAGTTCAGCTGTCACTGTGTTCCCCTGAAGCCCAGAAATCAGCCATGGCCTGTTTTATTTGCTAGAGTTAAGAAGCATTTTCAAAATGATCAAGTCCAGCAAAGGCAGTGTAAATTAAAGCTGACAGAGATGCAGTCTCTTCTCCTGGCAGCATCCTTTTTTATCTCTCCAATCAATTTATCCCTTCAGCAAAACCCACATCTTCCTTGGGCACTGCTCAGCCTTGGCACAGCATCTTGAAAATCCGTTTCTGGGGGGGGGGGGGGGTGATGGATTTTGTTTTTGAAATATTGCTGAGAAACCCAAGGGAGAGCTTGTATTCCTCCTCACACCAGTGACCATGTTTGCCATCAGGTGACATCACAGAAACACCATCCACATCCCTGGGAAATCTGTCTATCCATGGGTTAATCTCATTCTGCTCCAGCCTCTTATTGCTCACTGGCTTTGTGTGACATGTGAGACAGTGATCTTGGTATGATATAAAGACATAAAATGCTGAGCATCTGAAGCAGCTGCTCATGCACCATTCAAAGAGCACACACACACCCAATAAAACAGCATTTACAGTGGCTATAAATAGCTGGCAATAGCAGATAACTAATTATTTAAGTGTCAGAAAAACTCCAGGCAACCTCATGTGACATAATGACACATGTCATGGGTAATAACTCCCACCCTGAGGTGAGGATGGAATTTAAAGGAACTGGAGGTTTTCTGGGTTTGCCTTAATGGTCAGTCTGGGTTTTTTCCCCATTTCAGTGCTAAATATTGGAGATGTTTCTCTTCTGAATACTTAAATAATCTACTTTGAAGTCAAGAGGTTCAGTCAGGTGAATTGGCATCCCTGAAAAGAAGCTGCACCTGGAGAGGGTGGTTCACGAAGCCAATGTAAGTATTTATGGTATTTTGTGAGTTGTAGGAAAAGCTGTATTAACTTAAACTGCATAATAAATCTCTGCAAAACAAAGACTGTGTTTAACATCTCTGCAGGATCTCATCTCTTCAATTTTCTGGTTTGCCGTTCCTCTTCTTTCTGTGTACTTCTTGATGTGAAAACTTTGCTCACTCTATACTCATTTTCTACTACACCAAGCAGCATCACTGCTCGATTTTCACCATAATAAAGAATCATCATGGAGTATAAAGAAAATATCAGATAATGCCAATACTGGTGGTTTTCTGCTTTCTCCTGGTTTTACTGAGCCTGCAGACAGACATTCCTGTGAGCACCTCTATCCACAAACTTCCAGTATGTGCATGATAAACTCACAGGCTTGTCTTCCAAATATTTATGATCCAGTTTAACTTATTTTAATAATTTAAAAAATAAACTGTAGAAGATTATTAGCTGCAAAACCCAAAGGCAGTCGTTATCCCCTTGATTTTCTTCTTTGTTTCCTTCTGCAGAAGATTGTTTAGACCTTTCTGTGCTTCATCAGAGCAATGTAGTTACTACAGTTTCTCTGGTTACTACCCCTTTTTCCAGCCTGAAGGATTATTCAAAAATAGCAGAACATAGAAACAGGCTGAGCGTGTGAACCAACATGTTCAGAAACAGGAGGAGGACAGCACTGCTCTGGTATTAAATAACAATTAAATAATTGACAAGCAATTAGCAGAACAAAACTTCCCAGTGTTTTGGAAAGGATCAGACAAAATTATTATTAAATAAATAAATAAATATTAAAAATAACGTTATTAAATAAATAAATGAGGGAATGTGCATGACAAACTCACAGGCTTTTTTGTCTTTCAAATATTTGTGTTTAACTTATTTAAAATTTTTAATATAAACTGTTGGAGATTACTAGCTGCAAAACCCAAAGGCACTCGTTATCCCCTTGATTTTCTTTTTTGTTTCTTTCTACAGAAGATTGTTCAGACATTTCTGTGCTAGAGCGGTGTAGTTACTACAGTTACTCTGGTTACTATCCCTATTTCCAGCCTGAAGGATTATTGAAAACTGCAGAACATAGAAACAGGCTGAGCATGTGACCCAACATGTTCAGAAACAGGAGGAGGACTGCTCTGGTATTAAATAGCAATTAAATCATTGACAAGCAATTAGTAGAACAAAACTTCCTGCTGTTTTGGAAAGGGTCAGACAAAAATTATTATTATTAAATAAATAAATATTTTTAAAAATTATTATTAAATAAATAAATGAGGGAAGTGATGTGTTGGAAGTGCTGTGTGGAAAAGGATGAAGCTGCACCCAGCAGCCAGAGAATGACCAAACCAGTGAGAATTACTAATTTTAGCACATCCAGAATTATTAATCCTGAAGGTCTGAAGGGACCTCCAGAAGGCTGAGCTGAGTTATGATCCTCATAACCTGCAGGTGCCTGAGGTTAAATCCCAGGATTGCTCCTCAGGAACCTGGGCACTGCTCTTGAGAAGGACCTGTGAAATCATCTTATCCCAAGCTTATTAAATGCTCAACTTCACATGACTCCTCTGCTCTCACCATCAGCTCTGTTTGCCTTTGTGGAAGGAAATTCCATTTACTTCACTGTACTCAGCAGACCCTTGTGGTCATTAAAATTTGCTTCTTTCTTTCTTGCACATGGACATAAATAGGCGATTTTATGAAGTGATCTGTTGCTATGGATGGAATTGCAGAAAACACAAGCTGGGTCTTTTGCCTAATTTGTAGAGATTTTATCTCTTTCATTTTCATTATTTATAGGCTCCTGATATTTTCCCACTGGAAGAATCCCATCTAAACCAAATTCTGGCCAATTAAATATAACAGTGATCTTCCTAATAACCTTCCATAAACCTTATTTATACAGTTAACACATCAGAATAATCCTGTGGATCACAGAGTAAAACTCACAGGTTAAAAGGAAAAATCAGAGGCATTTGTTTTTATACATCAAAACTTTAATGCACAAGGACAGTGAAATTATTACACTTTTGAGTAATACTTGTGAGGTTTTGAAACTTTAACAGAAATTCAAACATTTTATGCTACTTAAACATTCTTTCCTGTCCTCCTCTCTCAGAGAACAGATATCTCAAGGCTTTTCTATGTGAGAAAATTGATGTCCCAGAAGTGCTGTCCATTCTTTGAGTTTAATTGGGTTTAGCTTTAGAAGCCTGTAAGAAAGGTTAAGTCTCACCTGTCTGAGCTGCAGAGGATTTTGCTTGGAGACTAATGGCTTAGCTAGTTTAGGTTTGGGTATTTCAGAAGCATTCTGGGCCTTAATGCTCGCGTAGTGCAGATACCACTGGTGCGGTGTCAGAAGAGGTTTTTGAGACAGAAACCTGTGTCAACAGGAGTTTTCAAGCAGGAGGAAACTCTTTGGTGTGTCTTCTGGCACTGTGACATCAGGTGGATGTGCCACAATTGTAGTTCAGATTTGCGGAACCTTTTTGTGTCAGCCTTTCCCTGGGGAGCACCAGGAATAAGAGACTCTTCTTCTTTATACAGCAGAAAAACTTTCTAAAGGAAAAAGAATCTTGTTAGCAATTCTTTTAGAAAAGTCCCCACACTGTGTGGCTTCTGGAGGAGGGAATTGCATTGGGATTGTGCCTCCTTCCCTGCTGAATTCAGCTGCAGAGATCCCTCTCCACTGACATCAGCTCAATACAAATCATTTGTGCTGACAAGATCTTTAATTGGGATGGCTCAGAAATGATAAACCAAGACCCAGAATAATATCCATTGCAAAAATCCATTGGTTTTGCACCCCATGATTAAGAATTCCCATTCCCTTGGTGCTTCTAGTGGGAAGCTGCCTGGGTTGGCAAACTTTCCTACTCCATAAGAATACAAAACTTAAATCTGGGCAGCTGCAAAAGGATCTTGAGTTTCTCCATAAACTCCCTTATGTAAAAAAAAAACACAAACAAACAAACCAAACCTGAGAAATTCAACAGCACCAAGTTATGAAGCAGAAGAGTGAAGCTAATTTCTACAAGATTGCCTATAAATCATATGTATTATAGATATAATATATATGATCTATATATTTTTTAATGTAGTACATGAAATATATATATATTTATATATATAAATATATTTTTTCATGTAGTACACATATTATATACTGTATGTATACTACTACATATGCATATATTTTAATATGTACATATAATATATAAAATATGCATATTATATATTTAATATTATTTTATATAACATATGTGATATATTATATATTTATATGCTAATATATAACTATATATTTTATTCATACATACTGTATATGTATACTTTCATATATATATATATGTATATATATATATATATAAAGAGGGAAAAATATCTATATATTAGATATATATGTATTTCTACAAGTGTAAAATATCAATGATTTAATGACCCTGTGTGACACATATATTCATGCATAAATTACATGTATCTGTGTAATTATATGTACAAATAAATACACTTGTACACTGCTCTGCATGGCAGTGTACAATGTAAACGTGTGGAAACCTTAGGCATTGATTCCTCCCGAGCTAACAGGATTTGTGGCTGGATCCCTGCATCTCAGCAGGATGATTTAGAGCCAGGGAGGGACCTCTGTGCATGACAATTTCCCCCCTGTTGGGAGGCACCAGCTCACAGTTTGGAATTCCTTTTAAAACCCTGAGTGTGAAATGTGCCCTTCTGGGTAATTCTGGCTGCAGATGCTCCAGCTGAATCCTTTGTGGGGTGAGGAAGTGTAACAGGGAGGGTGTGTTAAAATTCCTGATGAAGCATGAGCTGAGCACGGCTCACGGGGAAGGGTTTCCCACTCAGAGAAGAGGTTTTGCACAGAGTTTGATCAATATCAGCCAATATATAAAAGCATCCACAGGTGGGTGAGCCACCCCTGTGCGCTCTGAGGAATCATCACTGGGGAAATTTCACTGCTTTCCTGCCTCTCTTTACTACATCTCCAATATAAACAGGGCAAAACTCAGCCCAAAATTTGAATTAAGTTTCCAAGTGGCCAAAAAATTGTGTCAGTGTTTTTTGGGTCATAGAGTTGAACAGTTCAGCTCTATTTTCTCTGTAGTGCAGACACAAGGAACCCTAAATTCTTTCTCTTTACAGGACAGAAAGTGCAAGAAAGATTCATTTCTTGTACCTTCTGTCCAGCAGGAAGCTTGAACAAGTCAGAAAAAACACTCCCAGGTGAAATCCATGGCAGAATACCTTGGTTTTTCACCTCTACCAGTCTTGTGGTATTTTGAGGGTTCATCTCAAGCTAAACCACAAGTGATGGAGCTCACCCAGCTCCCATCTTCTTATCAGATCTCAGGATAAATCAGCTGGCAAACTCTCCTAAGCCATAACTCAAAATAAGTAATAAAAATGACAAAATAAGTAATTTCTTATTTTTTTTATATAATTTCTTATGTGTTCTCATCAGAATCACTTGACTGGAGCAAGGCAGAAGACCCCAAGTGCTCACTGTGCTCACTTCTGGCCACTTCTTAGAGTTTCTTCCCAACAACAAAGCACAGGAGAAGCTTTTAAAAGAAGGAAAAAATCAGAACAGCCTTGATGAGGATAATTTTTAGAATGTATAAATTACACACCTGGCACTCAGCTCTTCTCAGGAAGCAGCGCTGCTGCTTGCCCTCTCCAAGCGGCTCTGAGAGAGACACTCCCAGGGTTATTTTTGTGCTCCTCAGCCTGAGCATCTGCCTGAAGAGCAGAACCGACTCCTTGCCTTCCCTCCCACCCAGGGTCCTCAATTTTGCATCAGAGATTCTTGTGGTGTCTGGCATGTGACAGTCTCAGGGATGACTTTCACAGCTTGCTTGGTGTCGGCACCCAGGACATTGCTCTGGCTGCCCTGGGTGATTCCAGACCCTGGCAGGGGCTCAGAGACCTTGGCACAGAGTCACAAACAGCTGTGCCTTTGATTTTAGCCCATGGAAACAATTCCCAACTTTGTGTGAAGATTTAGAAACCACAAGAGTTTGAGTAGAACGATAGTGAAATTATCACAAGGAGAAAAAGTAGAATTTTGAAGAATTAGAATGGAGGTTCAAAAAGAAGGAGGAATCTGGACGTGTCTTCTTCTTTTCCTTCTTCTTCTTCTTCTTCTTCTTCTTCTTCTTCTTCTTCTTCTTCTTCTTCTTCTTCTTCTTCTTCTTCTTCTTCTTCTTCTTCTTCTCCCCTGTCCTCCATCTGCTGCTGTGATGGTGGCACTTCTGGATTGGTTTAGAGCAGAGCCAGACTGTCTAACATAGGTGATAGGTATTGGAAAATTATTGTGAATAATGTAATTTTAGTATAAAAAGCCAACACCACCCCAAGAGCAGGGACTGTGCCACAGCCCAACCTGCTGGACAGATCTCAGCAGGTCAGAGAAAGAATGTCATAGATAAGAGAAAATAAACAACCTTGAAAAGCAGAACCAACAGATCTCAACTTCTTCTTCTGTCATGGGGCTGAGAAAGAAAAAACTTTCTAATACCTTGAAGATCATCTCAACCACAGAAACCCAAAGCTTGCTTCCAAGTTTATTATTTATGTCTTCCTGGCTGCCACTCCAGGCACTCAGTGCCAGGTGCTCAGGTGGTTACCAGGTGGTTTTGGTGGCCAGCAGTCAGAATCTCCAATAAAGATCTCATGGTTTGAGTGGCACCTTTGATAGATCTGTGTCTTGTGTAGTAGGACAGCACAAAATACTTGTTTTGCCTTCCCTCAGTCTGCATCATGAACAGTCTGGAGAAGTAAACATGGAATATTACTCAGTGGACACCGCAGACAAAATTTCACTGGGTCGCTGTTACACATTCTGGCTCTCATGATATAATAAAGAGGTATTTTAAAATTATTTACTATAAAAATGTATTTACCATAACTTCCATAACTCTCATCAAGATAAAGGTCATACCTAGAAAAATGGCACCTCCTAACACCCAGCAAAAGGTTAAAATGAATAAAATCACTCAGCTCAAAATTACTCTTAGAAGTAATGAGGAGTAACTCCATTACTTTTCAATATCTTACCTTGGCACAAAGTTGATGTTAAGGAGTATCTACACAGACTCTCCACTTCTATTTTAAAACTTTTTAATGAAATACAGAAAATCTGAGGGAAGCCTCCAGCTGTCTTTACTCAGACCAAGGCTCTGGACTTCAGGCAATAGGAGCCTGAGAAATTACCAGCTTGGGTCTTTCTCTGCTTGAATATTTGCAAGTTTTAGCTATTAGCTAAGATAAAGACCATCTGTAGTCTTTACCAAATGCTAAATATTTCCCTTAAGTGACTGTCATCATTGCTACTAAAGAACAGCCAGGCTCTAATGCCTTTCTGTGGGCTACTAAAGAAAACATTTGACTTCTCATGGATTTGAAGAGGATTTACCTTAAGGAAAAAATCCTGGTGAGAGCAGGTTTTAAACTCTTAGGCTCATTCAGGCTCTAAGATGACTTTTTTTGAAGGCCTTATGGCACTTATCTCCTATTCCAATTACTGTTTTTGTTAGTGCACCATGGAAACCCCATTCCTGACCCAGAACTCGCCGTGCCGTCATCACCTCAGCATTCCAGTCCTGTTTTCCCTGGCTGGACACAGCAAAAGCGCTTCCACTCACAACATTTTAACTCCTAGGGCTGGGACCCACCTAGCTTTGTACATCTAACCCATCTAATCTGGGCATTTGTTTAGCTACCCAATCTCCCTTTAGTTTGGGAGGAGACCAGATTATTTCCAAAGCCTAATTCCCTCTCTGTGAGGGAGAATGCATGTCCTGTAGATGCACTGATGTGCCTCACCTTGCTCCCCGTGTCACAGATTCATGCTATCACCCAGATTAAGAAAAAACAATAAAAAGTTGGCCAAAGACTCCCAATACTGAGAAGCTGCATCCTAAAAGATCTAAAGTTTGGGGGTATTTTTCTATGGACAAAGGTGGAAACAACCCCCACATTTCACCTCTCTGAAGAAGATGCCTTCAGCTCTGTCCTTTGTGGCCACCCTGGATCTTCCCTAAAGCTGCTCTCCATGTTTTCCATGCTATCCCACCATCATGAAATAAAACATCTTATAAAGCTTGCTTGATTCTGTGTTGCTCAAATTAGTTCTGTCTTATGTTGACCTAAAAGAAACTGTGCTGAACTGCTGACTCTTGTTGGGGTTTGACCCTTTAAAATGTTTAATGTGGCTGTTTCTATTTGCCTCTTCATTGACCTGCAGAAACTCTGAGAGTTTCTGTGCAAATTGTAAAGAACCTGGAAACCATCACTGTAATGTAGGTGGTTTCCCTTCTGCCTGTGCAAGTTTTCTAACATTCTGTGTGTGAGAGTGACCTTTAAATTGAGAGATTTCTCTTTTAAGCCACCTCTATCTCAATGAATATTTCTGTCTCAGCAACAGAATTAAATTTGCCTCCTTCTCCAAATGAAGTTCAAGGCTTCTTCACTTACAAACTGTTGCTAAAACTGAGGCTCTGCTAAGAACCCACCATGGAATGTGCCAAGAAATAATGAGCATGGATGGCCAGACAAATCCCAATTTGCTTCCAAGTTTAAATTTATGTGCTTACAGGAGCAGAAGGATCCACCTAAGGGAGGAGTGGGCAGGGCTGGGAACTGGAGGGTCATACAACTTTTTGAGTTTCAGCATGAGTTTATACCAGACTGGGATGACTACCTGACAACCTTGTGCTCCAAAAACAATTCTCACACTCCAAAAACATTTCCCCTTTATTTTTTTAAATATTTTTAAGATGGTACTAGATTTGTTCCTGCACTCCTACACTCCCTCAAAGCAGCAGAATCTGGTGAAATCTGGAGCTGGAACAAAAGGAATGGATAGGAATGGGCAGCTGGAGGAGGGAAGGGAGGGGGACTGTGGCAGACATATTGTTATGAAAATCTTTTTTTAAAGATTTTTTTCTTCTTGAGAAGCTGAGAAGCCTCAAGAACAAATGTAAACAATGATTATCTTCTGCTGTGGAATGCAACAGGTGCATCTGTGATTGGTCTCATGTGCTTGTTTGTAATTAATGGACAATCACAGTCAGCTGGCTCGGACAGAAAGTCTGAGACAGCTGCCTTTGTTATCATTCTTTCTCTTTCTATTCTTAGCTTAGCTAGCCTTCTGAGATGAAACCTTTCCTTCTATTCCTTTAGTATGGTTTTAATGTAGTATACATCATAAAATAGTAAATCAGCCCTTCTGAAACATGGAGTCAGATCCTCGTCTCTTCCCTCCTCCTGAGACCCCTGTGAGCAGTCACAGAGACAACATGCAGCCACCAATTATCAGGCTGAGCCAGGCTGGTGTGAAGCTCAGAGCACAATGTTTGCCGTGCCCAGTGGGCTGAGCAGGTTGACAGCCCTGACACAGATATGTTTGTGTGCAGACCTCTTGCCTTACCCAAAATCTCATTAACCTCCTGACCCACGTAGATCCTGCTAAGAGCAAAACTCATTTTCCCCCCTTCTCCTTCCATCATTACCCCCTCAAAAGTGTTTCTGTTTAATATCTTGCCTTTAAAACTACCTCTTCATTTTCCCTTCTGCCAACACATCACCTTCAGTGCAGAGGTGCTAAAGAAGATATATTTTCCCTGCAAACTCTATATCTCAGCAATATGAGCTCTCATCAGGCAGTGATGCCATGCTGGGGAGGGGGTGTTGGGGTAGGATTTGATCTCTTTTATTTGCACAAGGTGACCAGGAACATTTGTCTGCATCCCCCTGCAGGGGTAGGAAGGTTTGGAGCCTGCAGTGAGGCTCAGTCCTCTAAAAGTCATGAGTGTAAAGAAAGCTTCTGTTATTTATTTCTTATTTTCAAATCTGACAAAAACAAACAAACAAACCTTTCCAAATCAGCACCTCCTCACTGATTGCCATTGGATGAAGTGAGTGCATCCCCTGTGCCAGTGGCTCCCAAACCTCTGAGCAACCACAGATCTCTGTGAACTCCAAAATTCCCCGTGGTTCAGGCTCATTAGGACTGACAAGTTCTGCAAATTGCTGTGCTTAATTTGGTTTTGCACAAAAGCTTCAGACCACAAAGGGCAGTCCCCTGGACCATGGTTTGGACTGAAGTGGCGACTTGCAGGTGAAGTTCTCCTGGAAAACAACTGCCTCTATTCCATGTACAATCAAAATGCAGGACTCTGCACCTGGGATGGAGAAACACCAGGCACAAATGTAAACTGAGGAAGAGAGCAGCCCTGCAGGGAGGGATCTTTGGTGTTGTTTGGCAGAGAATAACAGGAGAGGGAGATGCTGATACCTTCTCCCTGGAATACAGTGTTGACATGTGGGAATGGTTCAAAGCTGTGCAGGGAAGGTTTAAACTGGACATGAGGAAGCATTTCCTCGCTGAGAGTGTGGTCAAACACTGAAACAGGCTCACTAGAGGGACAGTCAACACCCCAGGCCCGTCAGTGTTAAGGAGGGATTTGGAAAATGCCCTTAATTGTCACAGACATCTTTTTATGAAAAATCCTTTCCTTAGGATTTTTCCTCCTGAGAAGCTGCGAGGCCTCAGGAATAAAATGTAAACAATGATTATCTGCTGCTGTGGAATGCAACAGGTGCATCTGGGATTTGTCTCATGTGGTTGTTTCTAATTAATGGCCAATCACAGTCAGCTGGCTCAGACAGGAGTCTGAGACAGAGCCTTTGTTATCATTCTTTCCTTTCTATTCTTAGCTTAGCTAGACTTCTGGTGAAATTTTTTCTTCTATTCTTTTAGTATAGTTTTAATGTAATATATCTCATAAAATAATAAATCAGCCTTCTGAAACATGGAGTCAGATCCTCATCTCTTCCCTCATCCTAAGACCCTTGTGAACACGGTCACACTTAATAAAATGATTTATCCTTTGGCCAGCCCTGAAGTAGTCAGACATTTTTACTAGCTGATTGATGTAGAATTCTTGACTCTTCCAAATAGTTTATCCTATCCTATCCTATCCTATCCTATCCTATCCTACATTTTTAATTAAGTCATTTAGAAAACACGTTTTTTCCTGTGCCCAAAACAGGTCTATAATTGCCCATGTCCCCACTTCCTCACCGGTGTAAGACAGGCTTGGCAGCATTTTGCACAACCTGCATCTCATGCTGTCACTGTTCTCTAGCTGTCTCATCCCACAATGTAAAGTGACAAACAAAAAAATCAAGATTTAAGTTTTCCTGTCAATTAGAAGCTCCAGGTAGGAAGAAAAGAAGAAACTAAAGCCTCTGTCTCAGATGAGTGAGATACAGGATATTGTTATTTTTTATATTGCTCAATCATTCAAGACTCGAGCTATAAAAAGTCGTAAATTCCTCATGGTCCCATATTGAGATGGAAGTTAATGCTTCATTAGCAGTAAAAGCTTCAGGTTATGTGAGTGAGTAACCTTTTGTTCAAACATGATGCCTGACATTTGCATAACTACGTCTATCTCTGAGTTATTGGGATGCTGTGACTCACCAAGCTCTTGTAAACAGATTTTTTTTCTTTCCTGCCTCCTCTCATAGATCCTCACACTTTGCTTTCTCACAGCTGTCTGGTAGGGCAGTGACATTTTTAGGCTTCATCAGCTTTTCACACCAAAATAATCCCTCTCCTGTAGCTGGCAGCTGCTGCTGGAGATCAGGGAGCCCAAACCAGCAATGCCTCACCCAGCTGAGAACGTGAGGTGTTCTCCAGAAACAGCAAGGCAGAGATGGAATCACCTTCTCATGGTGTCCCAAAGGACTTTGCACTGACCCTGGTTTCATGTAGTGGAAAGGTGACCCGGAAAATCCCTTCCATAACCTCTTTCTGTAATTACTTACAGGAGTTTACATGTAAAATTATGATCAAGACTTTTTAGCCTCAAGCCATCTCTGAGCTCTGCCCAGGAACAAAATAACCTTGGTGGAGCAATGGGAGGGCTGAGGATTTTGTTTTAAGTGGTGACTGGTTCTGTACCACAACATGAGGCTGATAGAGCAATTTGAGGCTTGGAAATAGTAATATAAAAAGTATAGCTCAGAAAATATAAATATCCCATAAAATTAAGCAGTTCCCTCTTCAATCCAACCAAAGACTGCTCTGAAATGTCACTGTTTGAATGGGTAGGAACCACCCCTTCAGTGTCAACCAAACATATCTGGGGTTCCATTTCTGCTGTGGCTTTATTGGAGTATTCCAATTTCATTTCATTCAGAATGTTTTAAAATATTTTGGGACTGCAAGGGGGTTTTGGTATCTAAATCACTGCCTGTAAAAAACACCAGAGGGAGTGGGACAGAAAGGGATATTCCCTGGTAACAACCCACCTCAGAATTAGGGAGCATGAAGTGTCTTTCTCCCTCCAGAACCTTCCATTTACTTTGATTTTACAGCTTTTGGGTCTCTGTTCACTGTCTAGATTTTAAAAGCAAAGGAGTTATCATTTGATTGGTGAATCTCAGAATGGTCAGATCTAGGTCTATCATGATTTTTGTTTCTTTGTCTGTTATGTTCTCTGTTCCACAAAATTTGTCCAGTGGAGGGAAGATCTTTCCTTGGAGGGAGGAAAATGCAGGTTTGGCACTTGGAAACTTGAAAACTGCTGCTTTTTGCAAATGATGTTCCAGAAAAGTGTTTGCAAGCTGCAGAAAAGCCTTTCCCTGACTCTAATAAATAATCATTTAATTGTTAATCATTGGAAAATACCTCTAAGATCATTGAATCCAAACATATTTATTTACAACTTACAAGACAGTGCTTCCCTTTAAGTCACAGTTTCTGAGCATGGTCCTTTTCTTCATTTCACATCCACTACAATGTCCTGTACATCAAAATCAGGATAAATCAGTTTCTAGCACACCCTCCATGAACTTTCCTTCCTCATGGCATTCTTTGGATGTGACAATTGCTGCAATGCAGAGCTCACCCTTAGAACTCTCCATTGCTGCCTGAGTGTCACCATCACATTTTCTGAAAAATCCCTATGCCGGGATTTCTTCTCCTGGGAAGCTGAGAAGCCTCAGAGAAAAATGAAAACAATATTATCTGATTGCTTCTCCTGTGTTTTGCTGCTTTGGAATGTGGTTGGAGATTGTTTATCCAACAGGTGGTTGTTTGATTGGTTTCATGTGAATTGTTTTTACTTAATGACCAATCACAGCCAGCTGTGTCTGGACTCTGGCGAGTAACGAGTTTGTCATTATTATCTTTTTAGCCTTCTGTCTGTATCCTTTCTCTATTCTTTAGTGTAGTTTTAGTATAGCATTCTTTAATATAATAATATCATAAAATAATAAATTAGCCTTCTGAGAACATGGAGTCAGATTCATCATTTCCTTCCTGCCATGGGGAACCCCAAAAATACCACACCTGAGCAGTTATTTAACTTTATTTCCATCCACACTGATCTGCTTTGGGTCTCCATGGCAGTTCTGCCTCTAGGACTCTGCACTGCCAGAGATGACAACACCCAGGAGAGCAAAGGAATCCTTGGGAGCTCCTAAGGGTGATTGCTCTGCAGAGAGAAAGGTTTTGGGCCACACAAATGGATAAATCTTCACCCCGTTGAGAGTAGAAGACCTTTGGGGCTGAGTACTTGCAGTCAACTTTTGAGGATTGGGTGGATTCTGTCATGGAAGATGTTTGGGAACTGATGCTTTATGAAGGCTGAGCTAGAGCAGAAGCTGGGCAGAGTTCCAGAATAAAGCAGGGGTTCATTCAAAGGATCTCCTCCATGGCTGCACCTTGGGCAGCACCAGAGCCCAGCCAGGGCTGCACCCAAGATGACCCAAAACGGCCCCAAAATGCACGAGCGCTGCCGGGGTCTGTCCCTGGGATCAGCTCTGCTCCATTTGCACCTTGCAGTTCATTGTCCCATTGCAGCTTTAGCCCAGGCAGTCCCACCCTGCTTGTTTTTCTCTCTCCAGCCCACGGGGTTTGTGCTCCTGGGCTGAGATTTGGGGCATTTGTCCTTGGTGCCCAGCTGGAGCAGGAATTGTTTTGTCTCCCTGCTCTGTGCACAGAGCTCACCATCCCGTAATATGAAGTCCAGACCCACACACTAAAGCAGCACAGAATGTGAAAAATATAAAAGCTAAAACCTGAGGCATCAGCACAAAGGAGCTGGTCGGGGAGATGTGAACAGGCTTCCACCAGCCAAGCAGGGTGAGCTGGGAGTCTGCAGGGAAATTTGGATTTTTTCAGCATTTTAGATGAACTAAAAACCCTCAAGGCCACAGGTCCATCTCCAAGAGCCAGCCCTGGCTCTCTGTGCAGTCCATAGGACAGGTATCCCCAGGGGGAAATAAATACATCTCTGGATGTCTGGAGCAAGTGCTTAACTACCCACAGAAAGGTCACTTGGCAGCTTGTAATTGGCTGCTCAACAGTCATCATCCATACATAGAAAACAAGTTTACATATTTTTCCTGCCTATTAGCAAGCATTCCCAGTCACATGCTGGAAAATAGGCAGGAATCTAGTTCAGGCATCCTGTTAAAATGTTGTCAGCTGTGAGCTCTTTAACATTTTCTCTTCAGGCATCCATAAATATTCAGTGCTCTTGTCCTGAAGGGCAGTTCTTTTAGGCTTAAGGGTGTCTTGACATCCTTAAAATCTGAAATCTGCCAAAAGTACTGCTGAGTTTTGTTGCTTCCAGACCCATGGGGAAAGGTGGGTGCTCAGTCCAAGGTCCCTGTTACAGCAAACTCAGCTCCAGACCTAATGGGGCAGGCACAAAGTAAAAGCAGGAACAAAAAAATGCTTTTCATGGTCATATTTGGGGTGTGACTGCAGGAACATCTGAGCTGCCATGAAAAGGCAGCATCTGTCAAACACTTTCTTCTCATTTCCTCTTTCCTGCTGCCAGATCTTCTGTCTTCTTTCCTGCTCTGCCTCCCCTTTGTATTGAAGCTGTTGCTTATCAGAGTGCTCTGGTCCCGCTTAGCTTGTTGGACTGTATGGAAAACAGTTCATTATCTCTTTTTTTGGAAGGAGGGATGGAGGGGAAGGTTTGTTTTTTGCCAGGCTAGGGAGTTTTGCTGCCCCTCAGCATCATCTGATGAGTTGGTAAAATATATACAACATCAGCGTGTGACCAGAGATGGCAAAAAGAGAAAAATCTGGGAGTGTGGAATGGGAAAGTTACTTTGTCCTGTGCAATTTTAACTTCTGATTTGTGGATTTCTTCCCCTGAATCTGTATTTACTGCTGTGAGGCTCCTTGAATTGCACATGGGGAAGCCTGGGACAAAAGGTGAGGTTTGCCTTTTCCATCTGCAGGTTCTGATCAGAAAAAGCAGTTTGCCCTCAGAGCAGTAATTGGGACAAATCTCCATGGAGAAGGTGGCAGAGCCCTCAGCAAAAGGACAGCAATTAATCTCTGATCTTCCTTTGCTCTGGGATGAGGTCACTTATGAGCACTGATGAAGATATGGACAACACTATCCTTCTATAAAAAAAATATTCGTCCTGATTTGATGTTTTAACCAACTATAGGAAAATGCACCTTTTCTGTTTGCTTTGGGGGTTTTTTGTGTGTGTTTCATTGCAGAGTGTGTGCCAGGGGGCTTGTTTGCTTTTGTTTGGGTGGGGTTTTTTTGTTTTGTTGGGGTTTTTTTTTATTTTTTTTTTCTTTTCTTTAATTTCTTTTTTTTTTTTTTTTTTTTGTTTGTTTGTTTGTTTTGGTTTGGTTTTTAGGTTTTTTGTTTTTTTGTCAATGCATCATCTGTTGTCTCAGAGATTGGATTTTGGAAGGAGGTGGCATCTGGATCCCAGAGAAAGCTGGAACCCATGAAGTTCCTCTCAGGGGGCCGACACAGAGACTTCCTAAACATCAACCTTTTTAAAGTAAACTGTAAAAGCTGATTCCTCCCATATTTCTAAACCTCACATTTTTCTGGTTTTTTGCACCACATTAAGGAGCCATTCCTAGTCCTACAATGCTCCATGGAGTTACACACAGGATTCCCATCCTGGCAAACCAAAGAGACAAAGTTTTTACTCAAAAAGTTCATGTGGAAAGGGAATTTGCTGCTTTCTCTGCAGAATGGGACTGGTGGCAAGCTCTCCCTTGATTTACACATGCTGTACCCAGACAATCCTTCCTGGAGAATGGGAAGTAAATTCTGATCAGCCTGATACACTCTCCTTCCTCTCAGATTTGGATACTCAGCTCAACAGGAGGAAAAGAGCTGGCTTTAAAATTCAGCAGGTTGTTTCTCCCTTTAAATTGGTGATTTGGATTCCGGTTTGGAGCATAAGGAAGCATAAATTGTAACACAAATGAGAATGTGGGAGACAGTGTAGGAAAATTCTGTATTAAAAAAAAAAAAAAAAAGGCAGCAGAGAGGGAGCAACATTTGGGGAATAAAAAGTAGGGCAGATTTTGAAATATTCTCAAAACCATTTAACACCATCTGTCAGGGGTTTGTGTTGCTAGGGATTTATCATCTCCTATCTACAAAATCCTCTGGCTAGTGAAAACAAATTTGGGAAAAGATGATTAAACTTCTCCTACCCTTGGATTCCCAGCCCCACACTGTCACCAACCAACTCATCTTCCTTCGTGTGCTGGGAGGAGGCATCCCCTGAATCCATGAGCAGCCCCATGGAACAAGCAGCAATTTTTAGAAAATCCCAACTGATACTTGCAACCTCTTTTAAGTTGCCACAGCCTAGCTTGATTTTCAGTGCTTACAAAATAAGCCTTCAAGGGTCAGCTGAGCTCTGAATAAAAATGTCCCTGAGGCAGAGGATTGATTCACAGAGGGGAGACAAATGCACAAGCCCAAAAGCTTTGGACACAGAAACCTCACAGGCAGCTCCCAGGGGTTTTTTACTGCACGTCCTGGAAGCATTTTGACCAAAACCTACCTTGTATATTTTTAAATCCTATTGATCTCACTTGGGCTGGAGGTTGCCTTTTCAGAAGTCCAACAGATAGCAGTCTGAAGTGCTGCTCTAGCGGTAAAATGATGATGTCATGAGCAAGTGACAGACATTGCAGATGAGTGAAATGTGCTGGAATAACCTCCTTGCCTAGAAATGGTTAAATACATGCAAATTTCAATACCATTTTTATTTCAAATAAGCAATGGAGTCAGTTCCTAATTGCTGTAACGCTGCCTTTGGGGGTGAACTAGAACATTATTTGCTTCCACTCTGTAGGTTTCCCTGCACTCCTAAATGCCTCAGGATGAAACATGAGGTCTCCTTACAAAAGAGCAGAGAAGGAACAGTGTTTGGGGAATAAAAAGCATTCAGTGGAACTCCAGCCCTAACAAGCTGTAGGAGATGTAAAACCCTCCAGGTCTTCTTTATCCACAGACAAGAATGCGGAGACAGCTACACTAAATATCCCACAGGGGCATTTCTGCAGAATAAAAGGAAAAAAAAAGGTAATTTGTATTCTTGTACATTTCAATGCAATGGAAAATAATTAAAAATTAACTGGATGTTACCTTTGTGAAAAGCTTGTTTAAATAATCTAGTTTTTAAAAAAAATGTTTTAATCATTTTTTACAGACTCTACCATTTAATCTGTTCTAATAAACTAGTTATTTCAACCCCTCTTTAGGCATTTAGTAGCCTGCTATAAATGTCTTAGAAATGTGCCTTTAGATTGAATGTTGTTCTTGATGTCTTTTCTCCTTTCTGAAAACAAATTACAGACAACATGCAAATGCAATAATCAGAGAGGGTTTTTAAATAAAAGTGTGTGTGCTGAGACAATTAAATTGCAATTGTCTGATAAAAGGGGCTCTGGAATGCCAACTGAATCCCAGGAAGTGCAATGAAGGGAGTAATGCGGCCATTAATTATTCTATGTGCTGGGGAGATGGGCCACAGCTTGCCAAGGGCTGCAGGTTGGTCTGATTAAAGTATGTAAAGAAATCCAGGCTCTGTGGTGACATCAGTCCTTCCAGGGATTTTTTTTTTTTAGGGAAAATAAGGCTAAATGTTTGTGATAAGGAAAGCTGATAGGTAGAAAGGGCCCTAATTTGAGGAAAGACTGAGAATGGAAGTAGGAGACTAAAAAAGCAGGACACAGCACATGGTGGAGAGGGCTGATCTAAGAAGAGGTGGAAGTGGGAGTGGGTTTCCATCTCTAGATGAATTAAAGACTCTAGATATAATTTTTATTGATGTTTTCCCCAGCTAATTTGGCTAAGACCTATTCTCAGTGCCTGAGTGTACATTGGTATTTCTGGAGATACCAAACCCTTGCACTCCTGTCTTGCAGTGTGGCCAACAGAGGTTTTCTGCCATTTGGAACCTGAATGTGCCATTCTTGGCTTGGCTGAGATGCTGTTTTGACACCAAAGCAAAGGATGGAGTGGTGTGTGTTTGCTTGCCACGAGCCAGACACTCAATGGCTCATTTTTCATTCATTCTGTCTCCAAAGCAAAGCAAAACAAAGCAAAGCAAAGCTCTGTGTGTGTCTGCCAGACCTTCTTGCTTTGGTATCCCTGACAAATGACAGCTTCAACACAGAAGCAATGTGGTCTTTGGTCATAGACAGAGCTACAGCAATGGCACATCTCCCAAAAATGTTGTGCCAGAGTCCACTCAAGGCAAAAAAGAAAAAGGTATTTTTGACTCAGGTGTGCAATTTTTTTGAGTTCACACTGTTGAAGATTGCAAAGCAAGATGTTTTCCATCACCATCTGTATGGCAGATTACCTTTGTCAAGTGGGCAGTTTGCTTTATCTCTCTCTTTGAGTGAGCACAATCACATCTCCCTTGGGAGGGGACATCTGCTGATAACAGCTATTGAATGTCACTGCATGGCTGATAAGAACTGCAGCATCCCATGGGGAGATGTGAGCCCAGAGGGAGGAGCCAAGCATTCCTACCTGGATATAATCTGGAGATTCTGGAACACCAGCACGGCTTCTCCACTGGATTCCCTAGAGGAACAGCAGCTGTCTCTCCTTCCACTGGATCTTCAGAGGAAGAATACATCCTTCTCTACAGATCCCCCTTGCTCCAACAGAACGACTCCTGACACTGCAGGAGGGCTGCAGGCACAATTCCAATGGGACTGCTGCCAACACCCTGACCCACAGGGTGTCAGGCTGTGTCCTGACTCTGTCAGTGTTGTTCTAGTGTACTGCATTGTTTATTTCATCCTTTTCTTTTTTTTTTTTTCCTTTCCCTGTTAAAGAACTGTTGTTTCCTGCTCCCATATTTTTTTTCCTGAGAGCCCCTTAATTTAAAATTTGTAGCAATTCAGAGGGGTGGGCAGGGTTTACATTCTCCATTTCAGGGGAGGCTCCTGCCTTCCTTAGCAGACTCCTGTTTTTCCAAACCAAGACACACACCCTGTCTGTGACTGTGAAAGACAACAGCCCTAGACTGGAGGAGAATTCAACACCTGTGTGCAGATGAAATAAAGCTGTAGCTTATCTAAAATCCAGAAAGAGAAGGTGAACTTTTCCACTGATTTCTGTGGCCTCACAATGAAATCTGTGTCTCTTTCTTGTGTTAAATGTCAATCAAAGCAGCCAAATACTCCACAGTGTTTTCTTGCTGCAGAGTTCAGCAGCAGGCACCTGGATGGCTGCAACCACCCAAAATACCCATCCCTTTCTCTTCATCCTGCAAATGATCAGGGACATGGCAAAGAGAGAGGAACTGCATGTTCTGCATGGCCACCTCTACATTCATCCTAGCAGAATTTGTCCAAAAAGTGAAGGCAAATCAAACAGTTTGTCTATCCCATTGCTTACAATTTGGAATGCTAATTCCTAGAATCTCTGAATTTGATGAACTATTACTAAGTGCTGGGCTCTGTGTAGCTGTGTAAACTCACAGGAAAATCACTAAGGATGTAAGTTTTAATCCTTTTGGCTCTGGTGGCTCAACCCTATTATCTCTAGAGGGTTTAGAATTTAACCTTGAGTTCAAAAGCCTGAAAGAGTCCTAACCAGATGGATAATGAAGAGGTAGACAGATAAGTGCCAATATGGATATAAGCTTTTCTTTAACTTCAAATTGGGGCTTTATGAGGAATGCACACCCTAGCAACCCTTTACTCCCAGAAAGGGAAGGGTTTGAATGCTGGCTTTTAATAATTCATGCAGTGATTCTTGCTGGATGCCATGTGGGTATGAATTTGCTTTTCTTCCTTATAAAGCTTACATTCAATTGGGAGAAAAAGATCTAATATCTACACGTGTGAGGATTAACTGAAGATGGTATTTCTGAGGTGAGAAATCTTATTATTGCCACAGAAAGCATTTGTCAAATGGGTTTGAGTTGAGGATTTGAAGCTCCCCACAGCTATGGGAACACTGCATTGCTCAGAAAAATGCTTTTCTCTGCGACTGCAAAGTAACTCTGATTCATATCTGAGTCCATAACTGTGCTTGGATTCTCTTTAAATGGGGCTTTCAAGTCCCTCTGCTCACCTTACAGAGATCCACATTTCAGTGTTGCTCTGACCCAGCTGTGGCAGTGACAAATCAGTTTCCACAGTCACTTAAGGGAAACTCTCAGTACTGGGCCACTGGCAGGCAGAGCAGCTGGGATGCCTTTAATTCAGAAGTAATGGCTTTTGTTCACTGAAAACTGGATCAATGCACTAAACCCTTTTCACTAAAAATCAGAGGATTTCAGTTACTACCCAGCTAGGCAGGAGCTGCTGACTCCAATTTCACATCATCAAATACAGAGCCCAAAATGCTCCCCATAATTCTGTCTTCTACCCCACAGATGAAATCTGCCTTCAGAAAAGGGTAAATAAAATCAAGAACAGAAAGGGATTAATCACAATAAAAAAACTCCAAAGTTTCCTTCTCATACAAAACAAAACTTTTGTTTTCCTCTCTCTCAATGATGTGCCATAGAAGAAATATCAAAAACTGCTTATATGAAGAGATGTAAAATGTAGAAATGTAGATACATGGGCTTTCTCTTACATGGGTTTTTCATGATTCAGTATTTTTTGACAGCTTTGGTAACTGAGGAATGGAAAAGTTCTGGGGAGAGGTCCCACCAAAACAGTTAAAAATTAGGAAAATATTTCATTTCAAA
The DNA here is from genome assembly GCF_027887145.1 of Ammospiza caudacuta. Classification (NCBI taxonomy): domain Eukaryota; kingdom Metazoa; phylum Chordata; class Aves; order Passeriformes; family Passerellidae; genus Ammospiza; species Ammospiza caudacuta. Next base: position 74,278,685 of record NC_080597.1, on the reverse strand, counting down.
CTCAAATTGCTGTTTCTGATAAGGCCTGGCTATATTGTTATCACTAAACCAGGTCAATTATATCCCTCAAAGGCAAACAGGGTTTCTCCTCAACAAAGTAAAGACATTTGATAGGATACCCTGAAAGCATTTTGGCTATTCTGAGGTGTGGCGTGTTTCAGGAACTACTTTGTGCTGTGGTTCCCATAGTAATTCCCATTATTTTTCTGCCTGGCCACTCTCTGTTCACCAACACCTTTTTTTCATGTCTGATCTTTGATTTACATAAAAGTTGGCCATTTAAAAATTATGAGCATGTCTTCCAAAGTCTGAAGCTCCACTCAACAAAGACATCCAAGTCTTTGCTGAAAAGACAAACATCCCTACGTGCAATCCCTGTTGTTTCTACAGGAGCTGGATGAGGAATATCTATGGATGTGAGACTAAGTGAATTTCCCAGGGCATCCTGGTCAAGAAGGGATTTGAAAATGGCTCTCTGGATGTCAAGGCATCATGGTAATCCTTGGATTTGCCTTCCCAGCTGCATCAGCCATGGTTGAAATGGAACATCCTCAGTGCACTGGGGGGATTGGACTAACCTGCAAATGAACCCATTTGCCCTTAAACCTTTGTCTCTGAAAATGCAAACTTACCTTGAAATTATAACAGTGGTACCTCAGGTTTTAGCCTTTGTATTTTTCACATTCTGTGCTGCTTTAGTGTGCAGTTCTCAGCTTCACATTATGGGATGGTGAGCTCTGTGCACAGAGCAGGGAGACAAAACAATTCCTGCTCCAGCTGGGCACCAAGGACAAATGCCCCAAATCTCAGCCCAGGAGCACAAACCCCGTGGGCTGGAGAGAGAAAAACAAGCAAGGTGGGACTGCCTGGGCTAAAGCTGCCATGGGACAATGAACTGCAAGGTGCAAATGGAGCAGAGCTGATCCCAGGGACAGACCCCGGCAGCGCTCGTGCATTTTGGGGCCGTTTTGGTTCATCTTGGGTGCAGCCCTGGCTGGGCTCTGGTGCTGCCCAAGGTGCAGCCATGGAGGAGATCCTGTGAATGAATCCCTGCTTTATTCTGGAACTCTGCCCAGCCTCTGCTCTAGGGCAGCCTTCACAGGAGATCAACAGAGACCAAGCCTGGCTGATGCCTCATTTTGCAGTGGGGACCTTTTGAATCATTTCTCCCCACACATTCGTGGGCACCTTGAAGCATCTCCAGTCATTGGGTCAGATGGACACAATCACATGTCCATTGCATGTAAAGTGGCAGATGGAGCTTCTATGGCAGAGATCTTGTATCTTGTTAGTGCATATGAACCCTTCCAGAAATAGCTCTTCCCAACAAGTCCACCCATGTGGGAATTCCCAAAGCTTGAGTACTGATTTCCTACATGACCTCATGCAGCATCAAGTCTCTTGTCCCTAATCCACTTGTGCTTTGTTGTTTATCTGATGTGCACCTACACAGCCAACACAAGGGACTGCTGTTAGCTGAGAGCTGTAGGTAATCATGGGACAACACAAACTTAATTAGGATGTGTTTGTGTGTTCAATTACTCATGCTCAGAAGTTTATGTAAGATCAAGGCTTAGTGCTGTACCCAGGGTCTTTATATTCACTGCATGGGTAGTAACAAAAAGACAATACTCTTTGTCCAAGTTGCAAGGTTCCTGCCAATATTTGCCATCTGGGACACATTCCCTATCTTTGCTCTTGCCTTTGTGTCTGAAGTAGCATCATCTAAACAGCAAGACACATTGCAGTCACACATGCTTAGTGTTTGCTGCTTGGCTGATGTTCAGACTCCATGGAGAAACACTCATAAAAGTTGTCCTGATCAAAGGACAACAGCAACAAAACTTTGCAGATGTGTTAAGGACATATCTGGGGCTGGGCAAAGAGTTAAAGTCATTTGAAGGCAGTGTCTGTAATGGATCCATTCTGTGTGGATGCTGGCTGGGATGAATCTGTTTCCATGAACACTTCAAATGTTCAAATGATTCATTTTCTCTTGCTGGAGCACAGTGGGATTGAGTCCATGCAGTTGTGTCAAACCTCTGTGGGGAGGTTCTTAGGTTGAACCTCCCAGTTTGACGTTTTTACCTGTCCTGCAGTCCCTGACAATGCTCCTACTACTTCATGGAGACCAGAAATTTACTCTGAGACAGAATGAAAAATACTGGGGTCTTCTTAGAGGCCAAAATTTATATCTTTATTAAAATCAGGTGATTTTTTTTCTCCCTTGCTCCTGTGTAGCAAGGTCTGTCCTCTCTTGGAGCACGTACCAAACCCCACTGCTCTTCCCAGCACTCAGGATGCTTTCCAGTGCTCCAAAAGTACCAAGAGCAGCACAAGGGTATTGTCAAAAAGAATTAGGTTTTTTGTCAAGAAGAATTAGGTTTATTTTCAAGAAGACTTAGGTTGTTCTGGTCCAGGACATCAGCACTGCAGATGCCACTTAAACTTTGCACCGAACTCTCCGGAGTGAAAAGGATCAATGTGATTTGCAGCCAACCTCTCCTGCATAAGTTTGCTACAGCAAATCACAGCTGGAGTAATATTAAAGTCAAATAATAAGAATTAATTTTTATAGCATTGCAATGTTTCATTCCATCTGTAATTCTTCTGAAGTTTATAGCACAATTGTCCTAAAAGTACCTCTTTTAGGGAAATTGAAAGTAAAGCAAAAAGTCTTTTTGTGAAAGACCTCATTGTCTTCCTTTTTGGATTAGATCATCCCCTGAAAACTGAAATTCCTTGGAAGGTGGCAGCTCTCTCTGGCTCATGTACATTCTGTTTCTAACAAGGCAAAGCCTCTAAAACCTTCACCACTTCCAGGTGAATTGTCCAGGTGGGTGGATCATCCACAGGGGAGCAGCAGTGCCCATGGGAGTGCTCTGGTTTGATGTGGTGGTTCCAGCTGGCAGGAAGAGACAGGCACACTGTGTCTGCCCTCTAACCCTTCTAACCCCACTTATGCTGAACACTCCTCTCCAGTTTCCAGATTCTTTCCTGACTACTGATTATGAATCCTGCAGCCAGAAATTAAGTGAAAACCACAATAAAGCCCTTAAAAAGCTCATTGCTTGAATTCAGGTGTTATTTTTGGGGGTGTAGAGATTGAGTGTGGGAAGAGCTGCTCCCTTTATATTTCTCCTTTTTCTGTGGATATTAAAAAAAGACAGAAACAACAACTCCTGCCACCCAGTCTAGATACACTCCATCTTTTCAAAAGCCATCTCATAGCAACTGGTGGTCCTCTTGCTGGCCTTGAGCAGCATTTCAGGAGTACTTAAGTGCTTGGGGACGTGTCTGGGGGAGAAGAGATTCCTCTGGCCTCTCTTTAAATGAATTTGCTATTCATTCACCAACATTTCTAATTACCAACACAATAATTGAAATACTGGAGTAATCTATTTGAGGGAGGAGAGCAGGGGCCAGAGTGATTTTATTAAAGCAGAGAAACTTGGGGTTGGACTCGATGATCTTGAAGGTCTCTTCCAACCCAGGGAATCTGTGATTCTGTGAAAGGCAACTCAGCTTGGAGGGATGCAGACAAAGATGAAGAGGATACAAAAGAATGGGGCAGGCACAGCCAGGAAGTGGATGGAGGTTTGAAATAATTCTCTTTATTCCACAGCAGACATTTGGGGTCATCCTTAGCCCATGAAGCATCAGGGACTCTGGTTCCTTCACAGGGATATCTGTAACCCATTTGGTCTTGGTGGAAGATGCCATTTCATCAGAATGAGAGATGGAAGAAGGGGCTCTGGATGCTGTCAGGTCTCATGATCCTGTTGGCAGTGAGGATTCAGGAGCCATGGGTCAGATAAAGCCCCTTCTTTTGTCTCTCCACTGTTTTGTTCCATCCACCCACCTTGACATGTTGGTGACTCCAGGGCCAGCTCCCAAGGCTCTTCTGATGAGAGAAACAACAGCACAGAGCATTGGTGGAGTTTGGGTGCACTCCCTTCCTACTCTTCCTCCCAGGCTTAGGCTTTTCACAATCTTCTTCCATGTCCCTGATCATTCCAAGGCCCAGACATCTCCACACTAAACACACAGATGTGTGGCTCTGCAGCAAGATGGGAAGAAGGAGATTGCTGCTGGGATGTTGGATAGTGGTTTCCACTTCATTTCTGGGTGTAGGATCCATAATAAACAGTCAGAAATCACCCCTGCCCTGGAGAGACTGAGCAGAGGACTGGGAGCAGGCAGCAGACATGACAATTGCGTTGTTGTCACCCTGGTGTTACTTTTATTCGTAAACTTTTTGCACTATTTGTCCTTTTTGGGGGTCTCTCTAAGACTCCTGTTGAAATTGAGATTCCCCATGGCAGTTTCTGCTTCTTGTTGCTGCAAAGCCTTGACTGGGTCACACAAATGTCCTCCCACAGCAGCAGCAACCAAGGATCTGCTGCACAAGCTCAGGATGAGGCTGAGTTCATGAATTCAGACATCAAGCTTGAGAGGACACGAGTGTGGCAGAGTCAATGGCAGCCTGTGGTGAGTCTGGATGATCAGATGTGTTGAAAAATCAGCAAAATTGGAGTTTTTACCTTACCTGGTTATCTCACCAGTCACCCACTCCCACCAGCACCACTTAACACAAGTTCTCATATTTATTCCCAGCAGGGAAGTGACTGCTGCTCCAGGCAAAATGTTGTGTCAGCTCCCATGTCTGTGCAAACTGGAGGATTCAGGACTTGTCACTCCACGAACGAGGTACAAGGCACTGCCAATGATATCAAGCACATCTGCAGGGACAACTTGAGATTTTACAGCCGGCCAAGATAAGGCCCAAATGTCTCACTGCACACAGACAATGCTCCCCTCTGCACATCCTACCTGGCTCTTAGCCTTGAGCAAAATTCAGTCTTCTCCACTCACTGAGGCTGAAACCCATGGCTGGAAAGATGTGAGTTCTGAGAAAGGCTTTGGGTGGGTGTTGTAAAACCAGACTGACATATGTATTCCCTTTCTCCAAAGGCTTGAAATCTTAATGGGAACACAGCAGAACAAGAGGCTACAGACAGAGACAAGAGTGCTGTGGATGTCAGGCTGATTGAAATGTCTTGCAGGAATAGGTTTTGACAGCTGATCTTGCTCATCCTTCCCTTGAGATGTGTCGAGCTGGTGAGATGAGAGGTTCTCAGGTGGATGGAGGATGTGGCACAGTGAGACAGGAGTCACTTCACAGCAGCATGCCCCGAGGCCATGCCCTGACTGTGCACACTGACAGCAGAGCTTCTCTGAGCAGCCAGAGACATTTTCCACGCCATCAGTAATACCAAGATAACCATTAACCGTGGCCAGGTCCTAACCTTGAGAGCAATCATGTGTCTGTGTCTGTTCCCATGGTCTAACTCCAGGCCTGGCATTGATATGGAATATAAGTATTTTGTTCCCCATCACATCTTTGACTGCATTGTTTTCCCCCTTTCCCTGTGTCAAATCAGCTATGCAGTTGTAACCCCTACTGGGACAATCTCTCCTTTTTTTTTTTTTTTGCAAATTATTAACCTAATGCTTGCGTCCAGCTCTAGAGTTTAATATTGCTTGAATGGTAAATGGGCATGAAAATAGCCAGGCCCCTTCTTTAGATAAGAGCCAGCTGTGAAGTCTGGATGTTGCTCCAAATATCCCCCTAGTTTGGGTCTGTGCCAAAGTGGGGATGTGCTATGAGCTAATCACTCACAGAAATTAGAGGCTGCTCTGAAAGGCAAGCGGTTGTTGTGCTGCATGCACAATATTAAGATCTTATCTTGCTTTACAAGCAGACTAAACCCAGAATGAATCAATTATGAGATTAGAATTAATCCAATAATCCTCTGTTCTTGTGTGCCTGGAATCAGATGGTGCATCTGTAAAGATAGTGTTAGTTACGGCAAATGAGATCACCGCTGCTCCCATTTCATTAAAAGCCTTTCCCAAGCGTTAACAGCTCGGGTGAGAGGTTGAAATGAAATTAAATTGCAATCTTCTCCTCTTTGACTGATTGCCATTGTGCACACATGCTTGGCCCCAGCTGCCCAGAGGGGATGGCCAGCACAGGAAGCTGCTGGAATGGGATGCAGAGGAATTCCTCTGAGGGATTCCCACCCCTGGATGTGGCTGCCAGTGTGGCTGGGCTCGTGGCAGGGAGGAAGCCAGGAAGCATTGCTGACCTCCTTAATTTCCTCCTGCAAACCCCTTTTCCAGTGCTGCAGCTTGGGCTCGGGGCAAAAAGCTGAAACGTGCCTCCCTGCCCACCACTGGTGCCTCCCACCAGCCAGGCCGGGCAGGGCTTGTCCTCTCTCCCCTTTTCTCCATGGGTTTTACAGTCCCACTTCTCCTGGCCTAAATCTGGAGAGTTGCTCTCCTGACTTATATTTTGCAACAGAGACCGTGCGCCATTTACCTGGTTTTGCTGTTCAAATTTTGTACTTCAAAGCCAGACTTAAACTTGAGTATTCCTCACACTTCTCTCTCTTCTCTCTCTCTCTCTCTCTCTTTTTTTTTTTTTTTTTTTTTTTTTAAGGAACCAAAATAAACCAAAAATAAAAGGGGAGCCCAAAGTAAACCTGCTGCAGGCAGCTCTAACCACTTCTTATTTGGGCCATCAGGGCTTGAAACATAATTTTAGTTCTCATATGGTTCTGCCACTGGATCAAAGACATGGGAACTGTCATGAATGAGAATAAGGAGTCCCATGAAATGCACAACACTGAATATAACCCAGGGGGAGAGATGTGACTTCAATGAGGGAAGAAGGAGATAACTCTTTTATCAATGGTCCTGCCTGTGTGTCCTTGAGGAAGATGAGTTTGGTCCAGGCCTTGTGCACTGAAGATGATATTCAAAGTTTGGAGCCTTCTGCTAAGATAAGTGCTCTCCCTCTATCACCTTTCAAATCCAATTTCCAACAGAAGCACTTGGAAAAAAATTATTAGCAGTGAATTTTCCTTGCATTCTGCTGAAGGGAATCTTGGTAAATTTGTGTAGACTTTTCAAAATAACTCTGTCTGAAGCAGAGATACCTGGATGATCCCAGCTTCCACGACTAATATTGTCAAATCTAGGTGCAGCTGAAAACAGAAGTTGAAGAAAAGCACTTTTCCATGTCTTTAACACTAGGGCTCATTTGTTGGAATGCACAACTAAAGAGCAAAAGCCAAATGGGAACAGGAAGGTCAGGATGAATTTTTCAATATAGACAGCAAAGTAAGCAAACTTACACCAACAGAGGATTTGGTCCACTGTAATCAACAGAAATTGAAGTGGAGATTCCCAGCTAGTGTGTATTTTAAGCTGTACCCTTCATCTAAATCTCTTCTCTAACACCCTATCTGGAAAAACAAATTGCAGTCCCCAACAGCAAGGTATAAGCAGCAGCCCCATGAATATGTAAAGATCATTCAGATGGTATTTTAAAACAGCATTCAGTAACCATTATCCACAGTTAACTGACTTCACCAGGCTTAAAAACAGGAGTCTTTAATTACAGTCGTTTATATTTCCAAAGATAGACTATAACATATTTATAAACAATCTGTGCACTTGGTGAGTAAATGACACACGGCATGAATCATTCCCTAACAGTTCTTATATAATATTCAAAGTGGGCATGAATGTTTCATGAAGGCACTTCCACTGCTGAACTTCGTAGGAAACTGAGCTTTCCTCCTTTCTAGGCAGCTTCTTCTCATCCTTTTCCTTCTGTGAAAGCCCTGAAAGACTCAATTCCTGCCAAAAAACCTTTGGATTTGTCCAGCCGTTTCCAGTGCTTGGACTGATGCAACTTAGATTTGGAGCATCTGTGCCAGGAGTACAGAGACACACACTTTATCACAACAAATTTCCTATAAAATACCAAAACTTGTGTCTCATGATGTAGCACCCATCCCTTACATGTCACAAGGAAATACTGACTTGAGCATGTGAGATGTTTAACATGGCACTGCAGAGATGAGAAAACCAAAGGGTGGGAGATTAATTTACAGCCACTCAAGGGGTCTAAAGGTTTATTCATGACTGGGAAACACTGAGGTGAAGTTTTTGGTGCAAAATCACTGAGATTTAGTAGAACCTTGAATGGTAGAAAGGATTGGACCAGACTCCATCAGTGCTGGACATGGAGAAGCCCCCACATAAAGCCCAGATCAGGGTGAACAGTGTAAGTTGATTTTTGGGCATTTCAACCCCTCTCCAAAACTTCTGCAAAGAAGTAACAGGCAACAGCTTTGTCACAGGCCTGAAGCAAAGGGAATTTTTACTCTGTTCTTTTCCAGCACAAAGGGAGCCTGTCTGTAACTGGGGCCTCCAATGATGCCATGATAAATATGCAATCACACTTCCAGAAACTTTCTGCTTTGTCTGCTGCACTTCAAATCCCCATGACCAAGGATGCTCACCTCACTGAACTTTCCAGGCAGGTTGGATAATGAGTCTTTGTGTGGACAGCAGGGAACATTGATGTGAACAATCCATTATTAGGTGAGTGGCTTTACTGATACGTGACAGCTTGGACAGCAGGGGTTACTGGAGTCATCCTGTTCTGTTTTTGCCATTTTAATTTCTCTGCAAGCCCCAAGGGCCAAACGAAAGCATGAATAAGTAAGAATATATCCATTTGCAATATGTCCACAATTGTTTTCCTCTGAGCATTTCCTATCCATAGCCAAGTGTCCCAAAATTACACCAGGCAAATTTCACTGACATCTATTCTTCCTTGACTTTCATTAAAACATGCTGTTCAGAGCAGCAATAAAGAGTATGGGTTTTAAATGGACCTAGATTTGTATTTTATATAGGCTGCTCAGTTGTAGTTGTTGTTGTAATAAATGACACAGAGACAATTTCAGATTGTTCTGACAAAAATCAGGACTCCTAAGGGGAGTCTGTCTCGTGCACATGAAGTTGTAGCTCTGAGCAACCAGCCAGGAAGATGCAATTAATTTCCCCCTCGTGAGTAAAGCCATTATATAAAATACCACAGTTGCCTTGAGGGCCAAATTGAAGGCACTGAATTATGCATTATCAAAACTGACTTTACAATGATGTCTTCATGGGCATTGCTGCTGCTTGTGAATGGAGAGGGAATGGCAGTCAGCTGCCAGGATCTTATTTCCCTCTTGGTCACTGTAAACAATATTCTGCTCATGTGAGGACCTTGATGAGATGCAGTGACATTGCTCTTTCCCTTGAGGGAGAGGCATGGAAAGGAGAGGAAATCCTGAGAAATCTGCTTAATTATATTGTGTGCACTCGTAGTTCAGCCCCAGTCCTCTGGTCTTTGCTCAAGGCCCAGAGATGCAGAGGTTTTCCAGCCCATTCTCTCCTGCTGGAGCAATGAGGAGCATTAAAGGCCTAAGGTGAGATGCCACTTCCAATCTACTGGAGCATTTTTTTGTCTGGGATGAAGGTCTGAAGCCTCAATATCGCAATTTCTGCTCAGGGAGTCTTAGAATGCTCTGGGTTGGAAGAAACCTTAAAAGTTCATCCAGTTCCACCCTCTCCATGGGCAGGGACACCATCCACCATCCCAGGCTGCTCAGAGCTCCATCCAACCTGGCCTTGGACTCTTCCAAGGTTGGGGCATCCACAACTCCTCTGAGCAACCTGTTCCAGGGTCTCACCACCCTCACAATAAAGAATTTCCTCCTGATATCCAATCTAAACCTGCCCTCTTTCAGTTTAAAGCCATTTCCCCCATCCACACATGCTCCTGTAAATGGAGCATGGACAGGAAGCACCGCCATGAAAAACTGTGTGGAATTTCATCTCCCTTCCACAGCCACCACACTGGCAGGTAATGTGGAAGATTTCCTTGTATCCCACGAGGAAAGGAAGGCAGGAACAGGGGGATTAAGATGGAATCAATGCGTTTTCCAGCCAGAGCAGAGCGTGTGAGATGAGCCAGAGGGCAGGTGCAAAGTCCAGCAGGTCACACCTGATCAAAACAGGGTTATTAAGGAGCATTTTCAACTGGGCATTCACAAGATGCACTTCTACACAGAAAAACATCCTTAGCATTTCACAAAACCAACACCCTGCATGTTATATTTATCCTTAGAAGCAAACAAGGAACAAAAAATTGCAGTGCCTGCAGCGAGATTGGATGGTGGCTCAGTGATAAGGGGGAAGTGGTTTTCATTTTTCATGAGTGTTTTCCCCTCTCCCTGGCTTCTGATTTGAGTCATCACAGTGCTGCTGTGAGGCAGGTATTCACATTAAAAGCAATAACAACTTAATTAAACTTCAGGTACTCCGAACTGTTCAAGCACACATAAAAATGGGAAAACATACATATTTCTTTGGGTAAATGGCTGTCAAACATTCATTTGTGATAGAATACATCAGCAGCACAGTGAGACAGGACACATTTTGCTTATCTTACAAATGATAAAAAGCAAATCAAGATTGCTTCTTTCCCTTCAGTCTCACATTGTGCCAGACTAAAAGCTTCCAGGAAAGGGAGTGAATGGAAGTGAAAGGGAGAGCGTGGAAGCTTCTCTGGTCTGACTCTGAACAAGCATGAGACCTTTCCAAGCTGGAATTTGTCCTGATATTTTCCCACAGAAAGCCTGTGACTATTTAAAACATGTACAACTACCCGATAAAGGAAGAAATTATTCATAACAGAGGAAAAATTATTAAAATACTTTCAACAAATAATTCCTGACTAGGGAGATGAGGGATACTTAGGACCAACAAAAAATCAGTTAATGGAAGCCCATTCCCTCCAACCTTGCCCCTCATGCACATGGAGCAGTGTGAATATAGAAAAAACCTGAATATTCAACTCTCTCTGAGGGATTCCTTCTTTAGTTTCTGATTCAGATTGTCTGGGCCATTTACCAACTTCCCTTTGTGCTGCAAAGGTAAAGCCAGAGCTTGCCTGGTCCTGAGATGTTCTGGGAGCTGAGGAAATCCCAGGTGCCAAAGGAACCTCCCTGGGATAGGGATGAGTGAATGTGGAGCCCTCGTGGGCTGGGGACAGCTGTGACCCAGTGCCACCTCCACACTGAGAGCAAGATTTTCCTGTCTGGGTTAGAAAGAAATGCTCCTGTTCCCTCTTCATTAATCAGGAAATGGGAAAATATAGGCCCTTACCAAAAATTTAAATTTACCTGAACAACAGATGAGCAATTCTGAGCAACACTTTAAATGGCTTTGTCTGAGCCTTTTGGATATAATGTTGTCTGGCATTTTCTGTCCAGGATCAAACCAATTTATTGGAGCCACAAGCATGGGTTTTCTTGCATATCCAGCAGCCAAAATTCCCTTTTGAACAGTGGGAAATAAGAGCACAATGTAAATTAACCCATAGGTCTCCTTAATGGATCTTCCAAACACAAGAACATGGTGGTTTGCAACACAGAACTCTCCTCTTCATTTTTTAAAATAAAAATACACAGTAATTTAAAGCCTGAGCAAACTTTTGAGGCATTTCTGTTATCTACACGCTAGACAGAAAATTTTCATAGCAGGCAGGGAGTTTCACTGGGGTCACTGCATTTTTTAGCACATCCACCTGCAGCAGAACTCGATACTGCAGGATGTGAGAGGATGGCTGGTACCCCATGGGCTTGGCTTAGTGTAGTAGGATTGGCTTAGTGGTTTAGGGCAGCAGCAGAGTCAGAATTTATGGAAAGATATCATATCCTGAGGTTTACAGCCCCTTTTTTGACAAAATAGAAACCTTGCAGTCCTTAAACCCAGTTTTACTGCTGTGTGAGCCAAAGATCTGGGGAACAAAACTCCCCATGGTTTTGTACTCTGGATGTGAACTTTACCTCATCTAATGCTGGCTGCCTGAAAGCTCAGTCCCCACAAAGCTCATTTCCCTTTGTAGTCATCTGTAGGGTGGGACTTGTCTCATACTAATGATATTTTTAGATAAATTGCATGAATCATATTTAGAGAAGTATTCTCCTCGTTCCACTGACAATGTGGGTTAGACAACCAGCTCAGATGGGTCTGTCAACATTGTGACTGGAGATTTGGAAGACAAATCCTACATTTTTGTTCCTTCCTTTAGCTCATGAAACAAAGGAAGGGGGTCTGCAGGTAGAATTTAAATGATAAAAATAGCTTTGATTTGCTTAACTGAAATGTCACCCTCTGAAAATTTAGAGCCTTGCTGATTTGAAAGATTTGGATCAGTCATCTTAAACTGCTGGGCTCACCGGAACTGGATTCACAGTTGTGCTGTAAAAACATCAATAATTAATGCAGCACCAAAAATTAGCCTGATTAGTTGTTGAGGTTTCGTGTTTATTAATTATTTTTATTGTATTTCATGTTGGAAATACACCAAACCACAGGAGGAAAAACGAGAGATTAGGATTCAAAAAGGTTGTTGACACATTTCTCACTGGATGAGTGTTCATCTCTCTCAGACTTCTTGGATTTGCTTCAGTTCATCTTATCATAATTTCTCTTAAACAAAGGCTGTATTCTAAATTTCTTTTTCATCTTCCAAGTCCCCTTACTCCTCATCCACCCTGTTGGCTTCAGTCAGATCACCCTAAGAGTGGTGTACTGTGGGAAGGGAGGATGCAGCCTGCTCAGAGTGACTAATTTGGATTTCCAGCTCCTTTCCTGAAGCTTCATTTTTATTTTTTCTCTTTATTCCATTATTCATGTCTCAGTCTGTAGCTACTCCAAAGGCTGCATTGTAGTCCCTGACACAGAGATGTATTTTTTGAATGCAATGGGGTCGTTTCTGGGGGATGCTGAGCTGCCCTTTGGAGTTCTGCTATTCTTTGATGATTTGCTGAATCCAATCTCCTTTTGTTCTTCTTTTCTTCCAGTGTGTGCTCACTTCACAGCTGAGCATTTTTGGAACATGGTGCCTTTCCTGCATAAATCCTGCTCCACAGATGTGGAAATGCCCTGGCATTTTCAGGGGTTGCTGTGGGCACTCAGTCTTTTGTTCTGGTTAGGAATCCCTCACAGTTGACCACTTTGTACCATTGCCAGCTCCTTGATGATAACTAGTAGAATTCCTGAGATGTGAAATGAAAGTCCTTTTCTCTTTAGCACTGAGGGCACCCTGCCCTCTCCATCCTCCATTTCCATAGTGTTCCCTTCTTGAAGGAATAATAAATTTATTTATTTATTTATTTATTTACTCAGAACAAGAGTTTGTCCTTTTTCTTTGTAGCGGTCCATGCTATGACCCAATTCTGGATGAACTTCACTTAATTCCTTCCTGACATATGCCTGTCTACTCTATTTCAAGGAGTGATATCAGGAGCTGGAATGGGAAAAGGGAAAATATTACTTTGAAGGAGATGAAAAAGGATTTAAAACAACCTGCCTTGGCTCCAGCCCAGTCCTCCGTTGGTTTGTGGATCGCTCAGTCCCCACCAGAGTGCATCACTGCCTGATAGCAAGATAGCAGGGCTGGGGTCTTATCACTTTGAACTCCCCTCCGCGTCTTTTTCATCTCAGATTTCAAAACCCCTCGAGGCTGCACCATGGACTTTTTTGACAAGTCAGCAACTGTTAATGTCTCCAGAAAGCAGCCTGAAAAGCTGCAAACAGGCCCTGCTGCCTCTGACAGCGAGGTGCAATCGCAGAAACACCCTTCCTGCCAAGGCAGGAACCCTCTGAAATTCAGGAGACATTCCTCAAATTCAGGAGAAACGCCTTGCCATCCTCCTCCTTCCCTCTGGGCTGGAGGCTCTTCCCTTCTCTATTTGCCTGACACATATTTTGCACAGGGAGCAGGAGTTAATGGTTTAGTTACAGAACAGAGAGGCTGTGGGATCTCAGCACCTCAGGATGGAGGTGCAGAGTGGCCGAGACCACCCTTGGGGGGCTCGGGAGTCCTGGAATGTTGCCAGAAGTGTCTGGTGGCTGCACTTTGATCCTACACAGGAGACGACACCTGTATGAGGATGGGAGGATTTCACTGGGTGAATGGTGAAGGGATAAGTTAATTAGAGTGTAAAACACAGGGTTTAGGATTTCTGTACAGGGGGGTCTAAAGAAGTAAGATGGAGGAATTGGGGTGTGTCCTGTTCTTCTTCTTCTTCTTCTTGGCCTCCATCTTCTGTGGTGATGGTGGCACTTTGGGATTGGTTATTACTAAAAGTGCACCGGTTAATAAGGGTAGAAGGTATTGGGGAAAAATGATAAATATTGTACACGTAACTTCGGGTATAAAGATAAGTGACTGCCCCGGGGGCTCGCAGTGTGCCCATGGCTGACTTGCTGTGCAGACCTCTGTCGGGCTGAAAGAAAATCTTTTAGATAAACAATTAATAAACACCGAGACCGAGACAAGATCAGAAGTCTCTCCTTGTCCTTTGAAGCGCCGAGCTGTCCAAGGCCACCCTGGGCCTTTCCAGGCCACCTAAACAGCCGAGAAAACAACAAGAGGCAATGATATTTTAAGCGCACCCAAAAAAAATTCCCAATTGAATTGTTCTCTATGTGGTATCACTTCAGGATACGGGACTGAAAACCCTGAATCCAGGGAAGCTTTTTTCCTCTTCCTGTTATTTCACACTCCAGCGTGAGCAATTCCAAGTCTCAGGGCACATTTTAAAATTGCACACCTCAGCGCTGTGAATTTGGTAAGAAATTCCTGGCTGCACAAGGAGAAAGGATCAGGTTTGCTGGAAGACACACAGCAGTGGATGCTGTTATGTGAAATTATCTGACTTTTAAGAGGGTTTGCAGAGGTTGAAAGAGGCAGTAGAATCTGGCAGATGTTCATTTTTTGGGCCCAGAAGCCTCAGTCACACAGCATGGACATCTGAGCACCAGTGAGGGAGTGTGTTTTGACAAGATGCTAATGGGCTGTGGCTCTTCTGTCTCCCTGGATTTGTCAGGTCCTTGTGGAAGGGGTTTAAATGTAAATGAATTCATTTTTTAATACAGCATGCAGGGAGGTTTAGCTTCACCCCGGGGTGTACATGCAGTGTAGGGTGTATGAGCAACACTAAATGTTGGTGAAGAGAAACTCAGCCTGTTCCTTAGCCAACTCCATCACTTACACAACAGAATAGCTGAATTTCAATGTGAAACAATAGGAAAAATGGATGTGTTTTCATCAATCTCACTTTTCAAAATGTGAGAAAGCTTAACAGACAGTCCATGATTAAATGAACAGAGGAATAGATAAAAACCAGGATTTAAAAGAATGGTTAAGAGAAACTTCTGGCAAGAGGATAAATCTCAATATTTGCTGTTTCTGTTATGGCAAAGGGGTTGTGGATTTGGAAGGAGCAACGAGTTTGGCTTCATAAAAATCCTGCTTTGGTTATCACATGAGGGAACATCCTCTAGACCACAGGAGGAAATCAGTCTGCGTCTTTCTATCTTCATGTCCAACTCACCAAAACAACCCTCTCAATTTTTCATTGAGTTTATTTGATCTTGACCTCCTTGAATGGTCACCACTCTTGAAAAAGATTGTATCCCTGAGATTTCCAGGGTTTTTTCCTCCATGTACAGTATGAACCTCAGAGTGATCTCAACCCTGGTCATATCTTTAGAGACAATGGCAAGCTTCAGCTGGAATGTCAGAAAATTCCATTAAAAATTGTCTGCACTGAACACATAAGCATGGAAAAAACATTTTTATTTGTTTGCCATCAGCTCTTCACCTTTTTGGTGGATCTGGAAAGATCAGATCACCTTGAGAAGAGCTGGGAGAAGGGGCAATATTAGGGATTTAATACCTCTTGGAGGGCTCCATGATCCTTGAAGGATCATCCAAATATCCTTGGTGATATCCTGTCTCTGGTGATATCAAGAACAGAACAGTGGTACTTTTTTGTTGGGCAAAGCACTCAAAATATTTTAAAAGCTTTCAGGTGTAATATTGTTTCATTATTTTTTACATAGAATCTTAACAATATCAGGCCTCCCCATTTTTTAAAAATAAAATATATTAACTACAAAACTTTTTGGAACTTAGGAAACCAGTTTATGATTTAGCACATAGAATAACCTGGGAAGATGCTGTAGAAGTTGTTGGTGCTGCTGCTGCTTCTGTGGATGAGGATCACTGATGAAAATATTTTGTAAAAATGTAAGAGAATGCAGATCATATGGCTTGTTCATAAATGCAATGTATGATAAATGTAATAGGTTGCAGATCATGTAGCTTGTTCATAAATGCAATGTAAATTGATACAGTAATTATACTGTTTTGATTTATCAAAACAGATTTTCATGGGATGAAAATTTCACATAAAACCCCAGAATATTTTTTTTTCCTTCAGTAGCAGCTTGCAGATCTAATGGTATTAAAAATGGAGAGGACATTCCTGGGGGGAAGGGAAGTCCTCCACCCTCCCCATGTCAGCAGATCCTTCAGGCAGCTTCATCCACTCATCTGACAACTTTAGAGTGTCCAAAAATTGCATCTTTTTTATATGTCAGCCTTGGTTCTTTCATAGTCAGGAATATGGAAAGTCCTGGCATTTTACAGCACTGGATTATGGGAGGGAGGATGAGGAATTCTTGCTGCTTGTCTTAGAATGCAAACTCCTTGTTTAGGCAGCAGACTGTTATTTTACTTCTGTTTTGGCTATTAGCTTAAAAATTGCATATTTGCGAGACTATCTCTAAAAACAGTGGGCTGGGTCACAAAACAGATAGAGAATAATCACTAATTAATCAGCCATCAGGCTAATAATGGGCCTTCAGTTTTGCCAACAAACCTCGCTAACTAAATCGCACCCTCATTACCAATAACCACCAATTTAGAGTCTGTGTTACTGCACCAGTTTTATTAATGTCACATTCAGGAGGGTGCTCCAGCAATAAACTGGCATAAGGCTGTAAAGAGAGGGTTGTTGTACATATTAATAATGTGTTTTATAGTGCACTTTAATATTCTGGATCCAAGCTGCCTGGCTTTATAATCAGAAGAGGAAAAAGGAAAGTCGATCAATCACCCTCACCTGATCTGCAGTGGCCACCTAACTCCTCACAGTGATAAATATGGGCATCATATCTTGTTACAGAAATCTGATTATTAAGCAGCACTATTAGCTCTGATTTGTTATAATGCCTTATAATGAGCTTGGTAATAAGTTTCTGAATGATTTATGGGGTGTTTTTTTAAGCAGGCAGTGTCTGCAGTCTCTCCAGGAGATGGGTTTGGGGGTGGGCGAGGAGCTGGGAGGGAAGTGGGGGTCTCTGAGCGAGAGGAGAGCACCCTTTTAATGTGGACCTAGTCCAGGAAACAATCCTTCTTCCAGGTCTTCTCCACGTGGGAAAAACACCTAAAGCTAAAGCTTCAGAGGCCCATGTTGAACATCAGAGCAGCCAGAAAATATTTCTGCATTTCCCATTTCTGCCATAGAAGACTCTTGCTTTCACCTTGGATGAGAGAGCTGAATCCCAGTTTGAAAATGTAGAAATCTGTGTGATTTAGGGGTTTAGGGAACTCACTGGTTTCAAGTCTTTGTAAACCAGGCATATTTTATAGCATTTCCCTCCAACACCAGAGTGGTGAAAGATGAATTAAGAGTTGCAAAATACTCATATGATGAGAGAGCCCAAATAAACACTTAAAAGGAAGAGTCCTCACCTTTCCTCCATAATTCCATGGCCTTCCCTGTCTCCACACTGACCAGGAGTGGTCTGAGCTTAGCTGCTATTAAATAGAGCTGACTTTGTGTCCTCTAGGAAAGAGGAACAAAGAGCTCATGGGAACCTTCAATAACAAAAAGACTTGGACAATTTAGATGGCACAACATCTTGCTCTGACCATCCCTGGAGCAGAGCTTCTTGGGAGCTGGGGTAAGGCCACCATGGAATTAAACCACATCTCCTGACCCAGCATGGTTAATCCAACAGCAAAATGTAGCAGCAGCTTCCCTTTGCTCCAAATTTAACTTAACTTTAATTTAACTTCTTTAATTTAACTTAACTTTAACTTAAATTCAATTTAACTTAAATTTTTTTGCTCCTCTTCTCATGGAGGGATCAGGTGGCGGAACCAGCCCTGCTAAATCCTGTCCATGACTGTTCTCTTCACCTTCCAGACTTCCTGGATTGGAAAAAGAAGATCTCTGGTTCCACTGCCAGTCACAATCTGGAGCATCTGTTCCAATGTAGAGTAAATTGTAGGTGAGGGTGATCTGTCAGAGGAGAACTGACCCAGCAGATGGACCACCCAAAGCACCTAAAGAACTCAAACCACCCAAAGAACTCAAACCACCCAAAACACCCAAAAACACCCAAAACACCCAATCCACCCAAAACACCCAAAGCACCCAAACAACCCAAATGACCCAAAGCACCCAAAAACACCCAAAGCACCCAAAGCACCCAAAGCACCCAAAGCACCCAAAAACACCCAAAGCACTCAAAGCACCCAAAATACCCAAACAACCCAAAACACCCAAAGTCACCCAAACTACCCAAAACACCCAAAACACCCAAAGCACCCAAACAACCCAAAGCATCCAAAACACCCAAACCACCCAAAAAGACCCAAAGCACCCAAAACACCCAAAACACCCAAAGTACCCAAAGTCCCCAAACCACCCAAAGCACTCAAAACACCCAAAAATCCCAAACCACCCAAACCACCCAAAGTACCCAATCCACCCAAAACACGAAAGACACCCAAAACACCCAAACCACCCAAAGACTGAGGAGGAAAATGGTCATCCTTGGGGGAGGTCCATGGCTCCCCTCACTGTGTTGCTAAGCTTCAGCTGGGGGGTCAGAGACACAAGGGTGGGAGGAGGTGGCACAACCAAGCTGCATGAGGGGTAAGTGTGGATCTGCACTTAAAACCTTGACACCCAGCCAAGAGTTTCATTTTCTCCATGGTGAGGTGACTGTTCCTGTCTGCTGTGGAACCAATGGGCTTTTAACTGTGTCTGTAGCCATTAATTTAACACAAAGAGCAGCATTTCTGCTCCTTTCCAGTGGAACCTGTCATTTGAGCCTAATGGCTCTGATTATGGTCCCCACTAGCTGGTGATGGACAGGGCTCTTCCCCTTCCAGCAGGCTGAGGAGCAAAGCCAGGTGGTTTTTCAGCACCAGTGTGAACAAATAACTCTCTTTTCATTACTGTGGTGAAGGCTTCTAACCTGGACTAAGTTTGCAAGTAAATTGGCTTCTAATTGTAACCTGAATTAGGTCTAGTTTATAACCTGGACTAGATCTTCAAGTAAATTGGTTTCTAATTGGAGAAGGGCAGGAGTAAAAGATGCATGGAGTCAAGTCCAGGGATGGACTCTCACTTGGTGTGAAGTGATGTGGTGTAACTTCCATTTGATGGTGTTTAAGGCTCTATCATGGTTAAGGACTGCAGAATTCCATGTGTGACTAAGATAAAGCAAAGCCCAACCAAGACAGGCCTTGCCAGGTTTCTTACTGACTTGGCACACTGAAATGTTTATGGAAAAATTACAGATGTCCTATTAAATAGAGTTAAAATTCTCTGCTTTATAGTGGAAGTTTACTGTCCTGTTGCAATAGCACTGAGCAGAATCTGGATGGAAAAATTGCAAAAACATTACCCTGAGGAAAGTACCAGATAATCACCCTGTTAAACGTGTGCTTTGTATCACAGTTTAGCTACTTTACACAATAATTTCCCAAGTATTTCTTAACAGCATTGGATAAGCCATGAAAATACCACTCTGAGTGGCTGCAGAGATCACTTCTGTCAGGTTTACCATCATATATCACCTTGCTGTTGGCTAAAAATAATTCCCATTCAATTGGCTTGTTTTAACTGAATAACTGAAGCTTGTATTTTCTATGTTCACGTTTCAATGAAGCTCAGATTTCAGGAGGGACAATGGTAATGTGCGCCAGAAGATCTTCTATATTTAGGTGTGGACAAACCAGGAAAAGGAATATGAACAGAAAGTCATTGCTTGTATGGAAATATTTCGTTTTACCAATTCTGCACAGGTAACTGTGCAGCTTCCCTGCCCACCCCCCATCACTTTCAGCTTGCTTGGGGCTGGTGACTTTGCAGCTTTGTTTGCTCCGTGAGTTGTTAAACCAGGGCAGAGCTGAGTGCTGTGAGCTGATTTTCCCGTGGGAGATGGGTTTGTTCCCACAGGGACAGACCCTGCCTCCTTCATGCTGCCAGAAGAAAGTGAACCAGGATCAAAGTCTAATTTAAAAAGGAAAAAGAAGAAGGCTGTGCTGTTATTGAAGGCAAATCCCTGCAGATCCCTGGGAATATAGCTGTTGTCTAATGGAAACCACTAATAAACCAAAAAAAAAAAGCCACCTAAAGGGAAACAATCCATTATTTATATGACAGGCAAACCACATAAAGGCTCCTTATCAAGTTAACATTCTGGGCCAGGTACCTGCTTTTGTAGTCTTCAAAAAGTGGAATAGGTATTCAGCCAGGGGTGTGTTTTTATTCAGTTTTTGTCAGCTGAGTGAGCACCTGCCATTTCCCAAGGAGTTGTGCTCCCCATGATTTACGCTGCTGCTGGATTGTTTGGCAACATTCCTCCTCAAAGAGGCTACCAGCAATAAATTAGCTCTTTTCATGATTTAAACATTTTTAAGTGTTCCTAATCTTCCTCCCCCCCACCTTTTATTGTCAACAAATTCAATATTTGTTGTGCTGTCAATGATCTGCTGCTTTTCCTTCTCTGTTGCTGTGCCTTCTGTATTTTACAGCAATGTTTAGTTGCTCTGCATGTCACACACTAATAATACCTTTTGGCTAGATGTGGCACACCTCTCAGGATATCAAAATGTTTTGTAAACTTTCATTACCTCCCAAACTCCACATGCTGTAATGTCAGTGTAGTCCTTAAGGTGTTTTCTCCAAGTGGTTTTGAGACATCTGCACTCAGATTGATAAATCTGTGTGGAAAATAAAAAGCACCTACCGAGTTAAGTGCTTGTGATCTCAGGATACAAACACACATAAAATTGTATACAAAAATAACATAAAATTGAGATTTTTTTTTTCAACTTATTTTTAAGGAGTTTCTTGAATCTTACCTATATTGGGGAAAGTTTGTATTTTGGGTAACTTGCTCGTGGGACTTTTACCTTGCAAGTTCCCTCCTTGGATTTCAAAAAGGTCATATCTGAGCAAAGGAGGACACCAGTGCCCAGCACAATGGAAGAGGGTTGCAGGAGACCCCCAGAGCAGATCCACAGCAGAAACAGGGGCTGGAGAAGGTCCCTGTGGGTCACAGGTCCTGTCAGTGACCGACCCTCGTGTCCCCTGGGATGGTGACAGTGCCAGTCACTGGGCTGACCCCTGCAGCACATCCCAGGAGCAGATTATTTCTAATCCACGGCCCAGAAACTCTGGCTGTCATTTCCTGAGCTGTGGTGGCAATTCTCAGGAGACAGGAGGGTGACTCTGGTGGTGATAGAAGGGTAATTTGGACTGAGAGCTCAGCTCCCCTGACACAGCTGAGCGTGTGAGAGACTTGGGCTGCTCTTTATAATGGACAAGTTCATAGCTAGAAAGAAGCTGAAAAAGAGCAGGACCATTAGAATCAATAAAAGGAGGGTAAATAAAACCACAATAACACTTAAAATGGAAAAATATAGTAACATTTCAGCTATTAATATAACTTAAGATCTCTTAAGTTTTGAATACATTAAGAATAATAAATTCTTTTCTGTGATAGCAAAAATATTTTCTCCCTGGCAAATACCCTTGGCTTAAAGTGCAGATTTATTTGTAGAGTGGTTTCATAGTAGCTCCAAACTGGAAGGTTTTTCTCCTTGAGCCTCTAAGCTCTGTGTGATTTAGTGCTGGGGGGAAGAGATCACTGTTTAATTAATTTTTTAAACAAGCAAATGTAAAATTTACAGAGACAAAAAATTCTTCATTCAGGCTCTTTAAGAATGAGCTGTCATGTCAATTAAAACACTAAAACCAAAGCAAAGGTATAAGTTTGGAGTTTAGGGGTGCAGCTAATTTAATCCCCTGTGTTTAGTTTAGGGAAAAACAGCACTAACAGCTTGATTTACATCTAATTCCTCCTGCTGTAATGCAGAAGAATTGCTGCCAACAGAGCAGCACTCAAGGACATGATGGCAACAATTAACCAGTCCACCCCATGCAAAGCACAGGACCTGAAATTGCCTCCAACAAATGCACAGAACTCCAGGTGCTCTGGACTTTGTGGACCAAATAATTCTCTATTCCTTTTAGAAACTGTAGGTCTCACCCCTCCCATATTTTCTAGGTGTGTTTTGTATTTTCCTGTGCAGCCAGGCTGGCTGTGCTTGTATTTTTTTATTTTTCATCACCATCTCTGCTTTGGTGATGAAAAATAAGAAGGGAGACATCAGACATCCATAGACAAACATGGAATAAAAAGGTCCATTTACAGACATGCAGTCCCCATATCTATCACTACACAGAGCCATGTGGTGAAAACACAACATATGGCAATGTAACCATGGCAGTAAATAAAAGTAATTCTGTGTGTCAGCAGCAGGAGAGGAGCCACCACACATCATCCATTTTTGTCTCACACCAGAAAGGCCAAAGAAGACAAAGGCAGCTGCAATGGGAGCTGATGGGCTAAGAGGCTCCAGTGACAGATTTTCTCCTTCCATTTAAGAGCCAGAAGAAGAATGGGCAACTTTTCTGATCTTTTCTCTCTCAGAACAGAGTCTTTATGAGGCTGTGAATGAGGCACATCCATGATATCCCTGTGCGAGACAAGGAGGGGGATTTTTGGAGACGTGTGATGGAAATTGTCCCGAGTCCCACCACTCCACATGGGGCTCCACAAGAGCCCTTGAGCCCTGAGGAAAAAGCAATGACACTTTTTCCATTAATCCATGGTGCTCCATCCCTTCTTTTCAGAAGCTCCAAGGACCACACCTGGTGTTTCTTCAGTCACAGCCCACGAGACAGAGTTTGGTTTCACCTCAGGAGCACAAGGCACAATTATTCTGCAGCTGAAAACCATTGGCCTCTTTGCTTACAGTAGGCACAGGGTGGTTTTGTATCTTTTTCCACTCCACTAAGATTTTCAGAAATGGGTGCCTGGTACTAAACTCTTTAAACACACTCTAACTATACATATACATAAAATCTCCTCATTTTTGCGAGTAGACTGCTGTTAATTTTCACTGAAACTCTATCAACGTTGATTAATTATGAAGCTTTACAATGGGGTTTTAATTTATATTCAGAAATCCAGTTCTGCTTCCAGGGAACTCCATGGACTATCATTTAAGCAGGACCCTCTTTGGGGTCTAAGTAAAATCCAGTCATGAAGGCCAGTGGATACCCACAACAAATTGGAGCTGACAGATGTTTTCTCCAGGGCTGAATTTGCACCAAAGGATTTAGGTAAAATTAATCACCTCACCCTGAGAGAAATGAGTTAAGTATGAAAGGATTAAAGTAACCCTGAAAACTCAGAGGAAAAGTAAAGAAGCTTTTCATAAACCTTATTTTTTTGGTACAGAATGGCACAGGAGGGTTGGAGCATCCCAAAGAAATTATCATCTCTCCTCTCTCTGTGCACAGAGCTGAATTTAGGGCAATCTGCACTGTTGCATCAACCCCAGCTGGATGGGATGGGATGGGATGGGATGGGATGGGATGGGATGGGATGGGATGGGATGGGATGGGATGGGATGGGATGGGATGGGAAGGGATGGGATGGGATGGGATGGGATGGGATGGGAAGGGATGGGATGGGATGGGATGCGATGGGATGGGAATTGAGAGGACCACAACACTCTTCCTACCACAGAGATCCAACTACAGTCAGCATTTCGGGGATCACAAGGTCACATTAATTGGTCTTGCACAATAGTCACGACTACTTGCAAAAAAATGTTAACCAGGGTAGAACAGGGCAGCAGCTGACATCAGGTTAACATCTGCACTCACAAATAAGCTTTTAATTAGGTAAAAACTAGCATTTTCAGGCCATGATCTTTTCAGATAAACTGAAAAAGATAATATCACAGAATAAGATAACCAGAAGCAGAGGTCGAGGATTGTTGTTGTGTGTGCAGCTCAGCACTGGTTTAGTGCTGGACCTGGTAGCATTAATGGCTGGACTGGATGATCCTAGATGTCTTCCCCAACCCTAATTATTCTGTGATTCCATGATTCTTCTCTCTGAATCCTGTTCCCCAAATCCCAACCTTTTCCCTAGCCGTGCCAGCAAATCCTCATGCCTATCTATAGATGGCAGCAACTTTCCAAATCTCCTGCAGGTGCTGATGAGCCGGGATGGGCTCTGGCTTCCCACGGCCAGGAGTGTTTCAGTGCATGGAACGGGGAACAAACTGCACGTGGATTTAATGGCATGCACAAAGAGCTCCACTCACTCCTAAGGCGGGGTGGGGGGGAATATTTTCTTTTTTATGTGCTTCTAAAAAGGTTTGGATTGACAGCAGAGACACGCACGGGGGTGGAGGAGGCAGTTGGGAGAAGTGGGTGGATTTCTTTTTTGCTGCTATTAACTGCCAGCTCAGAAATAGTAAAAAAAAAAAAAAAAAAAAAAAATTTAAAAAAAAAGTACTCCCTGACTGTGATTGTTGCTGGCTCTTAACATATGTCAGGCTCTTATCATTTCAGAGCAGCTGGCAAGTTCATGCAGAACCACCAGGCGGCCCAACGTGGCCAGTAATCAGTTAAGTACAGATGTCCAAATAGATGTAACTTCCATTAAACTTTAAATAAAGCTAATTTATGCTGAGTAAACAGACGAGTGAGCACATTTGCCCAAATACAGATGGCACTACCTGATAGCAGTGCATTAGAGGGGTCATTAAACAGGGAGGTTCAATAACATAGTGCTCAAAGATGGTCTTCTGCAAGGAAAAATAGCTGTCATCAGGGGTATAAAGTCTACCTCTGCATTTCTTTTTTTCCCCCTCTGCTTCTTTTAAAATAGCTTAGCAAGTTTGGAGTCTAAATGGGGCATAAAGAGAAACAAATTTTCTCCTGGAGGGACACCCTTGCACCTGTCCAAGGGGGGGAAAAAAAATTAAAAAGGCATTGTAATCTGTCTCAGTTGGAAATCAGGATGAATGTGCTCAGTTGGAGGGAGGAGAAATTTCTGAGGATGAAGGTTTAATCCAAGCCTGATGATTTAAGGGAGGGACTTCCCCTGCAAGGGGCTTTGCATTGGCCTTGCATCCCCAGGGTAAGGGAGGCACTTTTGCCATGCCCTGGAATGGGATTAGATGCACACTGAAAACACACAAATCCTCCTTCCCTTCCCTTCCCTTCCCTTCCCTTCCCTTCCCTTCCCTTCCCTTCCCTTCCCTTCCCTTCCCTTCCCTTCCCTTCCCTTCCCTTCCCTTCCCTTCCCTTCCCTTCCCTTCCCTTCCCTTCCCTTCCCTTCCCTTCCCTTCCCTTCCTTTCCCTTCCGCCACTTCCTCCCATCCATCCATCCATCCATCCATCCATCCATCCATCCATCCATCCATCCATCCATCCATCCATCCATCCCAGTAGGGATGAAGAGTTTTCTTGAGGGTTTCAGTGCCAGCTCCTCAATAAAGACAGGGAATTCAGCTGAGGACCCAAATGTGGGGGTCCTGGCCCTCATTGGACATTGGGAAGCTTAGTGAGGAATTAAAAGATGGGATCACCTTTAGTGTGAGCAGGGCCATTGAAATTACCTTTCTGACTCACCTATTCTGTAATAACTCTCCATCTCTTTGTCTGTGATCAGCAATAATCACATTATTTCAGCTTTGGGCACATCATGCACATGTTCCATTGAACAATGTCACCCACGACCGCTTCTGATCACAGCAAGCAATGGTGGGGCTTTTCTTGGCTGGTTTCTGCCCATGACCAAGTGGGTTTCCATGCTAAGCTTGTTATCCAGGCTCCTTCTGCAGCTGGTGGAGCCTCCCAGGGCAATTCATGCTCTGTAAAGAGCTGTGATGGATCACCTCTAGAGCTGCTTCCCTCCACTGACTATTGAGAGAGTCCAGATGTCTGCACTAAGCCAGATGCCTCATTTTCAGATGGCTAATGTTAGATAAAAGGAATCCAGCTCAAAAGGAAGCACCAGCCTGTCCTTATTATTTTTATTTACTATGTTCTTCTCTCTGCTTCAACTTGGTCCTTGTGGAATAGGGATAAAGATACCTTAATGTTAATATGATGTCCTGCTTATCAAACCTCCTCTTATTTGTGCTAAAGGTGCCCCTGGGACATTTTCAGTGGGACAACTGGGGGATGATGTTTAGTTATTTCAGATACATTTTCAGAAATTAAACTTAAAGCAGCTGGGTCTTGAGTCTTGCACTTATGACCTTGCCTTGCTTTTATTTGTTGCAAAATAATTTATCTTCAAGTATCTGTAGGGTCAAAATCCCCTCTCCCCACATTACAAGATATTGTCTTTTCTTTGACTGTCTCAGAGCTCTCCCTCCAGTTCCTCTCATTTTAAACCAGAGCCCTTTTCTAAAAACTCTTGATCTGTTTTGATCCCATTCATGATAATGGCCTACACAAAAAACCTTCACCTCCCCTCAAATTTCCTCTCCCATCATTTTAAAATCATCCCTGTTAAAAATCAAATTTACACATCAAATTCTGTAACCCTTCAGGCTGATGGTGAGATTCTCTACCAAGAACATTCATGCTGCTGCTGCAGAATGTTGAAACATTTTTTGCCCTAAATTCTCTGGGTAATATTTAAATTAATGGCAAATGGCTGGGAGGAGGCACTGAACAACAGAATCCAATGCTGCATTGAAGATTTCCAGCATCATGTGTTATTCAAAGTAGCTCCTTCTTCAGGGTGATTACTTCATTTTACATTTCCTGGCCTCATGCTCATATCACACCCCAGTTCCTGTGGCTGTCAGATTAAACACTGCTTTATCAGAAGAAATGCCACTGAATTATACAATTTCTTTGGCCATTTAACACCTTTATCTCCACCTTGCCTCTGCCAGGATTACTGACACAGATTTGCCCGGTCCTTGCTATCCTAGAAAACTCCTCAAATATATGTAGGAGGACTTCCTGGGGAATATCTTTAATATTTTTATTCCTTTAGCATGTACACAAAAGCTACGTTTTTGTTGAGGAAAACTGCATGCAAAAAAATGAGCTTTTTTATCTTTAAAATTACATAATTTTCTTTTAAAAAATTACAGGTATAGGACAAACTTTCTGAATGGTGCTGATTTCTTTCCTGTTAAACACAAGTGGGGTGAAACCCTTGTTCCTGCAAACACACCTGAAAGCTGCCCCTTGGAGCTGGTGCTCTCTTGCTCTGAAAGCTTTAACCTTGATGGAGATGTCACCTGGGACCAGGTAAAAAGAAACCAAAGTCCATCTGTGTGGTATTTGCTGGAGTCCCCGGGATGAAGGAGGAATTGATGAATCTGACTCCATGTTCTTAAAAGGCTAATTTATTATTTTATGTATGTATATTATATTAAAAACTTCTATACTAAAACTATGCTAAAGAATAGAGAAAGGATATTTACAGAAGGTTTAATAAGATACTAATTAAAAATTCGTGACTCCCCAGAGCCTTGACACAGCTGGCTGTGATTGGTCATTAAGTCAAAACAATTCATATGAAACCAATCAAACAATCACCTGTTGGATTAACAATCTCCAACCACATTCCAAAGCAGCAAAACACAGGAGAAGCAAATGAGATAATATTGTTCTCCTATTGCTCTGAGGCTTCTCAGCTTCCCAGGAGAAGAAATTCTGGCAAAGGGATTTTTCCAGAAAATATGACAGTGACACATCTGAATGGTGCAGAGCCCTCAGAGCATCCCCTGCCTCACTCAGAGTGGTTTTTGCTGTTCACACATATCGGAACAGGACGAGCCCCATGGCAGGCAGAAATGATGAGGAGGAATCCATCTTATCAGAAGGCTAATTAATTACCTTATTATACTATAATATTCTATATTATATTACACTATGTTACACTATTGCATCTAAACTGAACCTTCCAAGCACTCAACTCTGCACACACTGCCCAGAATCTCGTGACTGTCATCGACAGTCCCAACTCACACACACACCTGGCCCTGACAGGCCAAGGAAACAAAACACCATCACTGTGGGTAACCCATCTCCATGTTGCATTCTACTTTGGCACAAACACAGGCACAGCAAATGATAAGAATCGTTTTTCCTTTCTCTGAGGTTCAGAGAATGTGAAACCCAGAAATATTCTTGGGAAGGAAGAATTGTGCCTTGCTTTTCTCTGTGAAGAGAAATGTGGTGACACACACACGCGCACAAAGTCACTCTCTGTGGCTGGAGTGACCTCAGCAGTGCCATGGGGTCACAGCACGTGTCCACCACTGCCTGTAGGGACATTTCAGCCTTGGACAGCCCCTCCTGAGAGGGGTGACAGGAGGTGACAGGCTCTGCTGGGAGCAGGCTGTGCCACATCAGCTGCACAGCTTCTGGCCAGCTCCGAGCGTGACCGCAGCAAATGAAATCTGCTTAGAGAGCATCGTCCTGAGCCATGGATGCAGGAGCAGCAGGGGCTGCCCTGACCTGGGCCTGGCTTTGCTGTTCCACAGCCTCAGGCAACAACCTTAGCCTCCCCCAGCCATATGAAAAATGCTACAATCACAGAATAGTTTGGGTTGGAAGAGACCAGTGACGGTGTTCACAGGGGTCTGAGGATGAGGGAAGAGATGAGAATGTTGACTCCATGTTTCAGAAGGTCGATTTATTATATATGATATATTATATTAAAACTATACTAAAAGAATAGAAGAAAGGATTTTATCAGAAGGCTAGCTAAGAATAGAAAAAGAAAGAATGATAACAAAGGCTTGTGTCTTGGACAGAGAGTCCGAGCCACTCACTGTGATTGGCCATTAATTAGAAACAACCACATGAGGCCAATCCCAGATGCACCTGTTGCATTCCACAGCAGCAGATAACCATTGTTTGCATTTTGTTCCTGAGGCCTCCCAGCTTCTCAGGAGAAAAAAACCTAAGGAAAGGATTTTTCATAGAATGTGTCTGTGACAGAGACCTTTTAACACCACTGTCCTGTTTTCAGCTCAGGAAGAGTTAATTTCTTGTCAGCAGCTGTTCCAGTGCTGTGTTTTGGATTCAGGATGGGAATGGTGTTGATGGCAGACTGATGGTTCAGGTTTTTGCTTTTGTGTTTATCCTAAGTCCAGGAATTTTTTCCCCCTGTCTCACACTCTGCCAGGTTCACAAAAGAAGCTGGGAGGAAGCAAAGCTGGGACAGGTGACCCAAACTGACCACAGGGATATTCCACAGCACTGGATGATGGGTTTGGAGCCCTTGTTCAAGCTGTGAATTCTGGATCTGGCTTTAGGCATTCCTCAGATACAGCAATTATTACCCCTGATAGGTATTCTGGTCTTTTTGTCTGTCATCAGCAGTAATTTTTTCCACTTCCATGTCTCCTGAGGGCCAGCTTGTGCTAGAAATTGTCAAAATATTTACTTGTTTCTCAAAAATAAAAAGAGAAAATATCATGAGAGAGCTGAGCCAAGATGAGCTGTGTCCCTGTTCTGCAGCAAGCCCTCTCAGTCCCAGCCATCCCCACCAAGTGATCCACCTGCCAAATGGGATTCCTTCTTCTGGCTGCCGTGATCATTCTGCTTCCAGGAACAACTGCTGAGCAGACAACTGAGTCACTGAAGGCACCAGGCACAGAGAGACACGTGGGAGAGAAAATCAAGGGGTTCTTCACAATCTGCTCCTCCTATTTGGAGCCACAGCTGATTGCCCTGGCTTGGCACAGCATCCTCACCTCCCTGGAGAACAGGAGAGTGACGCGTGGAGAAGACCCTCAGGGACACATTAGTGAATTGTTCCATCCATTTGCTGCCTTTTAGATGTGATTGTTGTTCTGACACCTTGAATTTAAGCACCCAGGCCTGGCAATGTGACTGCCACCCTGAGCTCCTCTGTGTAAAATGTGAGTCCGAGGTGACATTTTTAAATTACCTCACTTAAACTGGTGCAGGATGCTGATTTTGGTTTCACTCAGGACAGATTTTGTTATTCTCTCTGGTTTATATAACGCAAGTGGTTTGGGTTGCATTAATTAAAATGGTTCATCCTTGTGGAAGAAAAGCCCAGGAGTTGTCACAAGGAGCCAAGAAGCACAAATGCAGCTCCGTCTCAAGGATGCAAACAAATGCCATGATTTGCTTTTCACTTTATATTAGTTAATGTCTTATTTATTTTATTACTTTTCAGGCCAGAAGCTTAGGAACTAAATAACCCATGGCAAAGAAAATCCTCCTCTTGTTTTTAATAGGAGGAGAGAATCATAGAATAGTGAGGGTTGGAAAGCACCTTAAAGATCATTTAGCCCCAGTCTTGAGGTAAAACTCTTTAAGTTGTTCTGCCAGGATGAAAATCCTTCAATTCTGAGAGCAAAATATAATTTTGAGTGTGACCAGATGCCTCAAACCATCTGACTGATTTAAAATAGGAGGAACAGCTTTTCCAAGAAAAGTTATTAGGTCAAATCCTCCCCTCTCATCCCACTCTGCAGCACACTGATGTCACTGATGCTGCTGGTAAAGGAAATGTTGACTGACACAGCCTGTCAGGAAAAAAAAAAGGGTCTGAGAAATGGGTTAAATATTTCAGGCTCTGATTTAACAACCATCTGAGTTAGCAACAACTTCTGTATTGATGGCAAGGAACTCTGAGTGCCTGCAGAGCAGGGGGAAGGTGCTGATAGATCAGATGAGCCCAGCCACAAAGCACTCTTAAAAATGCACATATACATGGCAAGGTTATTCAGCTCCTGCCTTTGGGTGGAATAATTGCCCTGTGAAACATTAGTGAATCAGCATGAATGTTTCATAAGTTTGAATTTATAAAATATTTCTGATTCTCCTGTACACATGCCTTCCAAAGATAACTTTCAAATGCTTGCTGTATTATGCATCTCGCTTTTCAAGAGAACAGCATGATTTCCTTGAAGACATATCCGTTTAGAGAGTTGCCATGGCAATTTGTTCCCACCCCCCAAAAATGCTTAAAAACAGATTTTTCCATTGTCTTCTGATTTCTGCAGATTACAACATGCTTTGCTTTTCTCTCTTCCCTAGAGTGGCTCTAGGTGAGAGAACAGGAAAAAAAAAAAAAGAAAGTGAAATCTTTTTTTTATTTAAATTACCTTCTGATGGGAGCAGAAAGCTTTTTCTTCTAAAGTTTAGTCAAAACCAAGGCAATATCGTTTTGCTATTTGAAACAATCATTTATTAGCATGATTTTTTTAATCCCAGGAGAATCCTGATAAAAATTGCCTGTGCAAACATAAAACCTCTTTTTACATATGCAAGGTAATTATTAATCCAATTAACCATCTGCATACCAGCATATTTAATTACTTCTCAGAATTACTCTTTCCCTGCTGTAATTGAACTAACCACCTTGTGCAATCTGTAAACCTGACCCAATAAGGTATGCTTTGGCAAAAATGAGATTAACTGAAGTATTTTCCTTATTTCATCTTTATTTTTTGATTCTTTTTTTTTTTCTGCCCCCAAAGAAAGACAATCAGTGATGAGGATTATATTTTCAAATGCTGAAAAATTATGGCTTTATTTCTGGAGGGGAAAAAAGGCAAAAAAAAAATATAGTGATATTTTTATCCCGATTAACTTTTTAATGACAATTACCCTCTTTGATCATTGTTAATTGCTTGGTCCCTGAGCATAATCAGACAGAGTATTTTGAGTTTAGAACAGACTGCCTTGCTTGTAAACACTCCTTCTTTCCCTCTTTTATTGAAAAATAAAATAGAAAACTAATAGTGTTTGACAAGTCCATTCTTGGCATTGTTTCATATCAGAGGCTGTGCTGTGTTTTTAAAATAATATTGGTCTGGCACAACTCTACTTTTAATTGCTCTGCTGGGGCAGGTGGGTCAGCACAAAATTTGTGTCCTCATGCTTTTCCTTTGTGCAGGAAACTCTGAATAACTCCAGGAAGCCAAAACACGTGAGCGGGTTTGACCAGGTAGCTCTGAGAGACCTGAGCTTGTTCCACTGATGTGGGGAAAAGAAAATGAGGAGGAAAAGGGATGGAAAATAAAAAGGCTCATTTAGTATCAGTTGAGATATCTTGGAGGCACCTGAAATATCCTGACGGGTCTGTGGGAGACTGTGTTCTCCAGGGATTAGATGCACACTGGAATGGGATTAGATGCACACTGAAAAGACACAAATCTTCCTTCCTTCCTTCCTTCCTTCCTTCCTTCCTTCCTTCCTTCCTTCCTTCCTTCCTTCCTTCCTTCCTTCCTTCCTTCCTTCCTTCCTTCCTTCCTTCCTTCCTTCCTTCCTTCCTTCCTTCCTTCCTTCCTTCCTTCCTTCCGACACTTCCTTCCGACACTTCCTTCCGACACTTCCTTCCGACACTTCCTTCCTTCCTTCCTTCCTTCCTTCCTTCCTTCCTTCCTTCCTTCCTTCCTTCCTTCCTTCCTTCCTTCCTTCCTTCCTTCCTTCCTTCCTTCCTTCCTTCCTTCCTTCCTTCCTTCCGACACTTCCTTCCGACACTTCCTTCCGACACTTCCTTCCGACACTTCCTTCCTTCCGACACTTCCTTCCTCATAAAGGGCTGTGGGTGGTTGTGTTGAGGAGATTGTGCCAAATTTTGTCCTCTACAGACCATACTGAGGATTGAATTCCAGCCTAGGATCTCCTGGATGATGGATTCAGGCTCGTGGATGGTGGTAACTTCATCCATTTGTGTCTTAGCAGTGAGCTGAAGCTTTATTTCTTTTCCTGTCTCATCCTGTGGTAGCTCTGTCCTTCAAGCCCTGCAAGAAATGGTGTTTTGCCTGTTCTGCCTGGGCTGCACACCCTGTCCTGGCTTGTCACAGTCCCTGCAGGAGGGACATAGTAAATACCTGTTCCCTGAAGCCAGTTCACTAAGCCTTGGATGTTCCTTCCCAAAAGGAATCCAAGAGATGACGCTGGATGATCACTGTACACATGGAGAGAACTCTGATTTTAGAAGCAGCCCCAGAAAACTCAATTCAGTCACCATAAAATCAGTATTTAATGAAATTTGGTGCAGAATTTAAGAGCATCTAGACCAGATATCAAGAATTGTGGCTGAATCTCAGATCCTGATGACGTAGCCAAGACATTATGTAGCTCAACAAGTGTGGAAGACTCACAGAGTGAAATATTTGGTGATTTCAGGGAGTCTGCAGCCTTTAGGTAGTGACAATTATTTGCTGCTTTCCCTGTTCATCCTGTTTGAACAACTTAAGCTATTACTGCCTCAGCATTCCCATTTGCCTCTGCTATTATGTGTTCTGGAACAATGAACACAATCACCCATTTCAGAGCAGGATTTTGACTGTGTGTTTGTAAATAGGCTTCCAAGCAGAAAGGCAGAGTGGGGAAATGAAGGAATTGCTATCTGCTTTCCATATATATGGAAATACACATAAATTTATATACACATTTATATATATACATACATTTATGTATATATATAAATACACATAAATAATGAGAGCTTTCTGATGCTTTGCTTCTTCCTAGGATGGGTTACAAAAGGATAAACTGGAGTCAGTGAGATTTTCCCTTTTGCCTCTGAGATATATCTCTGGTTTAATTACTAATAATCTGCCTACAAAGTTGATCCAACTGAACCAGACACAGTGTTCATTTCTGCAATGCAATGTGCATGTAAGTAGAGAGGAGTTCTGAATGCTGATTTCCTCCCTGCCTCATCCCCATTTGAAGAGAAAAAAAAGGCAAAAAAAATGTTTTTAATTAAAGATCACCCAGCTGAAGTGAATGAGAAGCTGAGAAGTTGTTGAAATATTAAAGACAACTTTGTGCTGTGCTTATTTTTGCCCCGAGCAACATCCTTGCTCTGGTCTCAAAGGGCTGATTTCACTCAGACCCAGGGGTGCCCTCAGCTCTGAGCTGGAATGTTTCTGCCACAGATATCTCACCCCACAGCTGCAGGGGCTGGAACATGGATAGCATAAGAGGAATAGGTGGTAAAGCAAGAAGAAGTGGCTTCAAGTTGCACTAGAAGAAGCTTAGGTTGGGTATTAAAAAAATAACTACTTCACTGAAAGAGTTGTCAAGCATTGGGACAGGCTGCCCAGGGAAATGGTGGAGTCACTGCCCCTGGAAATGTTCCCAAAATGTGGGAATGTGGCACTTCAGCGGGGTATTTTCTGAGATCCCTGTCATTGGAGGAAGGAATCTGACTCCATGTTCTTAGAAGGCTAATTTATTATTTTATGATTTCTATGATATTAAAGAATACTGTACTAAACTGTAATAAAGAATAGAGAAAGGATACAGACAGAAGGCTAAAAGACAATAATGAAAAACTTGTGACTCTCTCCAGAGTCTGACACAGCCTGACAGTGACTGGTCATTAAGTCAAAACAATTCAATTAAACCAATGAAACAATCACCTATTGGATAAACAATCTCCAACCACATTCCAAAGCAGCAAAACACAGGAGAAGCAAATGATATAATATTGTTTTCCTTTTTCTCTGAGGCTTCTCAGCTTCCCAGGAGAAGAATCCTGGGCAAAGGGATTTTTCCAGAAAATATGATGGTGACACTTCAGGACATGGTTTTGTGGTGGACCTGGAAGAGCTGGGTCAATGGTTTGACTCAGTGGTCCTTTTCTAACCTAAACAATTCCACATTAACAGCCAAATGCTTTCTGTACATATACAGCCTTGGATGAGCACTCAAGGAAGGTATTGGAAGCAAAGGGTGCGAGATCCCAAATTTTGCTAATGAATGTTGCCATGAGCTTGGGAGAGTTGCATAAAACCCACAGGAATTCAGAATTGCCATCAGTTCTAGAAAAAGAAGGAGCTGCCAGCCAGCTTTCATTTGAAATAAAATGATGTTGTACGTCACAAGCTGGCCCATCTTCTTCCTCTGGTTTGTATCATGAGTGCAAGAAATGAGCTCACCAGGACTTGTGCACAGCCTCATTCATCTTCTGTTTGACATGAGGGTGTCCCAGGAAAAAAAAATCCTACCAATTCTCTCTCTTTGTAACAAGAAATGAGAGGAAAAGCAAACAAGTTTCTACCTGCGCGTGGATCCTGCAGGGGGTTTGGCTGAGCTTCCCTGGAGCTCCCCAAAGATGCTGTAACCCACTCTGATAGCTCCCAGTCATGACAACAAACCTGTGAGTGATTTCCTCTTTAAACTCATTTAATTTTCACTTCTGATCCTTGAACACAATCAAGAGCTTATGCAGAACCAAGACCCTCTTTTAAAAATCAGCCAAAATATTGCAGTGCCAGACCCCTTAGGCTGGTATGTGCTGATCCTCCATTCCTGGATTCCTGCAGCAGTGGTTTTTTGAGAGATGCTGCACCAGCCAAGCTGTCAGAGCAGCACAAAACTAATAACCAGGCTGAGCTACGTCCTGGTGATGTGACAATGGTACTGATGGTGCTTATTCTCACAGACTACAAGGCAGCATTTCTTTGATTGCTTATGGGAACACTTTACAGCTGAAGTATAATTTCATTTATTAGAGGCAGACAGCTTATAAAAATGTGTGAAACACAACAGGTACCAAAAGGAAAGCTGGGGAAGACTAATGAGGCACAAGGCTCGTGCCTTTAAAGAAAACAAAGAAAACTTGTCTGCCTTCTGCAGACAAACAGCTGATGCAGTTTGTTTTTTATAGACATAAATCAATCAAAATATTCAAACCATGTTATCCTGAAGGGTTACAGCAAATGTAGTTCATCTAAAATTACTGATGACCTTGCTTTTAAACAGAGGATAGGACCAAAAAAAATCACATAGAAAAAACATAAAATCTGTCACATTCAAAGAAATATAGCTGGAGTGAAAACCAATCTAGAGGGGAAAACGTGCACAAGTAAAATGTTAATAGTATTGTCACAAAGTGTGTGTTCCTCAGAACAGTCTCCCACCCTGCCTGAGCGCTGAATTAAAACAAAATGTGATGCAAACCTCTTCAGAATACATCCAGGAGTGAAAAGTGGTTCAAGAGTGACAGAACTGCCCCAAGCAGCTGCAGGAGGGTTTGTAGAATCGTGCCCCAGCTGCAGAGGGATGTCCCTGCTGAATGACAGACGTGGAACAAAGACCAAAGGAGGCACTTTCCACCACATCAGGCTGCTCAGAGCCCTGTCCAGCCTGGCCTTGAGCACTTCCAGGGATGGGGCATTCACACCTTCCATGAGCAACCTGTGCCAGTGTTTCACCACCACATCATTGTAAAAAAACTTCTTCCTTATTCCTAATATAATTCTACTCTCCTTCAATGTAAAACCATCATCCCCTGTCCTGTCACAACAATCCCTGCTAAAAGGTGTGTCCCCATCTGTCCAAGGCCTCTGGGGGAACTGAAAGGTGCTTCAGGTCCCCCTGCAGCCTTTTCTTCTCCAGCCTGAACCACTCCAACTCTGTCCTCACAGAGAAGGTGTTCCATCACTCCAATCACCTTTGTGGCCTCCTCTGGCTCCACTCCTACCTATCATTATAAAGAATCTTTGGATTTCAATCCTAATTATGGCATTAATGAGTTGAGCTTCACCAGTTCCTGTTAAGAAACCAACCAAAAAAATCTCCTGCCCTGTGAGAGATGAGAATCAGGAAGCAAAATGTTTGTTACCCTTCTATACCGCCACCTCATTCCCCTGGCTGGCATTCTTTGTGATCCATCACAGAAACATAATTTCTCATGCAAATTATTTCATGTTTTGTTGAATCCAGGTAGGGGTCATGGATCCAGTTCAGTTCCCATCCTTTTGGCTCTGTGGCTGTGGGTTTTGGCAAAACACAAAAGGAAAGGGTTGGGAGTCTGGCAGAGCCCTGTTTGCTTTCATGTGAAAGCCATTCAGCACTGTCAGGGAGGGGGCCTGGAGGGAGGAGTCAGCACCAGGTACCATGCTTTGAAGCCCTGACATGTTCTGAAGGATAAGAGACCTGTCTGTAATGAAGAATTAGGTTTATAGATGTGAATGGAATGGAATGGAATGGAATGGAATGGAATGGAATGGAATGGAATAGGAGAGGATGGGATGGGATGGGATGGGATGGGATGGGATGGGATGGGATGGGATGGGATGGGATGGGATGGGATGGGATGGAATAGAATAGAATAGAATAGAATAGAATAGAATAGAATAGAATAGAATAGAATAGAATAGAATAGAATAGAATAGAATAGAATAGTTTGGAGAATCTCTCTAGGATCATTGAGTTCAGCCTTTAGTAGTGCCAGCTCCATCACATCTCTGCAAATTTTGAATGCCTGCAGGGATGCTGTCCCCACTGCTCCCCTGGACAGCCTGCTCCAGTGCTGGTGAGTGCCTGAGCTTCACCTCCCAGGTCTCTGCCATTGCAGAGCACAGCAATGGCAGAGCACAGCAGTCACAGGGATGCTGAGCAAGGCTAACCCTGAGCCATTCCCATGCCCTGACACACCCTGTATTCAATCCCTCTCACTGATTCCCTTATCCCAGACCCGGTGCTTTTCCATGGTGCTTCTTTCCATGCCCCCAGGGTGTGCTGGGTGCCTTACCCCTGCTCTGCCCTGACCACCCACAGTCCTCCAGAGTTCAGCTCTTCCTGAAAACAACGTGGCTGCTTTCATCATGAACCACATGAAGGCTGCACTCACAGACAAGTCTGAATCTGCTTTTCCCCTCTGGGTACAACTTCTGCCCCAGAGAACAGAGCACATCCTTCAGAGAGCTGCCCCACTGCTCATGTACATTAACTCCAAGCTCTCTCAGCTGATGCCATCAGCAATGAAGATTTCTGGGTAGGAAACTGCATAATCTCAAACTCTTCTGCAGTGTGAGGACAAGGGGAAGAAATGAGCTGGCTTGGCTGCATCCTGGAGCAGGTCAGGTACAGCATCACACCCTGGTGCAATCTCAGTGCTGAGCTGTGCTCACAGGGAATGCTTTGTTACCCCTGCTCACTGAAGCCATTGCAGCACAATAAATGCCATGCCATGACCCTGCTCTGCTCCTGCTCCCTTCCCTCCCATGCATGATGAAGAGAAGGCAACGGGAAGGAAGAATTTCCTTTGCTATTGAAGTCTGGCAGAGAGGGCTCAACTGAGCAACTTCAACCAGCCATGGAATTCCATCCCTGATAAAATCTCCTGTTTCAGGGATGTATTTACTCAGTTTGTTTAATCTGACAGTGAAAACTCCACACACATCAGTCTTTTAAATCATAATAAAAAACCCCTCAACAATGAAAAATCTCACAGACAGCCTTATAAGTGGAAAGCTAATAAGTGTCAAAACCAAAAGAGAATTCTAACCAGTAAAGCAGAAAGGGAGCATTCCTATTTCTTACAAATGAAAGAGCACAAAAACCCCAAAAAATTGTTCTGCTGTTTTTTCTTCACCTATAATATTAAATATTGCCGCTCAGGTTCTTCTTGCCCACCTTCCTTTGGGCAGAGTGTCTCCAAAGAGGGGAGCACTGCTTTGTTCATGCCAGATTTGGACCAATTTCAAGATGTTTTATTTCAAGAGTGCCTTTGCACTCGTGCAGGTGTCTGGCAGCTTTTTTCAGTTAAGAGAGAAACTTTTGCTGAAGAGAAGGAGAGAAGGAAAGGAAGAGTAAAAGGGGAGAAGGGAAAGAAAGGGGTAGAGCCTGTTTTCCAGGCAGATATGAACCTGAAGAGATATAGCTGAGCTGGGCTGATGAGCTCCACGGAGACTGAGAAAGGTTGCACTTGGTGCAGTCGTGTCACAGCTGCACAGCCTCAGATTTGGAGCTGAAGAAAAGGCAGAGTTGAGAGAACCTGTGAAAAAAACCAAGAACTGAATGTGGGGCCCCATTATAAAACCACAGAGTCACAGAGGGGCTTGGATTGGAAGGGACCTTAAAGACCTTCTGTGACAGTGTTCACAGGGGTTTTAGGTTGAAGGAAGAGATGAGGATCTGACTCCATGTTTCAGAAGGCTGATTTATTATTTTATTATATATATTACGTTAAAACTATACTAAAAGAATAGAAGAAAGGATTTCATCAGAAAGCTAGTTAAGAATAGAATAGCAAAGAATAATAACAAAAGCTTCTGTCTCAGACAGTCTGAGCCAGCTGACTTTGATTTGCCATTAATTACAAACAACTAACATGATCCAATCACAGATCCACCTGTTGCATTCCACAGCAGCAGATAACCATTGTTTACGTATTGTTCTTGAAGCTTCTCAGTTTCTCAAGAAGAAAAATCTTAAAGAAAAGATTTTCTATAAAGGATGTCTGCGACAACCTTCCAGCTCCATCCCCACTGCCACAGACAGGGATGACACCCACTAGACCAGGTTTCTCATCCTGAACTTTAAAATCTCCAGGGACAGGGAACCCACACCTTTGGGCAACCTGTTCCCTCCCAGTAAAGAGTTTATTTATTTCCTCTTTAGCAAATCTTTGGTAAAGGATTTTCCTTTACCATCAGCTCTGCCTTAAGTGTGGGCAAGCCCAGAGACTCACTTTTCCTGCAAAATGAATACCCAAATAATTATTTCAGAAGTGCCAGTCTGATGAGGGACAGAGAACTTTGGGACTCCTGGGGTGAGTTCTCCAGCAGCAGTCTAAGGAGACAGAGAAGTGATTATGCTTTTCAGAAAAATGCAAAATTAGACCCAAAGTCATACTTTCCATGCACCCTGAATTACTGCTTGCAAGTAACAGTTCATGATCCCCCTGGGAGTCCCCTATTAAAAGCAAAGCATGAGAGGCTGGCTAACAAACTGATCACAGGCTGCATTATTGATTGTGCTATTAAGGTCCTGGTTTGAACCATTAGCAGGGTTAATGAAACGGTCGAACACTTCCCCCAGCACAACCATCACTGTGTTTCCCTCCAGCTCCACTTTCAGCATCCAGACCAGCTCACATTGAACCCAAGAGGGACCAGGCTGCTGCCTGGTGTAGAAATAGGCTGGCTGCACTGTGAAATAAGCCTATGGATGAGATATTAGGAGGGCATTAGCCATGGAAGAGTACAGGAAGGTTACCATGTACCAGTTCATTATATAATAATTTACTAATGAAGTCAGAGGCTGTAAATGTGAGTGTGTTTAA
Organism: Ammospiza caudacuta; assembly: GCF_027887145.1. Lineage (NCBI taxonomy): Eukaryota > Metazoa > Chordata > Aves > Passeriformes > Passerellidae > Ammospiza > Ammospiza caudacuta. The sequence continues at coordinate 74,238,689 of NC_080597.1, read as the reverse complement.
TTCCACATCTTTCAGCCAGCTGAGGCAGCTGATGTGTGTTTTTTCCAGCCATCAACCTCAACAGATAAGAATAATTTGTCTCTGTTACACCAGAAAATCAAAACTCACCTGGACCCCCATCCAAACATCAAGATCAAACAGCAGGAACATCATGCCCAGTTATTGGTCTTATTTTGTCATCTTTGCAATATTTTTAAATCCTCCTCAGCACTGTGGGCAAACTGGAGAATGAGGGCAAAATGAATTGTACTGTCCTGGTCTGGAAGAGGGAATATTCCTCTTTTCCCAGCCACTGGTCCCGTCACTGCGCCCACTCCCTGTGCTCCGGTCCCCTCTGTGTCCCCACAAGGTGACACAAGTCCCACCAACAGGTAACTCTGCACCCCTGGGGTGTCACAGGCAGGGCTTTGGGTCCAATTCCAGCAGCTTCCTGAACCCAAGAGCTGGCTCTGCCTCTCCTTCACCATGGATGTGATCATGAGACAACATCAGAGTGAAAAATCAGCACACACTGGCTTGTGTTTCACTGCCTTTTGACTCCTGGTATTTTTCTGTGAAGATCCTCAAGAACCACAATGTTTTTTACATGTAAGGAAGCCTTTTCCACACTGACTGGCAGACCAATGGTTTAAAGGAAAACCTCTTTTTGATTTTGGCAATGTTCCTCCCTCGGGATCACCAAATGTGGTGGTGTTTGCAGGGGTCCCGGGATGAGGGAAGAGATGAGAATCTTGACTCCATGTTTCAGAAGGCTGATTTATTATTTTATGATATATATTATATTTTAAAAAATTATATATTAAAACTATACTAAAGAATAGAAGAAAAGATTTCATCAGAAGGTTAGCAAAGAAAGGAATGGAATGATAATAAAAATAAATCTTGTGACTGCTCACAGCCTCGACACAGGTGGCTGTCATTGGTCATCAAGTAAAAACATTTTCACATGCTGGGTAAACAATTCTCCAAATCACATTCCAAAGCAGAAAAACATGGAGAAGCTGAAGCTTCTCAGCTTCTCAGGAGAAAAGATCCTAAAGGAAGGATTTTTCATAAAATATGTCTGTGACACATCTTCATCTTCCTCACGGCACTGCTACCTTCAGATTTGAAATGTTCCATCCTAAAGGCATTCTGTATCATGTGTTCAAAACATCTCAAAAGTAATTGAATTCACAGTGCTTTGTAAAATTTCCACCCATTGCTCCTTTATATATATAACTTAGCCAAGTGCAAATGTAATCTCCCAGAAAGTCCTTTTCCCATTTGCTTCCTCTGCATCCCAGTAGCTTTTATTCCCCCTGATGTCCACTGCAGGCTGTGCTGTCCTCATTCCCTTCTCCCTGTGTGTTAATTCCCCACAAGCTGACCCATTTCATAAACCATTTTATCTTCTGTACACACAAGGTATCTCCCTCACTGCAGATTGTGGAAGCTGGGAGCCACCTTTATTAAAGTTAGGTACACATCCCTATTTCAGGAAAAAATGTCTGGTTCTAATGCTGGTTGTGCATTTCTTGGTGGTCACAATTCTTGGTTCCTGAGGATTTGGTGCATCATCCTCAAGAGAACTGAGAGCCTTCATCACCCAACCAAATCCTGCTCCACACAACTGCCATGGTGAGAAAACTCAGCCCTCATGCTTTGTATCAGGTTTTTCCTCCTTCTGGATTGAAAATCCTGGTGAAAATCCAGTTCCAGGTTTGGATGGTGGGAGCTGTGGAGAAGTTCAGCTCCAGTGATGGCCCAGGAGGTGCTGGTGAATGGACACTGATGATGAGGGAAGTTCTCCATCTCTCTGCCACTGCAGTGCAGGGACACACAGACATTGCAAAGGGCCGTGAGCAGGTGAGGAAGGTGATGTGAGAGAAGCAAAAGGTTTTAGAGGGATTTTTACCCCTCAGCAGAGTAAATGAAATACCAAGATTCACATGGCTTTGTGTGGAATGGGCGTTGTGAAGAGGACAAGTTGAATTAAGTGATGACACCACTTAGGTCAAGTAATTTTTTTTATTTTTTTTAAGAAGGAACTTAACAAATTATCTTCTTGCTGACCAGTTCCTCATGCCTTTTGCCTTTTATTTCAATCCATTTAAATTGCAAATATCTTCCTCACAGGGACTTTCTGCTGACAGCTCACATGCTGGGAACCCGAGCCCCTGGGTCTCTCTGGGCTCTCCTCAGGGAAGGGCAAAGGCAGCTGCATCCACTCATATCTCCATAATTTCATTATGCTTTGCAGCCTCTTTGGCTGCCACTTCCACTGCTCCAAGGTCACTCCAGCAGTGAACAGGGAAGGCTGGGGCAGGATCCAGAGTTTCACCTTGACAGGATTCAATCCTGTTGTCTGAGCACAAGGGAGAAATGGGGGGGTTTTACTCAGCCCCCAACTTCCAGGAACCCCTGTAGCTCCAAAGTGGCACTTTGGGGTTTCTCAAGCAGCATTTTCTCTGCAGCAAGGCTCCTGTCTGCAGGCAAGTGGCTCAAATCTTTGTATTGTATTATTATAATTACAGCAATCAATGATTGCTTAAAATGGTCTTTATTTGAGGAGGCACAAGCCACTGGGTTTGCTCAACACTGGACCATCTGGCACAGGATTTTGTCCTACTGTTGGAACTGGTGCAGGTAGATAAATTTTCACCCTTTGAGCTTTTAATCAGTCAATCAGCAGTTTCAAGAAATAAAATATTTATTGTCCCTACTCCTAAAACTAATTTTTTTTTTCTCCAACAGCTTTTCTTGATATATCTTCCCCTAGTCGCTCAGAAATCCTGTTCAAACAAAGGGAGAAAGAACGTAATTTAATAGTTTGGCCAGGATTTTTGGATGTCTAGCAACCCAGACACAGTAGATTAACCAAAATTACTTCTGCACATCCCAAAATGCCAAAGATTGATGTTGTCAGTGCAAGTGATCTGTGTCCTGCAGGTTTTGTGCAATGTCACAGATGACCTTGATCCCCACTCTTGGAAAATGCAAACCGAGGCCATGCAAGTGCATGGATTGCCCTTCTGGTCCAACTTGAGCTGAAAATTCAAATGTTTTCCTGAAAAATAATTCTTTGGGGGAATAAAAAACAATGTGAAATAAACTCAAGAGGTTGAATGGTTTCAGTTTTGGTTTTGAGCAGGACAGAAACTCTTCACTTTAAGCAGACAAATGTTAAATTCAATTTTTTTATTTATACCTGGGTAGTATCACCCCAGACAGGGATGTCACTGCTACAGATATTTTCTGTCAAGTATAAGGTGTTAAAAGACAGGAGCAACTCAAACACCATAAATCCTTCAAGGTAATGGGATCTGAAAATCAACCTCCTGTCCCAGTTTCTTCTTGCACTGGAGCTTACTGGGATTTTTTGGGTTTTACTGGTGTGTACTGGTACCATCCCTCCCTTGCTTGCAGGTAAAAATCTGTGTTACCTGCTCAGGACCACAATATTTGTGATTTATTAACTCTGTTTGGAAACAGCTCTTTCACAGAGCACAAATTCTCCTGGATTTATCAGTCAAACCAGAGGCTTTGGAGAGCAATTATTTTCCAGGGAGAATAGGGATGGATGGGTGTACAGTGACAAAAGGGGTAGAAGGCTTTGAAAAAGCCAGTTTTAAGATGGAGTGTTTCTTTCTGTGGTTCAAAAGTGGAGTTGGATCCCAAAGGAGAAGAGATTATTCCTTAAGAATTTTGCTATTCCAGCAAGATAGGAGTCAGTAGCTTAGCTCCAAGGAATTATATTACCAGTCCAGCCTGTCTCTTTCTTTCCACCCTTTCCCTGTGTCTCTTTATAAAGTTCTAAGTACTTTTCAGTGAAGAAAGGAGAAACATGATTTTAAGATGAGTTGGAGTTGAGCCTTGAGGCAGAAACAATGCTCAGAAACTCCGTTTTAATGAATACAAAATATTACACCGTGAAAAATCAGTGGCTGTTGCTGCTGCTTTTTCTTTGAAGGTATGTTAATTTTTGTTGCTCTTAAATACTCTTGTTGCTGGGAAACCGCCTCACACACTGTAATTGAAATTGGTTTTTCATATCCCTTTTTGTTCCTGGCAGGTTTGAAGTATTCTTAAAAGCTAAAAAAACTCTGCTGAGGAGAGGCAAGGTGCAGCTGATGGCAGATCCATTGGCATTTCTCTGGGCAAAAACACATCATGAAACACGTGCAGAAAAATTAAAGATTTGGGGCAGGGTACACATTGAAACTGGCAGGGGGTTGAGGTGAATATACTGTGAGCGAGAAGATTGGGAAGGGTGAGAAGAATATTTAATGGACTGTGGGAGTTAGAGGATCTTTTCCACACAAATCCACCTTGGTTTCCATCATTCTGGCACTCAGCATTTCCCCATTCAGGGATTATAACTTTTGCTCCCAAACTTTTGAAGACTCTGGTACACAGACACTTTGCAAAGCTCTGAATGTGTAATTAGTTGTACTCTTCCTTTGCAAATCAATTTGGTCTTACTTATGTTTTAAAAGATATGTCACTTTTCCATCTTTTTTTTTCCCCAGTGACTTGTTTAGCACCTTCTGTTATCTTGCAGGATTTGTACAAGTAGCTGAGCAATGTGGCTTCAGAGTAAAGATCAGCACACAGCTTAACTCTATTTTAAGATGCCTAATATGCACTCTTGTACCAAATCATTGTGTCTCTGAGATGAAAATATACTAGCTGTTCCTCTGACATAAATCCCTCTTTTATCTGCTTTGTTTGGCTACTCAACAGGGTGAAACTTGGCCAGATCTGAGAACTGGGTCCACAGGGAGAAAGTTAAACAAGAAACACTTCAATGTTATTAAGGACAAAGCTCTTGACTCTTCACCTCCTTGATTAATGCTGCTTATAACTGTGCCTTATGTGAGGAAGAACAAGAAGCTCAGAGAAACAAAGGCTGTGCTGAAGTTTATGGACTGAATTGCAGCAGCACACATCCCATTCCCTTTTTTATCGTGCTCTGCCCCAGCCTTTCCTCTCCCTCAGCCTGCAAACAGCTCTGTTGTGCTCAAGTGCTAGTCGCATCTTTCATCCCACATAAATAATAATACATCACAGCAATAAAGCAGCTGCTGTGAGTTAATTCCAACCAAACTACAGCCTACCCCCATGCAACAAGATGTCTGCACAATCACTCTGAGTAATAAGTCCTGGGAAATGCTGCACAATAATCTCAGAGCTTGATTAATTTTTATTTCATAACGAGCTGTTATTAATGGGCCAGATGCTGATAGGTTTGCTCATGGTGAGGACAGTGTGACTGAGAGAGATGTGGCATTAAAAGAAAGGAAAGCAAAGTGCAACTGAGCTAGCTCAAGGATATTTCAGTGCATCACTGCCAGAGTAAAACAGCTAGTGAGTCAAACAAAACAAGATCAGCTTTTAGAAGCAAGTACAATGACTTGCTGCCTCGAAGAGATAATGTTCCTCTTTTAGTTTCTTGTGTCATGCAATAAAAGAACACTGAAAAGTTCCCAGAATATCTGCGCAGGGAGTTAACATTTCCAGGAAAAAAAAAACCACACACACAAAAAAGCAGCCTTTACAAAAGAGGTTTTCTTTCTTCCAGGCTCTTCAGAGAAAGGCTGTGTAAAAGAAAAGAGCGAGGAAAAAGTCCAGGCGAAGCCAGAAGGAAAACATCAAGTCTTTTCAGGAGGGAATGAAAGCACAAAGGCAGGTCCGTGGCAAATGTCAATATTTACATGAGTCACACCAGAACCACTGGCCAAGGGGCAGAGCAGGGAAGGGTGTTCAGAGCAGTGACCCTCTGGCCAGCAAGCAGGAGGTTTCCTTTGGCACTGCAGGGTGTGGGGTCAGCATCCACAGTGACCGCGACAAGAGCCACGGGTGCCAGTGACAATTCTGCAGCACTGAACCAAAACCACCCAGCCTGAAAAAGCCCCAGACTCTGGGGGAATTGATTTGCACAGCCAGAAGCTCTCCTAAGAGGGAAGAGCAAGATGAATTGAGTGCAGGGTGTGCAGAATGAGGGATAGGTGGGGTTGGAATTTTCGGCAAAATAAGGGAGCCGGGCAGTCCTTGCTGCCTTGTACAAATAGGAACAGGATCCTGGGAGGAAGGAACTCAAACTGCCCATAATAACTAAATAAACCCATCCTACAAGTAGCTAGTAAAGTGAAGCTGCCTGGAATTTACCCTGGAAAAGCCCAGGGCCAGCTCAGGTCCTGCAGAACTGCATTGATCGAGACAGATGAAAGAGCCCCTCCTCAGTCATGCTTCAGATATAATCAGCCTGACAAACCCAATCCATGGTTTCTTCTGAAAATCATTAGTCATCATATTAAACCAGATTATGTTAACAAATTGCTTCCATCTTCATACTCTTCAAGCAAACAGGCAAGCAAGGAGCAGCTTTGGTTTGAGCAAATGGCTTGGCCAGAGCTGACAGCAAATTGTGTGCACTAATTGAAATTCTAAATTAACACCATGTAGCATGGTTTGGCTTAATTGCTTTAAAAAGAGTTTTCCAGGGTACAATCTTCTTGTTTCCAGTGTTACACTGCCAAAACTATTCTAACTTGTGAAGGTGGAGGAACAGGTTTAGGGAAGGCTCAGGTGTTCCCTTTGCCCCTCTACGTTGATATTCCTCAGTGTTTATGATAATCTCTCTCAGCTGTTGCAGAGCTGCTGTGTGCTCAGTCCCAGGAGGGTGTTCTTCCCTGAACACAGATGCAGATCTAACAGGGCCTGCTAATAACTTCATGCTTTATACATCCAGCCAGGATCAGGCCCTGAGTGAGATCTGAGCACATCAGGAATGGCAGTTGTCTTGATTTGGAAAGACAGGAGTCTGCTAAGGAAGGCAGAAGCCTCCCCTGAAATGGAGAATGTAAACCCTCCCCACCCCTCCAAATTGCTATAAATTTTAAATTAAAGGTCTCTCAGGCAAAAATATGGGAGCAAGAAAATAATAGTTCTTTAATATGGAAAGGAAAAAAAAATAAAAGGACAAAATAAACAATGCAGTACACTAGAACAACACTGACAGAGTCAGAACCCAACATGACACCCTGTGGGTCAGGATGTTGGTGGCAGTCCAGTTGGAAATGTGGCTGCAGCCCTCCTGAAGTGTCAGGTATGGTTCTGCTGGAGCAGGGATCCTGTAGGGAAGGATGTATTCTTCCTCTGAAGATCCAGTGGAAGAAGAGGCAGCTGCTGTTCCTCTGGGGAATCCAGTGGAGAAAGCTGAGCTGGTGTTCCAGAATCTCCAGATTGTATCCAGGTAGGAATGCTTGGCTCCTCCCTCTGGGCTCACATCTCCCAATGGGATGTTATAGTTCTTATCAGCCCTGCAGTGACATTCAATAGTCTGTTATCAGCAGATGTCCCCTCCTGGGGGAGGTGTGAATGTGGTCACTCAAAGAGAGAGAGATAAGGCAAACTGCCCACTTGACAAAGGAAATCTGCCATGCAGATGGTAATTGAAAACATCTTGCATTGTAATCTTCAACAGCAGTGCTCTAATGAGCCCCACACAGGCAAGGGGAACAAGTCACAGAAGGAACAGGGGGAAATCCCACTGTCCTTTTTGAAAAAAAAAATGCAGCTAAAAAAAGAGCTACTCTTCTAGATAATTGTTGACTCCTAATTTAGCCACAAACCATGGATATGCAGTGACATTTGAAAAGTTATGGGAATCAGAGGTGCCCAAGTGAGACTGAGAGATGCAGCTGGGATTTAGGGGAGGTGCTCACCCTCAGAGTGTTGCTGGAGGTCAGGAGGATACCCCAGACCACCAAAAGACCCCATGCTCAGACAACTGGATGCCATCACACATTTGCATATATTCCCTTGGGAATTTACAATCAGAACTTGCACAGAAACACATCCATGGAGACTCTGAGATTCAGATGTGTTAACCTGCAGTGTAAGCCCTCCACTGAAAGATAAAGGAGATTTATCCTACCTCACTGAAACAAGCTCAACATCTCCAGGAATATGAGCAAGAAACTCCATGAGCTGAGCTTGGCTTCAGTCTCCAGAGACTCATTTGCAAGTCTGTGCTGCTCAGAGTGAAAATGACAGGTTACAGCTTGAACTCTACCTATGGAAGTTTGAGCATTAGATTGGGGTAAAATAGGAAAGGTTAAGTCCAAAGAGCAAATTATTATGGACATGTTTGTATTTCCACAGCTGCAACAGTTTAAAACCTCTGCTTCTATCAGCTCTGTTTCTGTAGGGGTGGTTCCAGGGACATCTGCTCTGGCCCAAACAAAGAACTTTGAAAAAAATTAAATTCCATCTTAAAAAACCATCCAAATGGAAAAGGGGGCTGTTTTCAAAGAACCACAGATGGATTTGTACCTGCCTTGTCAGGAAGGTTGCATTAGATGATCTCCTTCCAACCCCAGCCTTTCAGTGATGCTGGGGAGTGACCTGTCTGTTCTTTTGGCTAAGCCATGCCTGCAGAGTTTTTGAGTCCTTCTAATCAGCACCTGCACAAATTGGTCAGAGAAAATCACGGCTCCAGGATGGCACCTTGACCTGCTGTGGCTCTCCCATGGGCACATCCTCCAGCAGGACACCAGCAGCTCACAGAAATCTCCTCTGCCTCACACACAGACCTGATGGTTCCATATCTGAGCAGACACCACAGGACAGGCAGGAAGCACTGAGGGCACGTCCCACTCTGATCCTCTTCTCCATGGGGCTGCTCCTCCTCTGTGTAGAGCAGTCATTCCACCACCCAGCACTCTGCATGGCTATTATCTCCAAAGGCAGCACCTACATCCCCTCACAGGTTTTTTACCAATTGTACTCCAAGTGCCTGGCTTGGAGATGTCGCAGGAGCATGAATTTATTTGGCACGAGGGCACAGGTGAAGCTGTTACATGCCAGCTATGGAATATGGTCTATTTTGAACTCAGCATGTTCTTAAGGTATATCATCAGTTTTTCAGTTTCTCAGAGAAACAGTCAGGATTCGCAAAAACCCCTGAAGAAGGGCTTTAAATGTTTCAAAAGTTCCCCTGCATTATGCCAGGCCAGGAGAGGGACAGGAATAGAAGATTTCATTTAGATTACAGTTTCCCCAGAGAACAGGCTGCCTCTGACCATGTTTCTGAATGGTTCCTGCCATAATACACTCTCTGAATGCACATCCACAAACCTGCACACTGAGCAAAGAGCCCCAGGTGAAAGGACAAGAGCCTGACATGCTGTTTTTGGTGCTGTGTCGTGGGGTAGAAATGACCCCAGGAATGCTTTACGGGTCTCAATTACAGAAAACTACATCATGAAGTATTTTTCCCAGTCCACAGAGAGCAATGGACATTTCCCAAGCATGATTCATCTGCACTAGTTCAGAACAATTTCTCCCCAGAAAGCTTTATTTCTCTCTCCTGACTATAAAGGTGGAAATGGAGAATTTTACCTCTTACATGTCTACGTTTGGTCACAGCAATGCCATCAACTGTAGCAAAGGCACTGGGTTCAGAATGCAATTAAATTTCCCAGAGACAAAAAAGTCATTTGACGTTTTCTTCCAAAACCCATCACAGTTATTATAGCAAGGTTGAGCATGTACACAATGCCCAAGTTCCCACAGATGGTGGTGGACATTCTTTATGATTGATATGAAGGATTGAAGGTGGCTGAAGAGTTCCTGGATGCTACAGATGGATATTCCATCCAGAAATCTTATTTCCAACAAGCAGAAAAAGGCAAAAACCTCTGGAAATTAAGGACCTCTAGCTTTAAGTAGAGTAAGGCAGATATTTGTCCTGCAAGAAATACAATTACCTATTTGGTGAGAAGACAAAGCCACTGTGTTCCAACACTGCATCTTCACAGGAGAGTCTTCAAGGTGTCAGCCTGAATAGTCAGGAGAGTGTTAAACTGGGAAAGATGGAAGGCAGAGAGGGAGGAATGAATGAGCATGCATTTAGCTCGAAATTAAGATGTCAAGAACAAAATTAATCAAGGCACCAAGGGACGTGAAGAGAAGAAATTCTTTAATTGCCTATACTCTAATGCTGGGAGCCTGAGTAATAAACAAGAACTGGAATTGGAGGAGCTCATTTATGAGTATACATCAGACTTCGTTGGCATTATTGAAATCTTGGGGGAAGATTTGCATGATTGGAATATTAAAATCACTCATTATAATCTATTTAGGAAGGGTAAAGTGGGCAAATGCAGAAGGGGAGTGGCACTCAACATCAAATGTGTTTCTGTGGGAGTCAGGTGCCTGAGCACTTCTTGTGAAGCTTTTCAAGCATTTCTCTGTGTTTTACATCTGAAGACACGGGGAAAGATGGATGGCTGGGATTTGCAGTGTTGGATCTTTTGGAACCTCAGTTGTTGGAAGGTGCTCAATGTTTGTCACTCTTGAAAGACTTGTTTCTTCAAAAATCAGACTCCTACAGAACAGAAGAACATTCTGGGTAAATGGTTGCTTTTTTACTCTTCACAAAAACTCAGAGCACTGCTTGAATGGCTCTGAAATTTGCCATAAATAAAACAAGACATAATGAGCTCTGCTTAAATCCTACAGACATTTTATGTACAAAACCACAGAGGCTGAGCTGCTCTGAATGAGCTTTCCTACCTAGGTGTGTTTGACCCTTCCTGGCATGACAAACAGAAGAAATCTGGTTCTTTTCTATTTTTCAATGGCGTAAATTATCGCTGTGCTCTTGGAAGACGCAGCCTTGGCAGGTCTGCAGAATGAGAGGGGCTCTAATCATCACTTATTCTTCTGCTGCAATTTCCCTGACATCATTTTAGAGTCTCGCTCTCACTATACATCCACATGCTTTATTTCCTAGGTAATTTTCATGATTCTCTCTTACACATTTTCAGATGAATGAGCTATTCCCTAAGTACACAAGATTCTCTGAGCCATTATCTTTAAGGCTCACCTTTTCCCTCCCTCCTACCCTACTCAATGCCTATTTCCATTCTGATTTTGGCAACAATTTAATTCATCCTAATTGAAAATCCTATGCAGTATTGCTGGAGTTCATACTGCCAAGCTAATTTCATGCCCTCATTATTGTGATCTTTATTCTGCTTCACACTACTGAAACCCCCCTCCACTCTGCACCATGCTATCAGAAAACATCTCAAAACCCAAATGCCAGAACAGCTCCAGTTTTTCTTCCCATATGTCAAGAATTATTTATTTTTACCCAGAAGTTCAGAGCTAAACAGTAATAACTTTGAATATGTCTTGATTACTCTGAAAAGTTCTTTATGAGAACTATGTGTGTGTGTTGGAAGGGGAGTAAAGCCAAGAAAAATCACAGAATCAGACTGTCCTGGTGGGAAGGGACTTGCAAAGATTATCAGGTCCAATTCCTGGTTCTGCAAAGGACATCCCAACAATCCCACCCTCTGCCTGAGAGCATTGTCCAAACATTGTCTGAACTCTGGCAAGTTTGGTGCTGTGACCACTTCCCTGTCCAGTGCCCAGCCACCCTCTGGGTGAAAAATCTTTTCCTGATATCCAACCTGAACCTCCCCTGGCACAGCTTCTTGCAGTTGAAAGAGATGAGATGTGCTTGCCTGGAGGAGCAGCTCTGCACAAAGTGGATGGATCAATGTGCTCCCATCCAGGAGCAGTTTCTGGATGGGCTGGGACTCAGGGGTATAGGTCAGCCACAATCCTCTTGGTTGTGTGTAGATTTCTCTGTTTTTCTCCAAAAGCATGTACTTTTCTGGTGTAAAGAAAAAATAAAGCCTGCTTGTGCTGGCTGTGTTTGAGTCAGTGACTCATTCTCTCTTTCCACAACAAAGCAAACTGAAATCACAGCAGAGCATGGAAGGGAGATGTGATTCAGGCTTCACTCCTGATTTTATGCTTGAACAATATTCCTGAGTACAAAGTAACATCAGTCAGCCCCTTGTACATGTAATGCTGGGATGAGTTAAGAAAAAATTTGGACTAACAAGGTCCATGACTTTGCAAAGTTTTATATTATTTTTTCCCCTCAAAACTACGGTCAGTTTATAAGCTGAATCCATCCAATACAACGCAGGGTTCTTCAGCCAATTAACTAATTAGTGCATGGTTTCCCAGCTCCATCTGAAGCTCAGTTCAAGCTGCAGCAGACACATTCCCCCCCAAGACAGTATGAGATGTCTGTGGTTGTTACAGCACGGTGTGTGCCTGCATGAACGGGCATCTATTCGTACTGACACAGCTCCAGAGGCGCTTCCAGCACCTCCTGGGAAATCTCATTTGAGGCAAAACCCACTGGAATTCATTCAGGGGGAAGCACTGTTCTGGCTGTGGGGCTGTAAACAAAAGGCAGTGTTTGTCACCTAAGACTGGAGCTAAAAGGAGATATCCTGGAGATGATGTGGGAGCGGAGAGCAGCAGATTTGGTTTCTGCTCTGTTAATACTAAAGAAAATAATAGGGGCTGCTCATAACCAGAGTGAGGGGCAGTCGTGGGGGCAGAGAAGCAGCAAGAAGGGAAGGGAGGGGGTTAGGAATACCAGCTGGAAACAGAGGGTGAAGAAAAACAATGTAGGAAGGAAATTTGGGGCCACATCAGCGAGGTTTAACACTGGAAAGGGGCATATGAATGGGATGCATGATTTGCATGATATGGAAGGGAGAGGGTCCAAGAAGGAGGAGAAATGGCCTGGAAACCAATAGGGTTGGTGTGAAAAGAAAGACTTGGAAATTCATGTATTACTTGTCTCAGAAAAGGGGAGAAGAGAAGAGAAGAGAAGAGAAGAGAAGAGAAGAGAAGAGAAGAGAAGAGAAGAGAAGAGAAGAGAAGAGAAGAGAAGAGAAGAGAAGAGAAGAGAAGAGAAGAGAAGAGATACAGGAAGGGACAACCACAACTTTACCAAGGTTGATTTGAAAACTTTACCAAGGATTTGAACTGCAGGACTCAGGTTTCATCCCCCCAGCCTACAGGGCACTGCAGTTCTCACTCACCCACCCTCAAAAAGGCCATTTCAGAGGCTGTGCCAAAGGGAAGAGCTGAGTATAAAGCAAAACAAGTCTAAATTTCAGCAAACCTCTTGCAGCAACACCAAGAGAGAAAAGACATCAGCTCTTCATGGTCATGGCCACATTGGGCATGGCCACTTGGACTCACAGCTGTCCCTCATGGAGCATCTGTTCCACCTTATTCCCTCTGGATTTCTGGCCCTGTGCACTGAGCTCTGCTGCTTTTCTGTGCAGCACCTTCAGCCTCAGCTGCATTAAAGTCCCCACAGTGAGGATTTTAAGACTCAACTAGACAAGAGAATAGGAGCTGCAGCTGAGGGATAATTCAGTTTTAATGGAGAGATGCAATTACTGATCTCCTGTTTGGGCTTTTTCCCTGGCTTAGCACACCTATGTCATTTATATTAAGCCATTCATGTATGCAGTGGTACATACCTGCTCTTAACTGATGGTCCTGCTTAACTGGAGTGTTCCATTTAATTTATTTCACAGAAGACAAGCAGTAACATCTGCCCTTTCCTGAGCCCTCATGGAAAGCAGAATTCTTTAATATATACCCTTTTAATAAATTATGCACCACATTAGATAAAAGTACAGTAATGTGTGTGTGTATGTGAATGTACACATATACTGTAGTTTTTTTGTTGAAAATAGGGAATATTTTTATGTTTAGGTGGACAAATATCAATTGGGAATCCTCTCCTTGGGTTCCCAGCTGTTCCTCTTCAAGGTTTTTAAAAGAATATAGACATCACTTAGAGCTGTGGCTATGTGCCAGGAGGTTGTTACTTGGAAGTCCTTCAAATTCAGAGTCATCATGCCCAAATTTGTGTGGGGATCTGAACAAAACGCATTTTTTATCAGTTCCCAGGAGTCTGATTTCCATCACACTGACAGTGGGAACATCCGAATCCCAGCTGAATGGGAAATAATAAAATAAAATTAGTGCTTTTTGATGAGGGCAAAGGAGAAGGGATGTCCCACCAGTGGCCATTGTGCCTTATACACACGGATAAGGAAATTCATTATTTTCCTCCATTCATGGAGAATCTTCAAGAAGCCCCAGTGTATGTTTTCAGTTAAGGCTGGAAGAAGTTGTTTGTTTTTTTTTCTTGATAGAAGCAAGCGCAGCCTGGCTATTTAAACTCACCACCGAGCACTGCACAATGACATTTCTGCTGCACTCACATCAGAGACCCCTGAAGGGAGCACTTGCTGCAGCAGCTGAGAGGAAAAATAACCTCAACATGAATAAACCACACCGTGCTTGTCAAGCTGAGCAGCCATACCTCTTCTCGTCCCCAGTGGACGTTTGGAGAAGTGGGCACTAAAACAAGCAGGGTGGTGACAGGGTACCAATCCCTGCTCACAAACTGGCAATTGCAAGAAGCCAAGGTTGGAATTGATGGTCTTGGAGGTCTTTTCCAGCCATAATGATTGCAGTGCCACAATCAGCAGCCCTGCCTTTCTCTGCTTGTTGATCCTCCCTGATTTTACTTTTTATCCTCCTGGTTCAAGCTTTGGACGTGCAATGAGCATTTTGAGGACCCCAGAGGTGCTGCCATGCTCTACACAGGATTTTCATGACTTTATTTGCAAAAGGAATGGATAAATTTGAATGGCAATGGAGTAGCATGGTGAAAGTCTCACGAAAGCTGTGATGCACCTTTAGGCAACTCCCTGTAATTCCACAGGCTTTCCCAAAGCAGCATCTCTGTGGTATCTGAGCACCTCAGGGGCTGGATACAAAGATCCTTCCTTTTAGGCCAGGAGGGACTCCAGTTTTGGGGCAGAACTTGAGTTTTGGGGAAGAACTCCAGTTTTGGGGAAGGTGTATTGTGCTAAACAAATAGGAAAAAAAACCCACTTGTGCATTTGCAAACCCTTGGCAGCAAAGCCACAAACCAGTCATGACCAGCTGGCCTGAGGAGCTCAGACTGGCCCTTGGCTCTTTTTGACCAGGTGTCAGCATCAGCAAAGGGAACTCAAGAGTGGCTGTGTCCACACAAAGCTGGGGTGCAGGGATCCCAAGGAATTTCATGGATTCATGGCTGGAGACAGTGCACCCATATTAACACAGAGACTCCTCGGGGTAAGATGGGACTCAGCAACAAAGGAGGAACACGACGGTGAAGTGGTGGCTGCAGGATGGCCCTGAGGAGGTGCTGCTTAACCCCCAGTCCAGATCAGAGGACTTTGCTGATCACACAAACCTGCAAAGTGTCTGTCTGTCCTCACCTGTACAGCCTAGAGCTCTTCTCCAGCTCGTGCCTGCCATGGGCAGGATATTCCTCCAGTGCCCTCATGAGAGATGAAAAAATCCCTAAGGACACCAGAGAGGAGCTGAAACCAATCCATCACACAGGAAATAACTGCAGTTAGTGTGGCAAGGCTCCTAGCATTAACCAACCCGCTACAAAACATGTTTCAGAAGTGATTTATCTTCTCCTCTTAGCACTTTTAAGCCAGTTGCCATTATAATTAGCTACAAGAGCAGCTCAAAAAACCCAAAAAAGTCAGGGAAAAAAAAACAACAGCAGCAAATAATCAAAGAAAAAACAAAACAAAAAACCCCAAAAACAACAACAGCAACAACAAACCCAAAACAAACAAACAAACAAAAACACAAAAAAAACACCAAAAACAAACAAAACCAAAACAAACAAAAAAACCCCCAAACCAGCCAACCAAACAACAGAAAAACAAACAAACAAACAAAAACCCCAAAAAACCAAACCCAGAAATTAAAAGTTGGGTATCTATTCTTCACAGCAGAACCAGCAATTATTTAGATTTACACTGCTATGATATTTCTGCATTCAGGTTTGGGGGGTTTTTTATTTTCTTTTTTTTTTCCCTCTTTCCCTTCAGTGTTTGTCTTCCTTTCATGGGGAAATTGATTGTTTGAAGGGACAAAGATTGATGCACCCAATGTTTACAAATGGCTCAAACTTCTGGACACTCTATTTTCCAGTGTAAACTAATAAGAAATTGATTTGTTAGTTGCTGGGTCTTTGGCTTGCTCGATGCATTTTAAAATATTTATATATGTATATTAGTACTAATCAGCCTTGAAAATGATGAACTGGATGGTTTGAATTCTAATAAACCGAAATTTTCATCATACAATGTCTAGTAGAAATGATCAATCTAAAATTTTTCTGTCATTTACACACATATCTAGGAAATATTTCTTAGTTAAGGACTGCTTTTCTGGAATAAGCAAGAATTTTATCACTTTCTTCTGTGATCATCTGTTGTCAGTTCTGTATCCCTCAGGCTTTTGTGTTACTCTTGTTTTGATTTATCATTTGATCTTTTTCATTTTGTCATCTTTGAACATGACTGAAAACCAGCAATGAGGATCATATGAAAAGAAACACATTTCTGCACACATTAAAAGCTGAAAGAATTTAATAAAATGCATTCCTCCCTGTATCTCAGAAGGGAGCATTCACCTGGTTTGTCTTGCTGTTCCTGGGGCCCACTGGAGTCTGGCTCATAACTGAGGCAACAATGAAGACTGATGGGATTTGTAGTCCCAAAAGTGGAATAAACTTCTGGCAGGATCAGTCTGGAGGAAGATGAAGGGCTCAATATTGGATGGGGCAGCCAGAGCTTCTCTGGGAAACTTGTGCTGGGGCTTCACCATCCTCACAGCCAAGAATTTCTTCCCAATATCCAATTTAACCCTGCCCTCTGTCAATTTGAAGCCATTCCCTGTGTCCTGTCCCTCCATCCCTTGTCCCCAGTCCCTCTCCAGCTCTCCTGGAGCCCCTTTAGGCCCTGCAAGTGGCTCCAAGTTCTTCCCTTCTCCATCTCTCTCACTCTGTCCTCACAGCAGAGATGTTGCATCTCTCTGAGCATCTCCATGACTCTCACCTGGGCTCACCCAACAGGGCCATGGATACAGATTTGGTCTGACAAAAGCCAAATGAAAATAGAAGATTATTCCCCAAGAACTTTTATCAACCAGTATCCACACTTCAGGCTGCTGAGGGGATCACCTACCCCAGGTTCTTCTCAGATTGCCATAGGTTTTTTTCCAGCAGAGTTTCTAAGGATGAACATGTGAATCCACAGCTCCTGGATCATTTTTTGTCCAGCATAATAAAAATATGACCCACCCTGTAAACACTAAACCCATCAGGAGAGAGCACAGCTTCTACCTAATGCCCCCCTCCTTGTCCTCAGGATGGGTGGGTTCCTTAAAAAGCCTTGTGCTGCTGGAGTTTCCTGGGCTGGAGACTGCCTTACCTGAATCTGTCACTGCTGCTTTTGTTCCCACCCTGCTCCTGTGATCACAGCACTGCACGGAGCAGCTGCTCTCTCCTCAGCACACTTCCTGACAGGTGATTACTTCACAATAAAGATTTAGGATAAAACAAACGTTGAGTTGCTGGTGACACCCTCCTTTTCTCCCTCCAGCATTTCAAGCCTGGGTTCATTATCACCTCTTTAATTGGGTAATTATAATAGAGCTGACAATCACTCGGTGCCATCCAACGGCATTTTTGATCTCACCTTTTTTTTTTTTAAATGTGTATATATAGTTATATATTAAAAGAAGAACCATTAAGCTTCTTATCCTTTGTCACACCCTTTCCAGGAATACCAGGGAGCCCAAAATCCCTGGGAATGACCCAGTACTCAGCCAATACTGAAGCCAAGCAGCACCATGGCAGCACGGATCATCACAGAAAGGGAGATGAGGGGGCTCAAGGTGAGCAATATTTGACAAATCAATGGAGGATGCTCAGCCTATCCCCAAGACCAGCCCAGGACCAGCTACAGCTCCTTCCAGCTTTGCTGTGTTCAGAGGGATGTGCTGGATCCCTTCACCAGCCTCACCACGGCAGAGGGAAAAGCAGCAAGACGAGGAAGCTCTTGCTAACAGACTCTTGGTCCCAGGAGTGAGTAATATTAATAGATTGCCTGCAATCTATTAGGAAAAGGAATTAATTAGTATCTTTAGATGAGTTTGTTGTGTGTTTGTTTAATTATGCACACAGGGAAAAAAAAAATACCATCTGCCCTTCTGAAAAAGAATAAAAATGCAATCACACAGGAGCAGATGCCCAAAGAAGGCAAGTGGAACTGCAGCACACACAAAGCTGATGGCAACAGAATCCTTAAGCGTCGCTCCATTTCCTGTAAACACATTTTAAATGGCCAAAACTTTCTTTTGAGTGCCCAGAGAGATAATTTTATTGAAGAGAACTCTTCTATAATGCAGGAAAATCTATCAATGCTAGAAAAGGGTCTGTTTTGGTAAGAGTTGCAGTCCATTTATTTTCTGCCCTAATAAAGAAGAAAATATTCCTGCTCCCATATCTTTGCCTGAGAGCCCATTAATTTCAAAATTATAACAATTTGGAGGGAGGGGATTTTACATTTGCCATTTCAGGGGAGGCTCCTGCCTTCCTTAGCAGACAGCTGGCTTTCCAAACCAAGACACCCCTTGTGCCTGAGCTCCAGCTGATCCTCACTCCACCAACTGAAACCATCTGAGTCCAGCATTTCACATAGTTTTCAATCCAACTCACTGTCCACTTGTCTAACCTGTGTTTCACCAGCTTGAAAATTAAGATGTTGTGGCAAACAGCATCAAAAGCCTTGTTAAATTATGGAAATAATCCCTGTTCTTCTCTCACCCATTGGCTAATAATTTCCTTGTAGAAAGCTCTGATCAGACACAGTTTCACCTTCATGAATCCATGCTGACTTCTGTCAAGTGCTTTATTGTCTTTAGACATTTGAAAATGGCTTCTAGAAGGACTAGAAGGAAAAGCAGGATATTTTCTCTCAGGCCTTCCAGACATCTCTGGAGAACACAAAGCATTGACAATTCCTGTGTCAAAAGAAATCCAAGAGAAAACTGAGCTCATGCTCTTCCCCAAAACATTGGTGCTTCAATTGTTTCTTTCCCAGGATGGCTCAGATCTCTGTCCCTCCATGGGCACCTTTATGGTCCATAAACCAAGCCTCAAATAGCCATGTTCAACCTGAGAAGATGTAGGAATGGTGACATCCCAACCCTGGAAGTGTTCCAGACCAGTTTGGATGGGGCTTGGAGCAACCTGAGCTAGTGGAAGGCATCCCTGCCCATGGAAGGGGTTGGAAATAAATAATCTTTAGGGTCCCTCGCAACCCAAATAATTTCATGTTTCTATGGCACTTGTCTTGTTTGAGTCTGCAGCAGAAAACCACACTGGGCGCTGAGATCTCCATTTAATGTCACTGCTGTTTTAAATGGATTTTGGAATTATGATGCACACCACAGAAATGGTTGCTACATATATTTAATGTGCATTATTTATAAAGAGACAATTCCTTAAGGCGATATGGAGGCATACAGGGACATGTATCAATATGTATGGGTTTAACAAAAAAAGAGCTGGAAGGTCTGGACTCAAATAATGCATGCTCCAAAAATGTCTATTTTAAACAATGAAACAACAGTGGCAGCATTTGTCTTTGTTTTAGGATCATGCTGAGTGGCTTAACTGTGCCAGATGGTTTGCTCATGTCTTACAAGTGAAAAGAAATGTCTGTGAGCTCACCCAAACTTGAATTTCCCTCTCTGAGACACTTCTGACACGAAAATAATGAAGATGCTGAGATGAAAGTAACTTATGGGACATTTATTCGATTTCATACTAGATGTACAAAGAACAAACCAGACAGTGTGTCACTGGAGATAGCAGCAAGGAAGAGATGGAAAAGAAGGAATATCTGGAATCTATAAGCTGCTGCAGGAACACACAGGGTGGGAGCAGAGTTATTTACCTCTGCATCGTGTGCCCAGAAAGGAATCACAGTCCCCCAGCATCCCTCTTGCTGCCCTATGCCCAGCTCTGTGCTGCAGGGCTCAGCTCAGTGCCAGTCCTCTGCAGGTATTGGAGAAAGGGAAATTTTTATTTCAGCCTAAGCTTTCTTATGAAGAGCTAAGTGAAACTGAAAAATGTCCCTTCTGGTCTGTGTTTTCCCCCACACTAGGACAAAAGCAATGTGTGGTTTTTATTTTTTACGGAATGGACGAGGGAGCGACAAAGAAATTCAATTTGGAAAGGTCAAACCACAACAGATGTCAAATGCTCTTTTTGACATTTTCAGCTGAAGAGAAATGTTTCGACATGCCTGAAATCAAAACCTTTCCATTTGGGTTGCTGAAAGGTTTTGTTTTGAGTCATGTCAACATCCAACTTTGTTTTCTCACAGCAGCACGTGGTCTTGTGGGAGCTGTAGTTAAAACAGAAACAGTCACATTTCCCCACTCTCCTAGAGCAGGCTTCCTGCTCATAATAATTACATGCTAATTACTAGTTAATGTAATGTCCATGACAAACCACATTGCTTGGCTGGTGGGAAGTCAGCACAGCTCCTTTTGGTGGAAGCACAATCCTCTGAGGAGATTATTTTATTGGTGAAAATAGGGTTAAAACTACCAGCCCCATCAGGAAAATGCAGTTTAATAATTTGCTAAGGTGTTTCCAAAAGAAGCACATTATGAGCAGCCCAAAAAGAAAATACAGTTATTTAACAAAACTCCCAAAATGTTTTCTTAAATATGTATTTATATATAGAAAAGTTTTTAGACTGGAAAAGTCTTGTTCATCTATCATTAAAAATGCTGGAGAGCATCCTGGAGAGCCACAGCCCCCACAACTGAAATGTAGAATAAAGCTCAGTGTCTGCAGGAAAAAGAGTGTTTTAAAATTGACAAAACACAAAAAATAAGAAGAAAAAATATAAAATTTTAACTTTGCCACATAATGGAATATATTATTTAACAGCCCTCCTACACAAAAAAATAATGTTACAAAAAACCCTAAACCATAAAGCACCACAGAGCTGATTTCAGTCTGAATGACCATTACTATGATGTACATTTGTGAGGGGTCAGTCATCCTCAAAAACTCCCAGGTGCTTCCCAAGCCATAAATAAAGAGATCCTTCAGCAGGTATTGGGGTGGGAGGTAACAGCTACTCTGCATCAGCAAAGATGCTCACTGGATGTTTTGGGGATGATTTTATTTACAAGTACAATTCCTACTCCAGCAGCAAGAATACAATTCAGGGATGAAATCCTTTAGTCAGGAATTCTGATCTAGGAATCCTCTAATCTAGGAATTATAACTAGGGCCTAGAGTTAGCCCCATCTTTGACACTGACCTGCTCTGGAAACATTCTCTGAGCTGCAACAGGACCTCAAATCCTTCAAAATCCTGAGACCACTTAGTCCCATAACAGGACTTAGGTGCCCACAAAATGTCCCTTGATTTCCAAACACCACTTGTAGATGGTGGAATGATCCAGAACCCATGTCCCACCTTCTCCTAGGGACATTTGTTCCCTGCTTCAAGGTCTTCTGGATGGATGGATGGATGGATGGATGGATGGATGGATGGATGGATGGATGGATGGATGGATAATAGGAAATAGAATTAGCATCAGAATTTTAGGTCCCAAATTTATAAGCAATGGGAACACCACAGTTCTGGCCCCAGCAATTCCATGAGAGAAATGCTCCTTCCAGGGAATTTCAGGAAGGCAAATGGAAAGCTGGCAGTCAAAAGAGATTATGAAATCTTTCCTTTCCTTTCCTTTCCTTTCCTTTCCTTTCCTTTCCTTTCCTTTCCTTTCCTTTCCTTTCCTTTCCTTTCCTTTCCTTTCCTTTCCTTTCCTTTCCTTTCCTTTCCTTTCCTTTCCTTTCCTTTCCTTTCCTTTCCTTTCCTTTCCTTTCCTTTCCTTTCCTTTCCTTTCCTTTCCTTTCCTTTCCTTTCCTTTCCTTTCCTTTCCTTTCCTTTCCTTTCCTTTCCTTTCCTTTTTTTCACTTGAGGACACTGCATGAGTTATGCGAGACACACATAAATATAAAATAAATAAACAGCAATGTAAAATCACATCCAGAACACAGCTGCTGTTCAAGGAGAAAACAGACATCAGTTTGTTTGTGCTGGTGCTCTCCAAAGGACAGATGAATATTTAGGTGGAGCATAGAAAAAGAAGCAGAAAAGGGAAAGAAATGTGTAAGGCTTGGGGGAAACACAAATCATTGGACACATAAAGAGCTTATTTATGGATTTATTCACAGGATATGTAGAATAAAGGGCTAATGGTAACAACAGAGGACAATTGAGTGAGTGAATGTGATGATGTAAGTACACACATCCTTGAAGGTTCACCTACTAATTCATAGTAAAATCCTTACAATGAGTCATTTTCTGCATTATGATCCTATAAATTACTCTTTTCTTGGAGAGAAAAGCACTGGAGTGAGGCAGACAAGAGAAGAAGCCCGCTGAAAAGATAAATACAAATAAATTCCCTTTTCCAGCAGCTTTTCTTTCACATTGACAAGCAGAGGAATAAGGTGCTGCACAAGTACCTGTAATTACATGACTATTACAGAGCATGTTCTGACTGAGCCATGGAGTCTCACAAGCCCCACTAATGCGCTTGGTTGTCCACATCCTGTCATGGAGAGGAAACTCCTCTTGGATGTCTTGACCCTTGGGTATTAGGGTTTGCTCTTCAAAATATGTTACCAATGATGTAAAATAAGGGAATTTTCACTAAACTACAGTAACTATGGTGATTTGCAGCAAATTTGGGACAGGTTTATCAAAGACATTTTTACTCATCGTGCTGTTTGTGGGCTTGAGCAATTCAGTGGCATATTTTCTTTTTGGGTTTTTATATGAGGTGATTTTAGTGTGGCCTCAAATTCCCATATTCACTCAGCACATTATTATGTTACTAGCATTAACTTTGCTTTCAAATAGAGCAAAGTTAATGCTAGTAACATTATAATAATGTGCTAATGGGCTAATACACAAAATCCCCAGTATTTAATGTAGGCAAACACAACTTTTCCTCCTGTTCTTTCATTCTGTGGAGGTTTTCATGCATTCAAATGCTCTTGGATTTACTTATAAGAATAATATTGCCATTCTAGCAGGAATTACCTGACCGCAATTTGTCAATCAGGTCTTTCCAGGTCAGCAATGATTTTCTAGAATCATAGACTAGTTTGGGTTGGAAGGGACCTTAAAAATCCTCTCATTCCAACCTCCTGTCATGGGCAGGGACATCCTCCATCATCCCAGGGTGCTCCAAGCCCCATCCAACCTGGCCTTGGACACTTCCAGGGGGGCAGCCACAGCTTCTCTGGGCAACCTGTGCCAGGGCCTCAGCACCCTCACAGTCAATAATTTTGAACATCCAATATAAACCTACTCCCATGTCTCCGTTTTGATACTCAGACAACTATTAATTATTGATTTGGGCTGCCTTGTCTTTCAGACAGCTTGAATTGTTCATGTGCACTGAAAAACTGCTTAGAGCATAAGGGGGTTGAAAATCTATAACTGAGAGCTGGAAACACCAAGGCTGGTGTAGGATAGAGGGAAGGAAAGAGAAATGATTTTATGTATCACAGAAGCCTTTTTACTGGCTACATACCTCTAATTTTATAGTAGAGAAAGTCCAGATAAAAACTCATGTGTCCCCAGGCTGTTTTCCCCTCAGGATTTCCAACACTGGTATTTCTTCCCAAACACGGAGATTCATGAAAAAATCATACCAATTTTTGGGAATCAGGTGGCCTTCTTGAATATTGAGCTAAATCAAGGTATTGCTGAAGCCAGGGGAAGATTTTTTTCAAGGAGTTTGACAAAGGCATCTAAATGTGACAAATTTTTCTAAGCAATTTTGTGCAGCAGCTGGAGCTGTCACCTTGTCATGCAGAAGGGTTGCAAGGACAAACCTGTTCAGAACAGCACAAGCATCTGCTGGAATGGTTTATGAGTGCACAGCCTTGAGCAGAGGTGAGGAAAAGTGATTTTATCCTTTCAGAGCTTTGGCTGTAACAATTTCAAGTGGACTGTTGCTTTTCTGAAACAAAAAAAACCCTATTCCTTTCCACTGCTTTTTGAGATGATTTAGTCTTTCTTCATTCTGTTTATTCTTTTAGGTATGAAAAGATGTAAACTTCCAGCTCTTGTGCTCAGAGTTTTGTTATGTTTTCTTGTTATACAGAAATTAATCTCCCCTTGATGTTTTTGCTTGCTTTCAAAAGCTTGTTAAAAATAACAAGGAACAAATTGGGTGGAAAAATGAAAAGCTGATGAATCATCCTTTTCTTTGTCAATCTGAGAAGGCTGAACCAAAGTAACCTTTTTAATTAAACTCATTCAGGCTTTTGGACTGGATGGACAGAGAACTTTGTCTTGACTGCAGCTTGAAGGCATCTCCTTGCAAGGTATGCAGTTTAAACATCTTGAAGTCTGGTCCTTTGGAAGGAAAGTATAATGAGTGTTTGGAAAGTTTTTGTACCTCCTAAAGAGAATGGAACTGCAGCTAAATGCAGCTTTACTGAAACCAGAGACACAACCTCAAGTGGAAAATAACTCTACTGTTTTGCACACATGGAGATAACGCCTTGAGCTAAATATGATATCAATGGGGTTCATCAAACCCTAGGCAAGATTATGTAGCCAAGTTATCACCATGACAGAGCAAAACAGATCTCCAAAGACATAATTAGACTGCTTGCAGATTTGGCCAACAAATGATAAAAAGTGGAGTCAGTAAAAATTCTTAGAAGGGACTACATCTTGAAGGAGATAATATGCCAGGGAGAACAGTCTCCTTTGCCTCCAGGAAGTCCTTTCTCCTTTCTAGAAAATTCTACAGTAGATTTCCAACATGGAGTATTTTTCCTGGATATTTTAAGCACTGAAGCAGTTCCTATCAGATTTTTCTTTCATGTTTTTGTGAATACTCCTCAGGATGATTTCCCAGACTCTCTGCATCCTTGTGCAGCTGAGGCCCAGCATTTTCCAAGAGGATCAGGTTATGTGGCCACTATCAGAGCAATGGAATGGGCTGAACAGTTTCAAAACTGTGAAAAGAAAACTCTACACATATTCAGTAACTTCTTAAAGTTAAATAGTAATTAAATAATTTAAAATAATAATTAACTAATTAAGCTCCAAAGCTGTGAGGAGTGCTTGACTTGGATTGCAGGGAAAGGCATAATTTGCCCAACAGTCAATTGGCTGTTCCATTATGTTCCTAATTTCAGCTGTTTCCTTTACACAATTTTCTTTACATAACTTGCCTTTGTGATTATAGATTAAAATTTTGAGATGTTTGTGTAACTTAGAACTTCCCTCAAAATTTAATGTATGTAAATAAAATAACTGAAAAATAAACCCATCAGTCACACCATCATAGGCTGCAATACCTCTTCTTGCAGAGCCCATTTCTACTAAATAGGTAAAATCATGTAACAAAAACATGAAAATCCTAATCCAAAGTCCTTGTAATGGACTTCAAATGACATTCAAAGGCTTTTTGTGGGACTTAATTCTCACATTCCTAGGAAAAGTTCAAGCCTGAAGTAATGCAAAACTCCAAAGAAAATAAATAGAATTTTTTTGTTTTGCAATTGGTTTTTAATTTATACCCCTACCTGACACTCTAGCCACCAGCTTCACCCAGCCCCCACATCAATGAATAATTTCTTCCTAATATCTTCTCTAAGTCTACCTTCCTTCACCTAAAAGCCATTAATTAATGGTCTCAGGCTCTCCCTATTAAAGTCATCAGCCATATTTGGGTCCTGTTCCCCCCCAGCACCTGCCTGGGTAGGAGTTAGCTGGAGTTAACCCTTGGTTCACTAAGAACCAAGCCAGACTCACCAGTGAAAGATCCATCTCAGAAAAGAGGCGGCACATCCCCAGCCACTCTGAGTTGTCCACATCATATCAAAATCTCGGCAACAGCACTGCTCATCATGGATCCTGTGGCTTTTTCTCTTCTTCTTTTCCTCAGAATAAGGCAAGTGCCATGATATGAAAGTACACAAGGAGAACAGAGTAATTTGGGAACAGAGTAATTTGGGGCTTTACGCGATGTTCGCAAAACTGCTTCCGACGAGCTCCTGCTCTGCACGCCTTGCACCCTGCTCCATGAGCTGGCAGTGTGATGGAGAGCTCCCATTACCAGGTCCAGCATGGGGAGGGGATTGCTTTTGTCCATCCAGGCCCAGGAGCAGCTATTCCTCGTGAAATATTGGTGGGAATGCCAACAAATGTAACACAGCCATCCTCCAATGGGGAGGAACGCCGCGTGCGCTGGGGCAAACGAGGATGGATGGGGCGAGTGTGAGTATTCAAACAATAAAATCTGTGTGAGTAAATCATCTCTTATTGCTCCATACATCTTCTCCAGGGCTGCTGCTTCCTATTTCTTAACCAGCAAAGCCTCCCTGGTAATGCTGATTTTCTCTCTTTCCTGTTCCAGATGTGTTGATGTCATTTTATGCAGTTGGGGCTGAGATAAAAAAATGCTGAATGTTCCTCCCTCCCCATGACACACCTCCATCTCCTCCTCATGTTTATTTCTTGAGATACTTTCTCAAACTAAGAATAGGACTATGGGAAGGAGTGAAGGAGAGAAATATCCATGAAATGGGAACTGGACAAAACAACACCTCAGCTGTTCTCAGCCAAAGGAATTTTTCAGCAGTTGTCATTATTTTTGTTCTGGCATGATGCTTCACGGAATAGAAGCTGTTTCTCCTCATCCATTTGATCCATGTTCTCTTCCACCATGGAGGCGGTTGCTAGGTTTGGTGTCACATTTTGTGTTTAATAGGGCCAGGAACACCAGGAAAATATTCTGCTCCCACCATCCACAGCCTGTGGTTTAATGCGCTGCATGGTTACTGCATTATTCATAACAATGATAATAACAGTAATATTAGTAATAATAATAATAACTATACCTTCTGTAGTTCTCCTAGCACCATTCCAAGAGGTTTTGTGATCCTAATTTAATATATGAAAAACATAATTTAATATATGATCTCTAATTTAATATACGATATTATAAACCACAATTTCTTGGTTGTACCATGGAAATGATAAATTCCAGACCTTAGCAGACTGGTCCAGTTTATAATCCACCAACTCCTATTGTGTCTTCTGGGGAAACAGCCATGACTTGGTGGTTTTGGTAGTGCCTTTCTGATATAAACATCCATTCTCTAGGAAAGCAGGTAAAGTTTAGGCCAAAGTGTTGATCTATACTGGCTTAGGATATAAAGGACAAGTAAAAAGGACCAAAAGTGTGAATTTTCCTCTCCCTGGGACATAGTGTCCCATACATACAGGACAGTATATTGTGGTAAGGCATGTGCACAACCTGCTTTGGAGAGCATGAATGCACTGCTCTTTGTATTGGCTGATCCTGTTCTAATCCATTAATTTCATCATTGCCCTCATTAAACTGGCAAAGAGGGTTGTTTGGAAAATTTCCCATTTAAAATTGTCTCCTTTCAGCTTTTCCAGATTGATTAAGTCTTGCTTGTTGTCAGTTACTCCATCTCACACTCCCCTGACAGCGTGAAACAGGATATTCATGTCCTGACATGCCTTACAGCCATAATAACTCTTTCTCTACTTCCAATTTTTTTCATATTATTTACCTGAATATTAAGGATCTTTGCCTGGGAGCTGACAGATGAAGAGCCTTATCTGTGTCCCATTTTACTAAGGTGCTTACATTTGCTGCTTCAAGTATTTAAAGCTGCTTTAATAAATTCACCACAGTTTGTGATGAATGCAATGTAGTCAGCAGGAGTTAATAGGAAACTTGAATTTAGTGTCCCCATTTGTCCAGGTAGCAGGGAATGGACTGGATGGTCCCCAGAACCTCCTTTGCTTGGAGTGCAGGGTGTAGTCAGAGGTTGCTTCAGGCTTCACTAAGATTTGGACATGTAAAGCCGTAGTATCTCAGACTGAAGCAGCTGTGCTTTGGGGAACCTTGCAGCTTAAAACTCAGCCACAGACTCTGAATGTGCCTTTATTAAACTGAAAAGGTGTTCTTGTAGCTTTGGCCATCCTCTGTGTTTGCACACTGGGAGGGCAGGCAAGAGGGGCTGTGGGCTCCAGGGCTTCTCAGGAAACAGCTCCCTATGGCTTTGTTCCCACCCCAACACAGATCCCACTTTGCCTCCCCAGCTGGAGAACTATCTTCTTGGAAGTTCAGCCATGCCAAAGTGAGATATTGGTGGGGACAAATGGACATCTTTTATTGGGGAGCACTGGGGAATGGATTGGGAGGTGGATACTGAGGCAGGTGGGGATGAAGAATCAAGGAGCAGCCAAGGCTGGAGCCCACAGCTGTAATGATCAACAAAGAATTTAGAACATAAATTGATTGCAGTGGTAGGAAATAAATTCTTATTTCTCAGACTCATACAGGAAGGAGCAAAGTGTAAAAATGTTCATTTAGATCTTGCCTGCCAAGACCTTTCAACAAGTAATCCAGAGCTGTCCCTTCTCCAGTTCCCCATTGGCTTTCTTCTCTTTAGACTGATGACCTTTGTTTCCAGCCCTGTAAAAGCCACCAGTGCCTAAATTTCTTGCCTTTGGGCAACAAACACCCAAGTGTGGCCTCACAACTGCTGTGGCATCTCACTGCAAAGCTGGAATGGGCTCCTGAGGTTGTTCCTCCAGGTGTCTGACAGAGCTGAGGCCCCTGGGGAGGAAGACAGAGACAAAACTTCAGAGTTTGTTGCGTACGTACTGCTGGTAGAATGGACACAGCCCAGTAGATTTCAGAGAATTCAGGAATTGCAGCAACACTGAATGCAGGGCCAGAGAGATCTCTCTGGAATTCCTCTGAAAGTTCACTTGCCTGAAGACAAATTCTTTTTACTTTTTCACCCGCTGAGATCAGACAGGTACTTCTCAGCCCCTTTATCATCCCAGCCTGGCTTTACACCCTTCTATCTTCTTGACTAAATATGGTCCTGTCCCTGTTAAGAGCCTTGCAGACTCTGAATTTATTGTATTACGATGATCAACAATAGCAACCAGGTTTGAAAAAAAAAATTAAAAAGGATATTTAGTGAGTTTGTTGAGATCTATTCTATCATCCAGGACCAGCAACATAGCTGGACGTTGCATCAAAAATGAAAAAGCTGCAAAATATTTTCTTTTCAACAATCTGCACATCATCTCAGCAGTATTGCAGCATGCAAGAATCATGGGGAAGAAAAAACCCCATGCATGGCACAGACAATTTACAGGGTACAGAAGGAAGCACAAGGAAAGGAGAAAAGGAATAAGGGGAAAGAAGGAATAGTGGGGGGAAATAATGCCTTGGGATTTAGTTTTTATATTTTTCACATTCTGTGCTGCCTTAGTGTGTGGGTCTGGGCTTCATACTATGGGATGGTGAGTTCTGTGCACAGAGCAGGGAGACAAAACATTCCTGCTCCAGCTGGGCACCAAGGACACCTGGCACCTGTGCTGGGAAGGAGACAGCAAACACCTGAGAGGAGCTGGTGGTAGAGATATGAGTAGTTGTTAGTTGTCAAAAAGTTGTCTACTATATGAATATATTAGTTGAATATAGTAGTTAGGTCCATCATATTGTATGTTGTTTATTGTATGAATATATTAGTTTTGAAGGTAAAGAGTTTAAGGTATTAAAGTTTCTGTTAAGGTATTAAAGTTTGTGTTAAAGTATTAAAGTCTGCATTAAAAGTTTTTTAGTATAGAGTCTTAAGGTTTTGTATAAGAACAGTAGTGGCAGTAGTAGCAATAGTTGTTTTTTGGCATAGAGTTTGATGTTTTGAATAGTAGTAGGAGCTACAGGATTTTTTTCTTTTGTTTTTCTTTTTTTATTCTCTTTTCTTTTTATTTCTGTTATTATAGCTGTTGTTTCTTATACTTCATTATAAAGTGTTTTATTTATAAAACATTTAATTAGTTAAGAACATAATTTTAAAACATTTTAAACTAATTTGAAATTATTTTAATATATAAAGATAGCTCTACTTTCAACTTTAAAAACGATGTATATAATATTATTTATGCACAGAAATATATTATCTGTTTCTTTATTTGTTTATTTATTTATTTGTTTGTTTGCTTGTTTATTATCTGGCTCTTTGCTCAGCAAATGCCAGTCAAATATCCAAGGTAATCAATGGTGATAAATGATTATGCCCCAGTGATACCCATTTGTCTGGACTTGCATTTGTATCTCCCCACAACAGGTCTGTGTTTTGTCCTTCCCTTGGCAAGCCAGCACTGGCTCTGCTCTCACAGAGTATTTCTAGGCAGAGACTCACCTGAAAGTCATGGAGATCACAGATCCCCAAGGCTCCTGGGGCTGGTTTCCACACTAAAGGTATTGTCATTGCTTAAATGTGTTTGTTACTGCTCTTATTCACAACTTCTTTATAATTTTTAATACCTATATTGTCATTTTTGCTGCTTCACTGGGATTTTCCAGCTCTCTGGAGACAGACCTTGGTTAAACAGCTCAGAAAGCCTCAGTAGCACCAATTGCTCCATCAGGCTGCAAACATTAATTGTTTCAGTTCTTTACCTCTTTCAGACCACATGGGCCACACCTGTCAGGAGCCTCATCTGCCCAAGTGATTCTGTACAGAGAGATATTTGATAGGCAATAATTTCACAGTTACTCAGAACTCATACAGTCACTGTCCAAAGACAAATTTCTCCCATCTCATCGTAAAAACAATTCAGTTTAAATCTGACTGGATGGGTTCAGAGTAGATGAATTAGGTCCTGCAGTGAAACTGGACAGGAAGACAACCCAGTTACCAGATTAACAGCCTTTTTCCTCTAAATAGAACAAAATACACCCATACAAAGCAGGAGAGGCATTGTTAGAAATCTTCTATTTTTATGGATAGGAATGAATTTTTATGGAGCTGATAATGCAGATGGAACACACAATTGGCCTAGTCAAAATGAAAGATGAATACAAATTGCAAATCAGCTCCTGAGCTATAAAAATTGGTGTAACCTTCCCAGCAATAACTGATTGTTTAGGAGGCTCAAATAGAGTCACAGTGATGTTTCTTCCAGCCTTATTAGGCATCACAGTTGTCATATTAAACCAATGATGTATGAGTATTTGCTTATTGTAATGAGTTCTGGAGACAGTAGCTGGAGCAGTGATACAAAAAACCTCAGGCTGAAGATTTTGGATATTTTTTTCTCACTCCCTGAGGGAAATATTTCTCTCTTTTATTTCACCAACATCAAAGACTGCCTCAAACCCTGATACAGGCAGAACTCCTCCCAAAGCTAAATCTCTGGGATCTAATGCCCCTTCTCCCTCAATGGACTGTAAATATAACTCCAGATGCATCTGATGTTCTTCTGTATTTTCACTTCCCTGGGAGGAATGGGAAATTAATATTCCTTTGTATATGGTAGGCTAGAGGATCCCAGATTGCTATCCAAGCTTTAGCAAAACTCTCCTGGGAAATAAATTTGGAGGTGTTAGCAGCCATGCTGTTTGGAGGTCAGATCCTTTCAGCAGGGTGAGCTTTGGAGGAATTTAGAGCAGAGTGAAATGGGGCACTCCAGGCTCACCTAAGGGATGTTCAGAGGGAGGAAAAGAAGACATGTGGAGTGGAGGAGCCATCAGTGAGGGGAAGCAGCCAGGTGATGTGTGATTATCTGATATTCATGTGTTTTGTCAGCTCTGGAGCAATTCCACTGGCAGGGTAGCAGCACACTGAGGAGATCCTTGATGTCCTCATGGTCAGATTCGTGGCTGTGGCAGGAGCCATCAATTTCTGTATTCCAGCAGCTCAGTTAAAAGGAATCAGGATGGGAGGCACACTGAGGATCCCCCTGCCCGGTGCCACAACTAATGGTGGGAGAATCAAAAAGCCAGTTAATTTCTTGATGAAATTTAGGTCCATCATTTCTTGTTCTGCCACTCACAGGCACATGTAAAACTTTATTTTCTCCTTCTTAAGAGCCTTGCTAAAGCTTCCCCTTAGGTCTTTCTCCTCTAGCTAAACAACTCCAGCTCTTTCTCTTGCAGACCATGCACGTCACACTGATGATCTCTGCTGCCCCTGGGAATATTCCCATTGGCTCAACTATTTTCCTTGAAGGCTGATATCAAAACCAGACCTGGGATGCCACTGGGGACAGAGAGGAGAATGACTTCCATTGTCTTGCAGGCTATTGCCCAGCTGATAGAGCCAAGCTGTTGGAAAGAGCATGAGCACATATATTTTATTGTTCAACCTATATTGTGTAAATTTTGGCTTGCTCTGCTCTGGAAAGGAAGTTGAAGTCAAACTGAATTATCAGCATTTTCTTGTTTCTCCTTTTTTTTTTTTTTTTTAGCAGCCAGGCACTTTTTGTTCTTCCCTAATCTTCTGTACTCACATCATTACAGGAATTATTTAAGTCCTATCTTGTGCTCCAGATAAATCCCCTTTGCCTCAAAATGCATTCCACCTGCACAGGGGAAGACAAGGGAAGCTAATTCAAGTTGTAGACTCAAACATAATCTGGCCCTCCTTTTCCACTGCTTGTCTTGGCAACTAAAACCACTTTTACAGAGCTGTCATATGTCATTATTAGAAGAGTTGCAGCCATGAGCTGAATTAAAGTTTTGCAAAGCTGGTACATTTATTCCATATATTTTGCAGATGGGGTCTTTGTCCTCAGGGAGATAAGTGATTGCCAGGATTATATAGGCTTCATCCATACAGTGCTTGGGATTTGTCCAAGGAACAGGCCATGGTCCCCAGGCCATGTGGTGGAAGCTGCTTTATGTCTGCACTGTTCAAGTATCAGCAGTGCTTGGAGCTCAAGGTGTGTCATTGCAGGAGAGTTTCAGAGCTCTCCCTGCTGTTTTTCATGCCTAGAGAACATGCAGCTGCTCCTAGCCCACTGGGGGGAACTTGAGCATTGCTGGAACAGTCTCAGAAGACAAAAATGGCCCGAGGAAGCAACATCTTGTGCAACTTGAGTGCACGCTGTATGTAAAATATGGATTTCAGCATGAGATATTTTCTAGTCTGTGTCACTCATTTTCCAACCAGGAAAGGAATAATTTTACACTGGAGTCAAAATTGGGTTGAGCTAACATACACACACTTATAGTTGTCATGCTAAACAAGGCAGTGTTCATGCTGCATTAAATAGGATAACAAACTTCCTTTGAGTGGAGAAGGGAGAGTGGGACGCTCTTCCCTTCTCAAATCCAGATCCAGCAGGCATTTCAGAGATATCTGGAGTAGTTAAACTTGTCGTGGTGTAAATGTCCTGCTGTCATAAACACCAACCCAGGCACTGCCAGGATGTCAGGGGGCTGTTAATGGACATCAGGAGCTGCTCCCTGAAGTCACTCCCAGTGTCCAGGTTTAGAGAAAATTTGGGGAAGAATCCCCCGAAGGAGCTCCGGTGGGAAAAGCAGATCCAATCGGCCCCTCCCCCCAACTGGTCCGGGAGGGAAAAAATACCTCCCTGGAGAAAGGTGGAAAAAAACCTGTTTATTAAACAATAAAACCAAAACAATATCAAACAATGAGACCCCTTGCCACTCTAAAAGAGATGACAAACTGAGAAAACCCCGTGTTGAAGCTCAGCTCACTCAGTCTCTGGTGCTGGAATTGTCGCAGGCCAGGCCCGGCCCGGTGGGCCTCAGGTGCAGCTGCCGGTGCTCTCCTGGGTGTTCGGTCCAGAGCAGTTTCAAGAGGTCCAAAGAAAAAGGGGAAAAAAAAAAAAGTCCAGGGAACTTCTTTGCCTCAGCTAGCTAAATCTAACTAAAAAGAAAAAGAAGAGCTGTGTCCCACTGTCTGTTCATCCATAGACAACACAGGCCAGGAGAAGGAATGTGGAGGAGGAGTGCAGTGTCTGAAAACAAACTGCTGCTTCTTCTCTCCCCCCCTTCACTCTCTGGGACACTCTTAAAGGTACAAAACTTATTATTCAACATAAACAGAATGAGACGATTGGGGATGAAAGCATCATATAGTCAACCCAGGACACCCAGTTAAGTACTGGGAGTGTCTTAATTAGTACTAATGAGGGTGGTCCTGAGCAAGGCCAGGAGTTGGACTCCATGATCCTTGTGGGTCTCTTCCAGCTCAGGATATTCTGTGACCTCTGATAACCTGTGATATATCAGGTTGAGGGAGGGGATTCTGCCCCACTGCCCCACTCAGGTGAGACCTCACCTGCAGAGCTGCCTCCAGCCCTGGGGCCCAGCAGCAGAAGGATGTGGAGCTGATGGAGCAGATCCAGAGGAGTCCATGGATATGCTCCAAAGGCTGGAGCCAGGCTGGGAGAGCCAGGGTTGTCCAGCCTGGAGAAGAGAAGGCTCCAGGGAGAACTTTGAGCAGTTTCCAGTACCTAAAGGGGCTCCAGGAGAGCTGGAGAAGGACTTGGGACAAAGCAATGTAATTATGGAATGAGGGGGAATGGCTTTAAGCTGGCAGAAGGCAGGGTTAGATAAGATATTGGGAAGAAATCATTCCCTGTGGGTGCCCAGAGAATCTGTGGCTGCCCCTGGATCCCTGGAAGTGTCCAAGGCCAGGCTGGATGGGGCTTGGAGCAGCCTGGGACAGTGGAAATTGTTCATGTCAGGGGGTTGGAATGAGATGATTTTTAAGATCCCTTCCAACCCGAACCACTCTGGATTCTGCAATTCTGTGAATGTACACCTTGCCCTTATAGCTGCCATACACTTAAACAGACCTGGAGAAAAATGGGATTTGTTTTGTTTATGATCCATTTCAGCTTTGCTCAGTGAAGGCTTTTGAGGTGTCGTAACAGAGTTCATGAGCAGTCAGTGTGCATTCCTGGGTGAAAATGGGCAGCACATGGCAGAGCTCTTCATCATGTGTTTTACAAAGCTGTGTTTGCAGTATTTTACTGCTGCAGTGATTGTTCACAGAGTGAGAAAGATATGATCCTATTTGCCTACTTCTTGACCACCTAAGAATGCAGTATATTTTACATGCAACAGGCCATAAACCAGGTTAAAAATAACATGAGCTTGCATTTCAGTTCCAGACCCCTTTCAGACTATCTGAGAGGGAATTTCCATGACTCATAGCACCAAAAAGACTCAGACCATAAAAACCTCAGGCAGCTTCCTGAAATAAAATTTGGGCTTAAGAAATGATATGATTTAAAAACAACGAAGCACGAGGTTTTATCTCTGTATATTTGCAGCCAGGTGCTCTAAGCACTTTTCAGCTTTTTCCTGTAATGAGAAGGAACACAAGGAAGATGGGAAGAAGCAACTCTCTTGTCATTTTAATACTCAGAGATTTACAAAAAATAGCCCTCACCAAATTCTGTGGTGCTGCAATATACCCCAGGGAATTGCCAAAATCATGTCAGACAGGCAGAGCAGAAAGATTTTGCTGTCTGCTTTCACCTTCCCTGGCAAATATTGATTTTAAAAGTGAGCTGAACCTTTGTGAGGGCCCACATACATGCAAGTTGGATTGTTTGGACAATTAACAGAGTTGCTACATTAAAACTGAGTCACCACCTGCTCTCCTGGAGTCACCAGAGGATAGGGGACCCTCTGAAGAGCACAGTGTAATTCCTGAAATCCAAATCCAGCCCGAGGGGATGTGTTTGGTGATTTCACAGTAGGGGTTTGAGGGCTTTCTTCAAGTGCCAGACGCTGTAGATATTTTACACTGGAGACCCTGAGGAGCAAATTCCCATCTGTTGACTGCAGGCTGGCTTTTCTTAATGATCTTTTTGGGTTTCCTGGGATGGATTAGAGATGGCCATCTCCTCCCTGCCAGGGTGCCCAGGATAATTGGCTGTGCCTCTGTTCATTGTGCAGGGTTATGTGGGATCAATATATTGAGCTGATTGCTCCCAAAAGGATGATCGCTCTGGCAACCTCCCAGGGAGGCCTTATATGGGAAAATTTACACATTTTTGGATGCTCTTCAGTGACAATGCTTCTTTCCAGACTCTACAGAGCCAAAGAGCCTGGAGCCAAGGAGATGTTTCTAGGCTGGATTGTGAATGTTTAAGATGATTTTAACTTTGACTGAGAGGTGTGGATGAGTTATGACAAAGGGATGTATCAGGGGTGAGAGGAGAGGTCCATCAGCTGTGGCTGTCTTGGAAGTCCTCTAGGAGACAAAGTGAGGGGGCATAAGGGCAAAAGACTTTCCTTGGTTGGGGTGAAATAGGCCAGATTGTAGCTAAAATTGGGAAAATCACTTTTTTACTTGATGTGTCTGGAGGAAATAAACCAGCAGGAGAGAAGGGAAGGGAAGGGAAGGGAAGGGAAGGGAAGGGAAGGGAAGGGAAGGGAAGGGAAGGGAAGGGAAGGGAAGGGAAGGGAAGGGAAGGGAAGGGAAGGGAAGGGAAGGGAAGGGAAGGGAAGGGAAGGGAAGGGAAGGGAAGGGAAGGGAAGGGAAGGGAAGGGAAGGGAAGGGAAGGGAAGGGAAGGGAAGGGAAGGGAAGGGAAGGGAAGGGAAGGGAAGGGAAGGGAAGGGAAGGGAAGGGAGAAGAGAAGAGAAGAGAAGAGAAGAGAAGAGAAGAGAAGAGAAGAGAAGAGAAGAGAAGAGAAGAGAAGAGAAGAGAAGAGAAGAGAAGAGAAGAGAAGAGAAGAGAAGAGAAGAGAAGAAGAGAAGAGAAGAGTTCTATTGATAAACATGGTAAAAATCTTGATATCTTTGACCCCTAAGAGTCTGGCCTAGAAAGAGATGGAATTTCTTCAGTGTTGGTGAAATGTTTCCCTGTGCAATGATGCCTGGGGATTGTCAGTGGACAATTCCTGCAACAATGGACTGGAGGCTGGGGACAGCATTTCCACCCTCAAAGCTTGCAGAGTTTATCTCCTCTAAATACAGCAGGTTCCTGGAGGGGAAAAAGGTCAGGATTTCAGTCATGTGCTTTTTTCTATAAGTCAAGGCTAAAAAGATAGTAGGACCTGGTAAGAAAAGAAGTTGTGAGACCTGCAGTTTAATTCTTGCCATAGCTAGAACCCAGCAAAATTTTTAAAACCCTCTGCTTTTGTTATTAAATTCAAATTTTTCATAGGCAATCAGTATAAATATGCTTACAGAGGCTAACAGGCCTTACTCTTGTTTTACTACCTCAGCAAAAAGGTGGAAGAGCTCTCCAAAGTTCACTGAAATTACTGAAAATCTTACTTTTTCACTCAAAATGTCACAACCTTTCAGTTCATCTTGAAGAGGGTCTGACCTGCCTGAAATAAAAGCACAGGGATCATGAAACTTTACCTAAGAAATGCTGTTAGCTCCTCTCTGACCTGCCAATAATCCCATTCTGAAGGATTAAAAAAAAAAAAAAAATCAAAGGAGTAAAAAAGCCATAAGGCAATACAGAGAGTAATTTGAGTTTGTTTTTCAGGTTGTATCTGCAAACCTTTTGTTGTTGTACAAACCTTTGGGTAAGAGTCAGATTTCTCTATTGACTTTGATACTGGCTATTGGGTTGATATTTATATATTGGCTTGGGTGTGTGAGAACAAGTTTATCTTCAACAGTGCCATTTGTTTTGGTTTTTTAGTGGAAGATGCTCTTTGTCAAGATGAAAAAAAATCAGTGAGGTGGACACGAGAAATTTTCAAGACTGGAAAAGTAAATATTTTGACATGCACTTACACTTTGAGAAATGCACATCTGTAGCTGGAGCAGCTGTGGCAGCCTCTTTGGATGGCACCACCCCCCAGTTTTCATTCTGTTCAATTACTCTCAGATTTTAGAGTGTAGAGATTAAATCAGGAGTTTGGGAGAAATGGCTCTGTAAAGTAAAACTACTGCAAACATCCCCATTGCTCCTCCTCTGGGGCACACAGGGGATGGAAAGCAGAGAAAAGCCAACTGAGTCTGCAGCCCTGGCAAGGAGGAATTAAACTGTTTGACTTTTAGACAGCCAAAATATTCATTTTTTCCCCCATCTATTTCCCAGAAGCACAAAGCATGGTAAATGAGAGAAAAGCACTTTTCTATCTAGCTTAATCCAAGCATGACACCTGGAAACTTCTCTGAACAGCTCATATTACACCACAATTCCTACTGAAGGTGGATTCTGAAATCCTTTGCTTTCCATTTTTGTGTCCCATCAACAACAGCACAATTTGCTTTTTTATCACCTCAAAGGCTCTGCAGTGTGAGGGTGCATTCATCCACGAGATCAGCACAGTCCAGCAGGATTATAAAGTCTGCCCAAACTCTTTTGCAGCCACTTGCATTTGAGGAGAGGCAGGTGGAGGTTGTGTTTTGATTTGCAAACTCTTGGATGCAGCAATTGATTTAATAGTTTAATAATTAATCAGGGAGGGAAGACTGAAGGCATTTGTAAAGGGCTGAAGGGAAATCAATGGCAAGGAGAGCACGTTGCTGCTCAGAAATCAGGAGTGCATCAGACTGGGCTGGGAAAAATAATCCAGTGAATATTTAAAGAGACTGGAACTATTCAGCTTCACTTAGATTAGGGCTTTGGATTTTTATCTTTTCAAGCAGAATTGGCTGAAAATAGTTCTGGCTTTGTGAGGTGAAAAGAGGAGGACATTTGGCTCCCCAGTGCCTTGCTGCTGGTGATGGAGGGGAGCATGGCAAGGCTGATCCTCTCCCATGATTTTCTCTCCCTCTTTTCTGTGCTTGGTACCCTGAGACTGCTTCTTCCCAGGGATCCCATTGAGCAGGTTTCATTAGAAAAGAAGACATTCTGTAACTTCAGGAAAAGGACTTTGCACTGCCTTTTTGGGTAGAACTCACAACCAAATATCTCTGAGCTAAACTTCTCCTGCCTAACCAGTTGTGATTGGGGGAAGAGATTATCAATGAATTTAATTTTAAAAAAGCCCAACGCCAAATAAGAAACACAAAGGAAATTGTTTTATAATGTGCTCTGATTTTTCCTCCACCCAGAGAAAATGTGTTTATCTGACTCATATGAGCAACTTCACCCACCCCTTGGCAACTGGACTTGACTACAGTTAAATAATTTTATTTCTTTATTTTGCAGGTTTGCTTCCAGTTGCACTTTTTGGGGTTAAACACCAGCCAATGAATAGAACATGAGAAGGAGTTCCCTGGATTCATTGTCATTTGAATAAGACACCCAGCAGTCCTTACACTAAAAAAAAAATGCACCAAACTGTTAATTGATTTTTAAAGGAGAATTATGGTGCTTTTAACAAGCCACTTATCTTGCTAAGCATTGCTGGGGTAGTGTATCTTCCCCCGAAATGGCTGTTCCACAATGTGAGTCCCTAATTGCTTATAAAGCACACTGTTTATTGAGTATTAGCTCTGGCATGGTTGTTTATTACAGGAGTGCATTGCTTCATGCTTGTAAAAAGCCATCCAACTTAAATATGCCCTGCCTTGTCTCCTACCCTCTGATGAACACACACTCTCCATCCCTGAATTTGCAGTGGGACGGTGTTGGGTTTGTTGTTGCTGGAATGGCTCCCAAGGTATTAAAAAGTCTCTTTTTTTCTCAGCCCTGTGATTGAAGAAGAAGTTGGGATTTCTCAGCTCTGCTTTTCAAGGTTGTTTATTTTCTCTTATCCATGACATTCTTTTTTGGACCTGTGGAGATCTGTCCAGCAGGTTGGGTTGTGGCACAGTCCCTGCCCTTGGGGTGGTGTTGGCTTTTTTTACTAAGAACTGCATGTACTTTATTTACAATAATTTTCCAATACCTATCACCTGTGTTAGATAGTCTGTCTCTACTCTAAGCCAATCCAGAAGTGTCACCATCACCCAAAAGATGGAGTGTTGGAATTCAGGACATCCCTCTGGCTGCCCTGGATGGCTCCAGCCCCTGCCAGGGGGCTCAGAGACCTTGGCACAGAGCCCAAGACAGCTGTGACTGATTTTGACTCATGGAGCAAATTACCACCTTTATATGAAGAATTTCAAGTCAAGACAGTTAAAGTAGAATAATAGTTAGTTTGTCACGGGGTGAAAAATAGATTTTTGGGGTTTTTAGAATGGGGGTTCAGGACACAAGATGGAAGAATCTGGGCCTGTCCAGTCTTTCTCCTTCTTCTTGGCCTCCATCTT
This sequence comes from Ammospiza caudacuta, assembly GCF_027887145.1. Lineage (NCBI taxonomy): Eukaryota > Metazoa > Chordata > Aves > Passeriformes > Passerellidae > Ammospiza > Ammospiza caudacuta. The sequence goes on along the minus strand of NC_080597.1, from coordinate 74,198,873 downwards.
CTGGGTGATGTTGGCACTTTAGGATTGGTTTAAGGTAGAAGCTCACTGTCTAACATGGGTGATAGGTATTGGGAAGTTGTGGTAAATAATGTACACATAGTTTTTAGTATAAAAAGATAACACCAGTGTGCCTCAACCCGACCTGCCAGACAGACCTCAGTGGGTCAGAGAAAGAATTTTATGGATAAGAAACAATAAACAACCTTGAGAATGAGAACAGAAGAATCCTGACTCCTTCTTTGACTGCTGGGCTGGGAAAAAGAGGCTTGTACCTATCTCAGAGTCACTGTGACCAGCAGAGATTCTGAGAGTGGAGGACAAGAAGGAGAAGAATAAGGACAGATATGCCCAGATTCCTCTATCTTGCTTCTTGAACCCCCAGTCTAAAAACCCCAAAATTTCACTTTTTCATCCTGTGACATATTAACTATAATTCTACTCAAACTCTTGTGGCTTGTAACTCCTCACACAAAGTTGGGAATTGTTTCCATGGGCTAGAATCAAAGGCACAGGTGTTTGTGACTCCGTGCCAAGGTCTCTGAGCCCCTGGCAGGGTCTGGAATCACCCAGGGCAGTCAGAGGAATGTCCTGGGTTCCAACATGAAGAGTATCAGCAGAGCTGTGGAGAGCTGGAGGAGGTTGCCTGGTAACTGTGGGGAAAGGATCTGACTCGGGAGCATATCCACTATTTATTATCTGCCTGCAATTAACAGGTCAGTGACCCAGGGAAACATTTCAGATGAAGTCAAACCATCAGCTGGACAAATGTGCCTCGAGTCCTTCTGTGTGCTGGACCCATGCAGGAGGGATGAAGCAGTGAAACACTGGTCCTGCAGCCTCCAGCTCCTGTGCCACGTGCTGTGTTATCATTGTGAGAATGAAACCTTCAGCTTGTGTGATTTGCAGGCAGCAGGGACGCATTTGCCTTCCTATTCCGTGGGGATTTGTCACTCCTTTTCCTGGGATGGGTGTTGTTTTCAGCTGCAGGGAGGAAAATGCCAGCAGAGAGAGAGAACACAAGGACATAGATATACTGGCATCATTTAGTTATAGCTCGTTTTTCAGACCTGGAATTATTTCTGCGATTTGCTGCTACTGCAAGGAGTGAGGAGGTGGATTTATCATCCCCTGGTCTCCCCTGTAAAACTGAAGCTGGCAGGTAGGAGGATGGCCGAGTTTGACACTCAGCCTCTGATTTCTTCTTCCCCATAAAGCTAGAAAACCTCTTTTCCTGTCAACAGAACTGCCTGGGCTGTAGGAGTAGCTGAAGAAGTGTTTTCTGTGTTTGACTGAGATTGCTGAGCAGTGGGGTGGGATTTGCTGAGTGAAGAACTCTAGTAATCATGTTTTATTGCCCTCTTCAGTTGCTTTTCCTGATCTCAGGATTCAGCTTGCACTGGTTTTGTGGTGTTTTTATCAGTGGCCATGTCCCAAGACTCTTCACAAAGGAATGCAACAAGATGGGTTTGGCCTCTTCTCACTTCTCTCAGCTAGACACAGAACAAGGGGAAATGGCTTCAAGTTGTGCCAGCGGAGGTTAAATTTGGATATTAGACAAAATTTCTTCACTGGAAGAATGGTTAAGCATTGGGACAGGCTCCACAGGGAAGTGGTGGAATCACCATCCATGGAAATGTTCAAAAACCAAATGTGTGTGGCACTTTGTGGTATGGTTTGGTGGGCCTGGTGGTATTTGGTCAAAAGCTGGACTTGCTCTTGGAGCACTTTTCAAGCTTTAATGATTCTGTGATTCCCAGAGATCAATCCCTATTTGTATCCCCAGACAAAGAGGGTCTTGGGACACTCAGCACTGGAGTTTAATTTTGCATCTTAGCATCTGTGTGCTTCTTGCAAACACAATTTCTCCATTCTCCTGTCCAATGAAGCCCTGACACCATTTTGTTGGGAAAAGGAGAATTATATGGGACTGGCATGTTCAGATTCAGATTTAAAGGCATCCAAGTGAGGTTTGCATAGAGATTTCTGCTGTTTGAGAGCTAGCCAGGCCTTTGTTGATGAGCTGGATGAATTCTTAATGTTTCATCTGTCTTGTCAACCTATTCTGATGCAAGATTTCCCCTTGCTTAATCTCCCAGACACTTTATTTCGTTAGCAGCAGAACACAGTATCTTGTTCCTCTGCAGTATTCTCAAGGGCTTTATGAATCCTCCAAAAGACCTTTAAAATTAGAAAATACCAGCCATCTTTGTACCACCAAAGCTGTGTAACAGTCAATTTCCTGACTGTTTGAAATCAAATACTGTTGCCCCACTTAATGCCATGATTTGGATAAGTTGATTTCTAAGGGAGCTCAGGAAGCTGCAGCAACTTTCTTTTAAGTGCAAGTGGCTTTGAAGGAGACCATTTGGGATTTCAAATGGCCTTAAATGGAAAAATCCAAATCCACAGTAAAACTAAACGAGAAGGTCTCTGGAGATGATGTGCTTCAGTGAGCTTCACTCACTAAGCTTATTAAGAAAAATGTCAGCAAATACGACACTGAAAAATCCACAGTGTATTTCTGCTACCATCAGAAATGTTACAGTCTGAGACTACACTGCTCTCTGTTTGTATCCACTGGTTAATGAAATTACACAGTGTTAGTTTAACTCGCTGGGAAAAGATTTTCCTTTGGTACAAATATCTGAGTTAAATGCTGCAGCTGCACCACAGAAAAGGCATGATTACACAATTTATAAATATAGGGAGATACATAGATATTTAATTTCAGGTATATATAATTTTTACAGTTTTGTAGTTGATCTGTTCCAGATAAACAAGCTGTGCTAAACCACATCTCATCTTGCAGACAGATACCAATTCTTGATGTTGGAGTATTGTCAACATCAGTTTAATCACCTTAATAAAGTGAAAAAACAAGTATTTGACTGTGTACTCTCAAAACCCCATAACTGTAAACATTCTAGTATTTATTCACACCTTTGTAACATTTTAAAAATTAATTAATTGCCTGTTTGTTGATCTGGAAAGGATTGCAGATTAGGTTGAGTATGGAATCAGCCTGGAGTGGTCACACCAGTCTTGATGAAGATGCTTCCAGTACCTACAACCTACTACTTGTCTAGACCAGTTTTACAGTCAGTGGGGCACTGCACTTTCAGGAAATCATTCATCTCATTGTAAAATAATCATCTACAATCAGTCACATGGATTCTAAAAATGAATATTTGTGTCCATTGGCCCTACTGGGAGCTGGGGGTGGACAGCTCAAATGCCGTGCTGCACCTTGCGTAGGTGGAATTAATCTAACACACATGGGTTCCATATCTGATCAGCTGAATCCTAACCCATGCCATCTGCAGCCACTGGAAAACAAAGGGCTCTTCAAGAAAATTAAGTCACCATCTGCTGGTGGAACCACAGCTCGTTGCCTTGGAAGTTTATGCCTGGAAGAAGAACAGAAACATAAGAAAAGTGGTGAGTTATCTTTGTGCTTGTCTCCTCTGCACACTCTGGCCTTTATGCAACTGATTCCTGCACCTGTTCTGACAGAATCACCAAAGGCTTTTGAAGCAGAACTCAGAAAACTTCAAGAATCTGGGTGGTTGAAAACATCCAGAATAATTTATCCTCATTCTTCCATCCACACCTCATCTCCAGCTCTTCTCTCTTGATGCTGTGTTGCTTGGGCCCTGCTGTTGTGTTTCCTTCTGCAGACATCAATTGTTCCTGACTAAATGTTCAACAAGATCATGAGACAGGTAGGGAAGGACCTTTTAGATCAGCTTGGTTGCATTCCAAATTGATTGAATTGATCTATCACCTCCACTTGTGTAAGGGTGAAGTGAGTAACAGAGGTCAAGAAATAGATTCTGTGGGTTATCTTAGATCACAAGACACTCTGATTAGGCTTGAATAAATTGGATAACATTAGTGCTATTACTCTGATCTGCACAATCACAGTTGGGTGAGCAGATAATTACCAGCAGAAAAATTAATTAGATGGATTTGTTTGAGCTGTGGTCATAATAGACTTATCTATGTGATAAGATATTAAAAAAAACACCCATAACCTCAACAAGATGAGTTGGGATGGGTTGTAGGTGCCTACTGATGAAATAGGCTGGAATTATTTTCTTCCTAGATGTCACTTTGCAGAGTACCTGTGGCTCTACTGAGGAGCTCTTCAAGCCACTCTAAATATCATGAGCCCATGAAGATTTTTGGTAAGCAAAGGAACATCTTTGAGAGCCATGGCAGTACAGGTCGGGTTATCATATATTTGCCTACACCCTACCATGGGTGATCTTTAAGGTCCTTTCCAACCCAAATTATCCTGTGAAACCAATGATTCTATTCTACCAGAAGAGCGTGGGATTTAAACCACACAGATTTGGGGTTTTGTCTTAGCACTCCTCCTCAAAAATGGCCAGTTCCAGCCATTCCTGAAATCCTGTCTGGGGTCATTTCCACTGAGAGAACAATAACAAAGCTTTCTTAATCTGGACCTATCCTGTTTTCTGAGTGAAGGCAAGGAGGTTTTGTGCACCCCCATTTCCTCCTAAGCTGACCATCCAAACCAGTTCACATCTGAGGAGTCTTTGATGCCTCCCATGATCTGCAAGAGCAGGTGCCATTTCACCCCTACATTCCTGTTCTATTTCAGTGCATGGCAGCCCTGCAGTACAACCCTTTTAGTCAAATCCTTTTCCAGCACAACCAGGTGAACAGAGCAGATTTACCAGCTCCGAACAACCTTTTCCCAAACCAATCTCTCCCTTCTGCAAGGCCTTGCTCATGCAATGAGGCCTCCAGCCAAGACTCTCCTTCTTCTGCCTCCTAAGGAGTTGCTAAAATAACTTGTTTAGTGAGTCTGCTGTCAAAATCATGCTCTGATCTGCCTGTGCTTTCCTCCACAGTGTTTGCATGGATGTAATCAATTTGTGAGAAGGTAATCATGCTGCTTTGCTTCTTTTCCTAAGCCTGCAGTAGATAAATGTATTAATGCTGTGATAACAATCTTGGAGCTGCTTCTAATCCAGTATTAACTCTCACTGACCTGTTAGCTGTATTATTCATGGTTTTCAAAGGAGGATATTGAAGCCCAAATTACCATTACTGTGCTTAAATCTGGACGCACATCACTGAGGAAACCTCGAGATGGGTCAGGGGAGTTGGTCACAGGATGAGAAGGAATGGTGGGGTGGGCACAAAGGAAGAAATCCTCACATACAAGGACAGAAAATAACCAACCAAACAAACCCAGCCCCAAACTCACCCAACAGAGATCCATTTTTAAATTACCTCAGAAGTGGTAGAAAGGAGAAATTGGTAGAGCCATCCTGAACCCAGCTTACCCCACCTGAAATGTTGAATGTCCCTCTGCATTCATTCAGATGTGAAGCCAGAAAAAAAACCCTTTCTATTTACAAAGGGCAACTTTTGTAAACACACTTTTCTAGTGATGGCTATTTTATTGTCTGACTGATGCACTGTGGGGAGCACAATTCTAAGTTTTCCTGTAGGCTACATTTTTTTATTTTACAGCCAGATGTCACAATAAAATTGTATAAGAAGAAACGATACAAATAAGATGCCAAATTGAGAAAAAATAATCAGCTTGGGGAGGAGAAAAACACATTTCAGTCTTCCAAACATCAGCAGAAACTCTTATAGTTCCATTATAAAAATAGATTACATTCTTAATGTAAAGGTCTGATATGCTCTGTAATGTTATATTGTCCTGCACAGAGTTATTTTGTGAAAAAGCTCTATTATAAATATCCTCTTGCTAAATCTTTTCCACTGTACCTTATAAATACATAAAATCTATTTGCAACTCAGTTTTTGTTACCGCTTTGATGCGTTTTGAGGAAAAGCACCATAAGGGTTGATTGTTCTCCATCACATTTGAGGGGTGACTTTTATGTGTTTACCACATATTTTGATAAAGGGGGCCCCAGAGGCAGCTGAATTACTGAAATTCTGCTGAAGTCAGAGCATTAAGGAGGTGCAGTGTTTTAGGCTTAGTATGTGATATTTATATAATATTTAAGATATTTAAATCACTGAAGGTAGTTTATTTTGTAATCCAGCTGTGAGGTGGAAGACCAGGATTAAATTTCCTTGACCTGCAGGAATCTGTAATCACATTCATCCCTTTTAATGGAAAGTCCGAGGTGTAACACAAGGAGGAGTTTTGCTCTCTCTTCTTGGAGTCATAAAATGCATCTTGAAATCTGTTTAAGGGAAGCAAAAATAAAAATCACGTATTTTGCTAAGTTGGGGATTTTTTTTCTGGAGCCCTAGGCCACCATGAAAAGCAGGTGTGATGGTTTTTTGTGCAATATTTATATCCCTCTACCTCACTGTAGAAAAACCTGTGAGAGGGAACCACTGGAGAAGGGAGTGTCCTTTGTGCTCAGGAGTCCCTGCCCTCTTGGCCACATCTCCAGCCCCTCTCCAGGGGATGTTTGAAAATATTGTACAAAGCAGAAAGAATTAGACAACAAAATTATAGAATTGTTTGGGTTGGAAGGGACCTTTAAAGGCCAGCTAGTCCAACCCCAGATGCAGGACATCACCAATCATTTATGGTGCTGGGTTAATGGCTAGACTCAATGTCCTCAGAGGTGTTTTCCAAACCTAATGATTCTATGATTTACATCCTTCTAGGCAGAGAGGGGCAGTGAACAACACCTGAGACTCTGGAGTCTCCAAAACCTGAGCTGTTCACTTCCCCAGTGGATAAAAACCACCTCAGTCTACTCTCTGATTGTCACAAATTATCAAAATATAAATGAACCACTTTGAATGAAACTTTTCTGCTAATTCATAGGAATGCTGTGTTAGGTGCCCCCCAGCTCTCTTTTTTAAATTAATATGAAAAAAAGTTTATTATTCCATCTTGAGTCAAGTTGAACTGGATGTTTGCATTACCTTTAATTTTGACAAGGGGTCAGCCCCCAGACAGTTTTTCATTTCAGGATCAGGCACATGGTGTGAGTTTATAAACCAGTGTCATAGCATGTTCTGCATGAAAACCTGTTCTGAGAGAGCAAGAACACATTCCACTCAATAAAAGAATAATAAAGTGTCAGGTAGGAAATAAATATTGAAATGCATTTCCCACCAGGGAAATCTCTTTGCAGTAACTAATTTAGATGGAGAATAAAACAAAAAGGCCCCATATCTCAACCTTGGCAATAACCTGTCACCAAGCAGCACTCACCTCTTGTCTCTGCTCAGACCTGATCCCTGCATGGGAAGAAGAGGTGACAACTGCTTTGCTGTCTCCCTTTATAAATCAAATCAAATCATATAAATCATGAGTGAAAGGAGTTCTTGCAAAGTAATAACAGTGCATTAGGGTCCCTTGGACATTCTTGAGCAGCAAGGACAAGGTTTTTCCTCTCAGTGCTGTCAGTACTTATGTGAGATACCACAGGTGAAGGGATTGCTTTGGAATTCCATCAAGAAATTAAACTACTTCCATGGTGGTGGTGGTTTTTGTTGTCATTATATTGCAAGAGTTCTATTATCACTACATTGCAAGGGTTCCATATTGCCAGTTTCATACCTCCCTAATGTTTCTTGTAGGCATCTCCTCTAGGCACTGACTCTTCCTTGTCCTCACAGCAGCCAGCTGACTCCAGTTCCCACCAAGCCACTCTTTGTAATAATGTTCTTATTGGCTACAGGTGTGGCCTGTTAGCATCAGGCCTGCTCCTAATCTTTAGTCATTGGCTCAGCTGCAACTCTTTAGGGGATAAGATTACATTCTATACCACCTTCATTTACCCATACTGTATTCCCCTACAGGTTTTCTTGTTTAAACTTCTCTGGAGATTAAAGCTGAGGCTAGGTGAACAATGCAGAAGGGATGGCAAGGTGTTACCTGCTGGGTTCCTATGCTGGCATGGGCTGTACACCATGCCAAGATGAGTGATGTTTGACTTCCCTGGAAGCAGCAGCAACAAATTATGGCCAGGACCCACACAGACTGTCCTTGCCTGCTGTCCCCCTGTGTTCTTGTCCATCTGGGTTCACCTTGTGCTCCCTCTCAGGGACCAACTCCCCTCTGTGTCCCTGCATTTCCCTGCACCACCTCTCGTGGTGGTTTTGTGGGTCTGGCTGGCACAGTCACCTCTGTGGGTCTCGGAATCTCTGCTGGTCAGAGTGACCCCTGAGATGTGTAAAAAGTCTTTTTTCCCAGCCTGGCAGTCAAAGAAGGAGTCAGAGTTGTTCAGCGATAGTTTTCAAAGTTGTTTATTATTTCTTATCTATAACATTCTTTCTCTGGCCTGCTGAGGTCTGTTCACCTTGGGGTGGTGTTATCTTTTATACTAAAAACTACATGTACATTATTTACCATAACTTCCCAATACCTATCACCTATGTTACCTTACCTTACCCAATACCTACACCTATGTTACATTACCTTACCTTAAACCAATCCAAAAGTGCCAACATCACCCAGAAGATGGAGGCCAGGAAGAGGGAGAAAGAAGGACAAGGCACACTCAAATTCCTCCATCTTGGGACCTTGAACCCTCGTTCTAAAAACCCCAAAATTCTGCTTTTGACTCTGTGACAAACTATCATTCTAGTCAAACTCTCTTGACTTGTAATTCTGCATATAAAACTGGTAATTTGCTCCACGGGTCAAAAATCAAAGGCACAGGGGTCTTGGGCTCTGTGCCAGGGTCTCTGAGCCCCCTGGCAGGGGCTGCCAGAGGGATGTCCTGGGTTCCCACATGTGGGGTTACACATATCCGGGGGGTACATTCTCTGCCTGGGATGGGCTGGAATTGAAACTTTTCCCTGGAAAACCAGACCTTGCCTCTGTAATCACAGGGAAGGTCACAGCTCTCTTTTCTTTTCTCCATTCCCCTGGAAGGAAAAGTGAGGTGAGCAGCACAGTGCCTTCTCAGCAAATGGAAGGAAAACACTAACAGAAAAAAAAAGAAAAATACAAGGAAGAAAAAGCCACCAAGGATCACTGTTCCTGCCTGCAAAGAGCCCATGTCTGAATTGTCCCCACTCTGGAACACATTTCCTTCATCCCCAACTACCTGGAGTACAAAATCAAGGTCTTGCCACAGTCCTTCTCTGATGTCATCTGTCAATGTGTAGAATCCAGAAGATCAGAGTGACCCTTTCCGTTACCATCATATTTTCTGAAAACTCCTCTTTGCCCAGGATTCTTCTCCTGGGAAGCTGAGAAGCCTCAGAGAAAAAGGAAAACAATATTATCTGATTTGCTTCTCCTGTGTTTTGCTGCTTTGGAATGTGGTTGGAGGTTGTTTATCCAACAAGTGGTTGTTTGATTGGTTTCATGTGAATTCTTTTGACTTAATGACCAATCAGGGTCAGGTGTTGTTGGGACTCTGGAGAAAGTAATGAGTTTTTCATTAGTATCTTGTTAAACCTTCTGTAAATATATTTCTCTATTCTTTAGTATAGTTTTAGTATAGCATAATATAATATAATATAATATAATATAATATAATATAATATAATATAATATAATATAATATAATATAATATAATATAATATAATATAATATAATATAATATAATATAATATAATAATATAAATATGCCTTCTAAGAACACAGAGTCAGATTCATCTTTCCTCCCCACGATGGGGGACCCTGAAAACCCCACACCTTTCCTAAAGGCTTAAAAGGGAATTTCCCTTTAAACACCAGTATCTACCCTCCCATATGCTTTGTACCCTCTGGGTAGGCTCTTCCTCCATCAGGCCTCTTGGATAACCTCTCCCAACCCCTTCAGTTCCTGTTTCTCTTTGCTGTGCTCCACAACTCAGTCCAGGCACAAGGCTGTTGCTCTCACAGACCTCTAGGATTGATTTTGCCCACCTGGGATGCCTGAGATGATCCCCATGGGCCTGATGGAGGACATAAAGGAAAGGCTCATTTTTGGGGCAGCACTGGTAGTGATTGGCACATGCTTGCACACTTGAATATTCTGTTTTCTGTATTTTCCTTAAAATATTAATAGAGATCTTCATATACCCATAAATATTAATATATTGTTACCTTAATAAAAATATCAATATGCTTATAAAATAGCTTCTTGCTGATGATGCAGGCCTGAGCTTCCACAGACAAAGAGAAAAGCTCATCCATCCAATATGAGAGAACATATATTTCTACAGCCTGAAAAACAAAAAAATTAAGGTGCTCTGGAAAGGGAGGAGAATATGAAGGAAAGTAATTTTGCTGCACAGGTAATATCAGTCCAGAAATGTCCATGACTGTAGGTGGAAACACCTACACTGGAAGCTGTTACAGATATGCTCTTGTCGACCATGGGAAATAGGGAATTGTAAACAGAGCATTATTGATCTCACTGATTTTAAACTTCTGAACTAGTGCAGGACAAATCATTCTATTGGAAATGTTACATGTCTCCAGTAACTTTTTAAAAAGTCGAAATATCCCCATCAAGAAAGAAATGTCCTGTCCATCCCTGAATTCCCAGTGGTGATGCATAGCAAGAACTGCTCTCACCACCCTCACCTACACCTGCAGTTAGAGATTTCTTCATCTCATGTTTATTTTGCTCTGGCATCTCATCAATATCTCCTTATAAGTCCCAGGAATAAGGAAACTTGTCTTCCTGCTACATCTGTAAGGCATGATGTAATTTTCTGTGAATGATGCATTAAAATAAATAACTCTGTACTCCTGTGTCTAAGGGTCTCAAGCCCAGAAAATTAATTGCCCATCTCACTTTACAGCTTTACCATTGGCACCTTGAAGAAGTGGCTCATTAACGAGTGAAGGAGGATGCAGAAGGGGGGGAAATCCAATTTCTAGCTTGCAGTATTTTGCTAAAAACGTTGATAACAATTTCTACTATTAGTCTCTGTCAGAAATGGCAGAGTCATTACTGAGCTGGTGTGGCCAGAGGGCACCCTGCATCACAGCTCACTGAATAAACATTGTAAAACACTCTGCTTGAAAGTTTTCAAGTCCTTAGAGGAGTACTCTGCTCTGTTGGTAGCAGGCAGTTGAGCTGGAAGGAAATCTCACTTTCTGCTTTCCATTTCTGAGTAAATCATTGTGATTTTGTTGTTGTTGTTGTTGTCCCAGCCTTCCTCTGTGCAGGTGGGGCTGGCTGAGACACACCTGAGTGTCTGACCCAGGCAGTAAATTCCACCCACACAGGATCCCCTCTGAGCACATCCCCTCTGGGGTGGGAATTCAACAAGATTTCTCCATCAGGAGGGCAGGACTTGGGTGTGAAGACAGAAGAGTGCTTGGCTGGCATGCACTGAGCTGTCAGTCCAGATCAAAAACCTGTCAGAACCCAGGACATTCCTCTGGCTGCCCTGGAGGACGCGAGACCCTGGCAGGGGGCTCAGAGACCCTGGCACAGAGTCACAAACACCTGTGCCTTTGATTTTAGTCCTTGGAAAAAACCATTACCAACCTTGTGTGAGGATTCACAGGCCAGGAAAGTTTAAGTAGAATGATAGTGAGTTTGTTACAAGATAGAAAAGGAGAATTTTGAGTTTTTGGAATGAGGGTTCAGAAGCCAAGATGGAGGGATTTGGGCATGCCTTGTCCTTCTTCTTCTTGGCCTCCATCTTCTGGGTGATGTTGGCACTTTTGGATTGGTTTAAGGTAGAAACTCACTGTCTAACATAGGTGATAGATATTGGAAATTTATTGTAATTAAAGTACACGTAGTTTTTGGTATAAAAAGATAACCCAGCCCCAAGGTGGTCAGTGTGCCTCAAACTGACCTGGACAGATCTCAGCAGGTCAGAGAAAGAATGTTACAGATAACAGCAAATAAAAAACCTTGGAAAGCAGAACAGAAGAATCCTGACTCCTTCTTTGTGTGCTGGGCTGGGAAAAGAGACTCTCTGACACATCCTGGGGTCATCCTGACCACAGAGACTCCAAGAAAAACCCTGCTGCTCCAACGCACAGTAATTGTGAGTGGCTGCCTGTGCCTCCATCAGGACCACGCACCTCAGAGGAGCAGGATAACATCTTTGAAGTGTTCCCAGTACTTCAGACAAATCACAGATTATCCTGAGTTCTAAGGGACCCACAAGGATCATCAAGTCCAGCTCCTGGCCCTGCACAGACACCCCAGCAATCCCACCACGTGCCTTTTCCTGCCTTTTGTGTGGTTTAAAATTTTAAAATCCTAGAGCTCACATTCCCCAGGGATTCCCGTAGGAGCTGGGTGCTGAAGGGACATTGTGAATCTGGGTTTACATGTTCCTGAGCACAAAAATACCCATCAGCTGTAGCATCCAGGAGGCTTGAGATCTACTGTCTTTCCTGCTGACTCTGCTGTGTGTAAGTGAAGCAATGATTCACCTTTTGGACACACTGCAAGGATTAGTTAATGTTTGGGGAAGCGTTTTAATGATATGAAGTGTGGTAAAAATGTTAAGTATTATTATTGTTCCACTTTGTCTTCCACTTAAATATAAAGAGGGATTGTGCAGCTACTTCCCAAGTGTCTCCCAAGGGTGTTTCTAAAGCAATTATGTTGGCTGACACTTTCAAGCCTCAGAAAATGGAAACCATTCAGAGGCTGACCAATCAGCCCCTTTACCAGCAGATGAATCTAACGACTTCAAAGCTATTCATTAAGCAGTCCTATGAATTGATTACATAAATTAGCATGCTGCTGACAAGGCAGGGAAGGGAGGAGAAGAGGCAGAGGAGGCTGACATAACACATCCCTCATTTGGCAAAGACAGTGGTTATTAGGAGCCCAGAGCTAATGAAAGAGACAGATCCATTAGGCACGTGTCGCTGGAGGGGATTGATTGCTCCCCCTGAAAAAGGGCTGCTCCTCCTGCTACTGGAGGATTATATTTGTTCTGGCTTGTTGATCCAGGGACAAGCATCACATTTAACAAAAAGAAAAACCCTGTAGTTTGTAAAGAGAGGGAAGGGAGATGATAAACTTGCATCTAAACCATTACTGAAATCTTCTAAGCCCAGGCACTGCAAGGCAGGTTGGTTCAGTTGTTAAAAGGGAAGATGTGTGAGGAGGATTTCCTGTCTGAAGCACCTGCATTTGGGAGAATTACAGTCAGAACTATTGGAAACAAGAAGTTTTTCAGTGAAAACATTGAATAACAAAATCTGACTGGTGCAGAACCCTGCCTTCAAAGAACATTAGTTGTTCAAGTCTAGCACAATTCAAAGTTCACTGCATGGTGCCCTAAGTTCTGTAAGTCTGGACCTAAGATGGGTCAACCATGAACTGTCAACATCATCTCCTCAGGCAAAGCAAGCATCACTTCACAGGGCCTCCCTTGAAAACTGGAGAGGGATTGAATAAAACAGTCTGATTTCCATGTTTTATCCAAATAAAACAGTCTGATTTCCATGTTTTATCCAAATAAAACAGTCTGATTTCCATGTTTTATCCAATTTCTACATTCAGGACTCTCTAGACAGTCCTGCCAGGATCTCCCTGTTTAGTTCAGCCCAGAACATGCCTGTGTAACTCTAACTACAGGCATATCCCTGTATTTTTTGTGAGAAGTAGGTTTTTCATCCTTTGGAGTTGCTTCTGGCTCTGCTTTAGGGGAAGATTAGTTGAGTCATGATTTGAGTAATCTCTGGCTCTGCTTTAGAAGATTAGTTGAGTCATGATTTGAGTAATCCCTAGTTAGAAGGGCAAAAATGTGTTGTTCAGCCCTTCAGACCCTCAAGTATATGCTTAAATTAAGCACATGTTGAAGAGCTCTTCTGAATCAGGAGCCTGAGCAAGCTCAGGCTGAATTTTCTGCTGTATGTGAAAATTGCTGCAATCCATTATTCCAAATGCAGCTGGGGCAATGAAACCAAACAAAAGCTCCTGGAAAAAGAAACTCTCAAGCAAAACACATGTTCTGCTTGGTAAGTTTGATGCTGCTGTTTCTCTGCAGGAACAAACACCTTGTCATTTGGTGACTGATGTTTGCTAAAATATTTTGTTCTCTTCAAAGAATGAATTGATCTTTAAAGAAGGAAATACTTGGCAGTTTCATTACCAAAGAGAGAGGAATCCTGGATGTGACATCCATTCAGATTTCTTCCAAATTTTCAGGAAAATGTTGTGATTCAAAAAGGAAACCAGCTACAAGCTGGAGAGCAAAGCTCCCCACAGTTCAGGATGGCTTGCTGGTTTCTGCTGGAGGAAAACCTGGGCTTGATGGATCACCAAGAAAATCCATTATGGCACCTGAACGCTGATGGCAGCTGCACCAATTTAGAACAACTGACTCCTCTTGTTGCAGTAAAGAATTCAGCAAGATCAGGAGCTACCAGAGCATCATTAAATCTGGATATTTAATGGAGCAGCTTTGCGCAACAATTGAACTTCAGAGAGGATTTTCCTGTCCTTCACCATTGAAGTAATTTGGCGGATTTGTTATTAACCAAGGAGAAAAAAAACCCAACAGGGATAGAATATTTTGCTAAGTCAAACTACCTCGGGGTTACACAGAGCCTGCTGCATTATGCAGTTGTTCCTTTGCATATTTCACTGGCTCTGGGGAAATATTAAAATTTGTAATTTCCATATTGCCAGATTATCGTACACTCTCCAGTGATTGTTCTCTCTATTTTTTATAATCTGTCAATTTTCACACTATTTAAAAAGACAATTTGACTGCCTTAATGCCAGAAAAATCTCGCAGGGTATTTTCTTTCTTTTTCTTTCCTCAGCCTAGGAAAGGCTATTTTTAGGACTAGAAACCTTTCATTACCATTCATTGAGCACCTTGCCTTGCCATTGCAGATAAACACTGAACTTAACAGTTTTTAGCCCTGAAAAAAAAAAAAAAAGAAATTTTGAATCTGCTTCCAGGAAGTTTTTTGGTAAATATCATGTCACTGTGGAGTGCCACATTAATAGAGAGTGTGAAATACAAGTGTGAAGTCTACGATATATCTATACCCTGTGCTTTTATATGTCATAATATTTAGTTATCCACAGCTATGGAACTCACAAGATTCTTGAAGTGCAGTAAGCAACACTTTGCACATTTTACAGACAAGGAGATGGAAAAAATACGTGAAATAGATGCAGTGGCTGGCAGGAGGTGAGGCAGCTCCTCAAGTGCAGCTCCTGGTATTGATTTGCCATCTTCCTGTCCCATGAGCAGCCCAGTGCCTCCAGATTTCACTAAAATATGAATGAAATTAAAAGGCTGGATGAGCTAAAAGGCTTGAAAAGGGGAGATGCAAAGCTTGTCCACAGACACTTTTTGCACAATAATTAATTGTGGCAATGAAAAGTGGATTTTTCAGCTTCTTTTTGAGTCTCAGTGTCATTACTTTCTCCAGATGAATTGCCCTTAAATTTATTTGCACAAGAACCTGCTGTTGGGAGGCAGAACAGCAGAAATGGGTGTCCTGAAGACAGGTGAGTTCTGGAGTTTTGGTCGGTTCTGCCCCATCCCTGGAGTGTCCAAGGCCAGGTTGGACTGGGCTTGGAGCAACCTGGGATAGTGGAAGGTGTCCCTGCCCATGGCAGGGGCTGGAATGAGGGGATTTTTAGGGTCTCTTCTATGAAAAGAAGAGACCCTTCTGTGATTCTATGAAAATAATAGGAAAATATTGAGGAATATTGTGGAAGAAATTGAACTCTTCCCTGTGATGTGCCCCTCTGGCATGGTGAAAACACAGGGCAGGGTCAGAAGCTCTGAGCATCCTTCTGAACAAAGCTCATGGAAAACTCAGCCTGTTCCTGCTAGGGAGAAAAAGTTCTAGAGCCACAGAACAATGCACCCATCCAAGCTCTTTCATGGTTTCATTAGTTCCTAATGGAAACTTTGCAGATGGAGTAGGCAGCAATTAACAATTAACAGCAATTAACAATTATTCCTTCAGCTTGCTTCAGCAGACAATTAAAGTCTCTTACGCTGTCCTTGCTCTTGCCCCTCTCTACCTTGGGAATTGCACTATCAGGGAATCATCTTATTTAGCAAAGGACCTGTTGTGACTTGTGGAAAATAGTTGCTCCCTTAGGCACAGGTTTTTAGAAGTGCCTGAAGATACAGCTGAGTATTCCCTTTTCAGGTTTTTGGGAGAGGAAGAGGGAAATCTCATTTCAAAATGATAATTTTTTTTTTTTCAATGGAGCAAAAATACAGTGAGCCAAGTTGCTATCTAAGTGAAAAGTGTGGATGACTGAATTGTGGAAAACTGAATTGTGTAAGACACAATTCTCCTGCTCTGCATGTGGTGTGAAGAAGTGTCTGCCCTCGTCCTCAGGACTGTGGCAATTCCTGTTCCTGATTCCAGTGTAAATCCATGTGCAACTGGAAAAGATGATGAAACTGAAAAAGAACCCATGTGAAACTGAAAAAGAAGGAAACTTCTTTCCATGCAAGTGCTCCTTCCTCCCCACACCAAAACACTGACTGAAAAGCTTGGACATCCAGGTAGATAGATTGGGAAAATGAGCCAGCTGAGAGCTTTTCCATGGGGGTTAATCTTTAACCAGATGAATTTCCCAGCTGCAAAAATTGATGTGAGCATGAGGGAGACGGGAGGAGGAACACAGGGAGGGGATGGGACACTCAGTGGAGCAGGAATTCCTCCCTCTAAAGCCACAGAGTAACCTTGGCTTGTGGGTTAAGAGCATTAAATTCCTCCTTGTTTACTTTGAGCCACAAACCTACATTTAGGTAGTGATGACAAGCAGAAAAAGCACAGAAGTCCATCCTAACTCCTCCTCCTGTAACTTCTTCACATCTCTCTGCCCAGAAACTCCCAATGTGTTTCCATCCAGGACAGGCTGAGTGAGGAAGAGATATTGTGGGATAATACTGGGTGACTCACTAATACTGATCTGTGAATGCAAGAGATCCCCTGTAATTAATCATTTAGAAACAGCCCATTAATATTCCAAAGTCTGTAATTTATACAACTTCTGTCAGATTTGTTATCCAGATCAGAGGATAAAAAATAGGGCTGCAAGGGTCTGAGGAGGAAGCAGCCCACAAATCTTCACGGCAAGCCCAGCGGTGAGAAAAGCAGAATTAAACTGCTCATCCATCTTAGAGGAGCTGCCTGCACCAGGGTGGTTATCACCCCTCACACCCCTTCAGAGACAGAAACAACAAAGGGATCTTGCTTCTCCCAGAAAGGATAATGGAAATCTCCATGTCTGGAGGTATTTCAGTGTCTGTGAATGCACCTGGAACAGCCAGGGAAGCTGCAGAGGCAGAAATCCAGGTGGGATATCAATGAGTTGACACAAAATAGGTGTTTACCACTATGTGAGAGAGCTGAAAATGCCACTTGTGCTGCTCTAAGAGGGTGTGACTGTTCCTTGGCTTTGCCATCCCATTCATGTCTTGGATGGCAAAGGAAAGGAAAGGAAAGGTAACACAATCTCCAGCCCTGGCTGGAGTCAGGTGAGATACTCTGCCCAGGCACCTGAAGATTAAATAACACTTAAAATTACTGCCCAGCTTTGTAGATTTTCTGAAATGTCACCAAATTTTATCACTCTTCTAAAATTTATCATTATTCCAAAATTCCAAAGTCTCTTTCTGTCCACTCCTAAAAATTACCCAAATATCCACTCCATTATCTGAACCAAACCTCTCCTCACATGCCTGTCAATAATACTAATAAAAAATTCATCCAATACTTTTTTGCTTCATGTCTCTGATGCCCTATCAGTAAAAAAATTAAAGATAGATTTGTCTGAAATAAGTTTTAATTGAGAATGTCTTTTCCCATTCTACATGAAGGAGCTCATCTTCAAAGCAATCTGCACAAATCCCATTAACAGCAATAACAGAATTTGTGCAAGTAACTCCCCAAACACCACTTTGAACATTAAGCCCTTTACTTAATTCAATATCAGATAAAAACCACGATCTAAGGCAATGCAAGGACTTGATATTCTGGTTTGTGTTTCACAATGGGCTGGAGACTCTCACACACAGAGACACATCAGGCACATTGATGCCACAGCTTAACAACTTTAAATGAAAACAGAAAAGCTGCTTTTTATTAAAGGAACTAAATTGGAAGGAAAGAAAAAAAGAAAAAGCCCCCCAGCATCAACCTCAAATAGCAACTTCATTCCCAGAAGAGACATAAGAGAGAGAAAAGAGAGAACCTTCTTTGACTGGTTTTATTTTCCTCCTCCACCTCCTCCACAATCTTTTCCTGCTCCACCTCATTCTTAACAAATATTTGGGCTTGGACTGGTTCTTTTCTACCCTGCCCTCCCACACACAAATGCAATGTACTCCCATAAAAATTCAGATTTCATTGAGAAATGCCATGACCAAGGCACCACCCAGCCACCCTCTTAGGGACACTGTGTTCTCAAGCCCTTGAAGGAGAGGGAAGGTGTAGATTTTCATGTTTCTCTTTGCTGATTTACGTCCGGAGATAGCTCAGGGATGCCACTTGCTCAGTTTCTCGGCTGTTTAGGCTTGTAAGTTTTCTGTTTCTGCTGTTTAGGTGGCCTGGACAGGCCCAGGGATGGCCTTGAAGAGCCCGGCGCTTCAAAGGACGAGGAGAGACTTCTGATCTTGTCTCGGTCTCGGTGGTTATTGATTGTTTATCTAAAAGATTTTCTTTCAGCCCGACAGAGGTCTGCACAGCAAGTCAGCCATGGGCACACTGTGAGCCCCCGGGCGGTCACTTATCTTTATACCCGAAGTTACGTGTACAATATTTATCATTTTTCCCCAATACCTTCTACCCTTATTAACCGGTGCACTTCTAGTAATAACCAATCCCAAAGTGCCACCATCACCACAGAAGATGGAGGCCAAGAAGAAGAAGAAGAAGGACAGGACACGCCCCAATTCCTCCATCTTACTTCTTTAGACCCCCCTGTACCAAAATCCTAAACCCTGTGTTTTACACTCTAATTAACTCATCC